>NC_083227.1:62372161-62682328 GCF_032191835.1 Heteronotia binoei
TGGAATTCCTGCTAGTCTTAGACTTTCCCATGTGAGAGGAGAAAGAAGAAAACTTGGCTTTCCCTCCTGCAGCGAAGGAACTCTTGGCCTCATGCTGTCCTGTGCGCGGCTTCCATGAACTCTCAGGGGATTTGGTGTGGTAGGGCTACTTAGGCCATTGCTTGGACCATGGACGAGGCTTGCCAGGGCGAGAGAAAGATGAAGGTACTCCCAGATTATGTGACATCTTAATGCTCTTGTCCATTTCTTGTAGGACTGCATCTGTAGTGAAGCTGAATAGACCCTCACCTTCAAAGGAGAGATCCTCAACCCAGGATCTGGTGTCTAACTGGAGGGCGGTGGCACGAAGCCAGGAGCGATGACGCAGTGTAATGGCTGAGGTAAGTGTCTTAGCTGCAGTGTCCACCATGTGTTTCGAAGCCTGCAACTGTTGTTTGCCAGGAGCATCCCCTCCCTCTGGGCCTTTTTGGCCAAAGTGCATTTATCCTCAGGTAGAGAGCCTAGCAGCAGTGAGAGTTGTTCCCAGAGGGAATACTGGTTTCTTGTCATGAAGGCAAAGTAATTAGAAATTTTAATTCCAAGCGTGCCCACAGAATAAAGGCGCCTGCCAAAAGTATCAATCCTCTTCCCCTCTTTATCTTTAGGTGAAACATGGGTCTTCTTAGCCTTGGACTACCACAGAGTTGGGGTGTGGATGGTTAAAGAGAAACTCCGCGCCCTGTTCATGGATTCTGTACATGTGATCCATACATTTAGAAGAGATAGGAGTTGAGGCAGGCTAGGACCACAGATCTTTAATGGCTTGCAAGATGACCTTAGTAATGGGAAGGACTACAGCTGTCAAAGTGTCCTTCTGCATAATGTCAAAGACTATGTTGTCAATGACAGGTTGAGGCTGGACCATTGGCAGAGACAAGGAATGCGCCATTCTTTTAATTAGCTCCCCATAGGATTTCACATCCTCGGAAGGAGAGATTGTAAGCTCCTCAGCTATCCTGGATTCTGGTGACAATCCTTCCTGCTGATGGCCCAACTTCTCCTCCTCATCGTCGTCAGAGGTCGATGGCAATGAAGATGTGCTGTCAGCCGATGGTAAGCCTGGGGCATCAACGGCAATCCTAGTCGAGGAGGTTTGCTCGATGTCGGGACCACTGGGACATGCCGGCTTCCTGGCCACCTTCAGGGTAGAAGTTGGCATCGATTAATCTCAGTGACCTGGTGGAGAATGTGTCAAGACTCTGGAGTAGTGCGAGGCCTCATTGTGCTAATTCCAGTCTGGGTTCTAAGGAAGGTACCAAGGGTATGGTGAATGATAGGGATAGCCCCCAAACGGATAAGCCCATGGTTGTGGGTCTCAGTTGGGCAGAGGATGAGGATGTCTAAAATGATCCGAAGGCTCCCCAAATCTCTCAGGCTGGAGCATCAAAGGCATCTTCGGTGTCGAGCGGTCCCTCGGCTGCGAAACTTCTAAGTCCAATGCCGATCGTTTTGTAGGGTCAACCTCCTGGTCAGAGCCAGAAAGGGAGGTGTGTGGAACATCTGTCGGACCTGAGGGGCTCTTCGGTTGAATTGGTGAAGTAAGGATTTTTTCTGGAGGCTCCCCTGAAACGATTGCCGGGTCCTTTGGTGGCGGAGAAGGGGTCTGCCAATCTTCGTGCCTCTTTTTCTCCTTATGTTTCTTGGGCTCAGCAGAACAAGAGTCCCGGGCCCCTTTGGCCTTCTTGGCCAGGGGTGATGGTTCTGACTGGGATGCTGAGCCCGTATGCTTGTGGGGGCAATTGGCTCCCTGGAATAGTTGGGTTGGTTGGCTCGATAATGAGACCGGAACCGATGTCGATGCCTGGGTGGCCATCGAAGCGCTGGTTGACGCCGATGTTGACATCTGAGGCGTGAGAGTCAATTTTACCAGCGCCGCCGAAAGCCTTGCAGCTGTTTTTCCTCATCTGTTTGGAAAATTTTGAGCAGTGATGACAGGATTCCACCCGATGACCTTCCCCAAGGCACAGCAGAAAAGAGAATATCCGTCTGGAGGAGGAATCTTGCTCCCGCACTTAAGGCACCGTTTGAAAAACCCCCAACACTTTTCCATAGACAGGGATGGTGGGAGAAGGGCGGCGGGGGAACCACGAAGGGTTGAAACAACTAAACTAACAGTCTCTCTCTTTCTTTTTTTTAACAACAAGAACAAAGAAAAAACCGAAAAGAAACCCAGAGAAGGAAAAAGGGTAAGTAACTACTGACAGGAGTGACGAAGAACGAGTCTATCCGATGTGGCGGTAAAGAAGGAATTGGTGGGATATTCACACCCATCAGGTGGGCATGCGCACTGGGTCTGTCACGCATGCCTACTGGGGTCAGGCTGCAAAAAGTCCCAGACTTTGGAGTTACCGATTGGGGATCGGCACTGGTGCTTCATCCCATGAGAGTGAAGCACAGAAACCATGAAGAAGATTTAGGAAATGAAACATGAAAAACAAGAAAATAAGCAGATTCGATGGGTGGTTAAAGGTGGCTTCATTAGACGTATCAGAAAGCAGAAGCAATATATAAAACTTGTTGGATCTCCTTTGAAAATTGGACAGAATTGGGATGATAAATAAGGAGCAAATGTCCTTATAAAATGAACAATAGCACATATTAAACTATTTCAATCACATTTGATTATCAAGAACATGCTGGGAATGGGATAAGTGGGTATCTCCCTATCAGAAAAGCTGAATGTTAGACATTTAAATGAGCCATGGTGAAGACTATTTAGAGAATTAAGGACTTCCGGGGGAGGAAAATGTCAAGCTGAGCTGCTTCTCATAATGGGAGCAGGCTGGAACTTCTGTTCAAGGTAGTGGAAGGCAAATTAATGCCTACTGCATACTTTTCTCAGTTAGAGATTAGTCCAAGATATGCACAGGAAACTTTGAGGAGATTTACCTTGGCTAAAAGGGAGTCCCGGGGGGGGGGGTTCCTTTGAGGGGTCTCTGGAGAAGAGTTGCATTTTCATCATCTGCAGAAGTTCTCAGAGTCATTTATTTTGACAAAAGCTCGACAGAATCCTAACCTTCTTGGACTTTGTTAAACATCTAAAGCTACACAAGACCGGTGTGGATCTGGATAATTGGCAGAAAAGGTACAGACTACTATCTTTCATTCCGAGACTATTTACAGCTAAACAGAATAAATTCAGAAGGTGGGAGATGAAAATTTAGAAAGCTTGGAAGAAGAAGGGACGAAGAGGTGAAATTTCGACTTTGTAAATTTAAAGGACAGTGCTAAAAAGTGGAAAGGAATTTATTGTTTGGTCTACTTGCAGTTTTGAAAAAGGAGCACCATCGTCACAGACCTGCAGCATATACAATCAACACAGGAAGTATGTCAAGTATTGTGGGATCTCTTTACCAGTGAAAACGAAATTTGGTGGCAAGTAAAGCAGGAAGTAGCAGATGAAAAGCCTACTCTAGGACTATAATACCATTGAGAAACATCGGCGGCCATTGCAAGGAGGTCAGAATTAAAATAATGTTTTTAAAGTGTTTGGGACATTAAAAATTGTTGGAATTAATTGAGATGATGACAAGAAGATAAATACTATTGGGCATATTGTTTATAATGGACTTTAGAATCCTTTAAAAGAAAAAGGGGAAAAATTTTCAGAGAGAAGCAAAAAGTCGCGACCGCCATTTTTAAAGATTTAAAAATTTTAAATATTAATATCTTGGTCTGGGAAGCTCTGAGGATGGTGAAATTAGGCTTGTTGTAAAAAGCAAGCTCTAATGTTTTGAACCTGATAGTCAAATTTGAAATTGGTGAGATCAAAATTTTCGGTGTTTTTAAATGTCAGAACACAAGCAAACCCATACAAGGGCTACTTCATTGGAGAAAATGCAGGATCAATTAGAGGCAATGGAGGCCAGAATGATGAAAGGCATGACAGAGATGATAACTGCATCAAAAAAAGAAATTATAGAAGAGATTTAAAAAGATATGGAAGATCTCAGAAAAGAGACAGAGGAAACATCTAAGAAAGTGCAGGAGGTAGAAGGGAGAATGAAAGTACATGGCTCCACCTTGTTGAAAATACAAGAAAAAGTGACAATCCATGACTGCATATTGGAGACTCAGATACGTCTGAGGGGAGTACCTGAAAAGGAAGATGGTGACTTGAAAGAATATATAATAAAAATAATTTCAGAAGTTTTAGAGGAAGATCCTGAAGAGACTAAAAATAGGTATGACTATATGTATAGAGTGAATTCACTCTACGCCAAGAAAAATAATTTACCAAGAGATGGTGTCATAAGATACATGACAAAAGAAATGGTGGGAAAGATAATGAATAAAAAATTTGAAAAGACATTGAAAGTGGGAGGCAGCAGAGTAAGAATTATGAAGGAATTGCCAAGGCAAGTGATAAATGATAGAAGAACATATAAAAAACTGACAGAAAAATTAAGGGACAATGAAATGAGGTTTAGATGGATAATACCTGAAGGTTTGAGCTTTGAACTTCAGGGGAAAAGAATCACAATTACAAACGCACAGGAACTGCGTATATTTTATGAAGAACAAAAAGAATTTGCACCATGATGGATTACAAATTATTGTCTTGGAATGTAAATGGACTAAATTCACCACAAAAAAAAGGACAATGTTTCATTGGATTAAAAAACAAAATTGTGATATAGTTTGTTTACAAGAAATGCACATTAAACAAAAGGTTTACAATTTTTTATGGAATAAACAATTGGGGTTAGAATTTTTTTCATTGGCTGAACAGAAGAAAGGGGAGTGATTTCTTATATTAAACAAGAATTGGAGCCAAAATTAGTGTTTAAAGATAAAGATGGAAGATTTGTAGCAGTAGAAATAATATTAAATGTAAAAAAACCCATTGTTATTGGGACTGTATGCGCCTAATGGTGCAAAGGATGCTTTTTAAAAAGACATTATACAATAATTTGATGAACTGACTTATAACCAAGTTTTGATAATGGGAGACTTTAATGGAACAATTAAGAACTCACTGGATAGGTCTGGGAGGAAAAAATAATAACAAAGAAGGAAAATTGCCAAAGTCTTTTTGAATTGGTCAAACAAGAAAATTTGGAGGACATATGGAGAAAATTTAACCCTGAAGTGCGGGACTATACCTTTTTTTCTTTTTCCAGAATTGACATGTTGTAGGGCACTAAAGATTTAGGTCTTATAACAAGGAAAATAGAGATTTTACCTAAAATTGGGGCTGACCATAACCCAATAATGTGGATTACAAAATTGTCTAAGAAGTTGAGAAGATGGAGATTGAATGAAGATTTACTACAGAATAAAGAAATAGTGACATACATAGAAAATGAAACTGAAGCTTTCTTTCAAATTAATGACAAAGAGGATATAGAATTTCAGACAGTCTGGGATGCCTATAAAGCAGTAATGAGAGGAATAATGATCACTTTGAATAATAAAGATAAGAGAGCAAAAGAAAAACAGCTGTTGGACATTCAAAATGAAATAAAGAAAAAAGAAGGAGTTGAGAAAAAGGGAAATTACAATATTACAAATGCAAACGAGACATTTGTTAAAGAAAGAATTGGAATGGAATCTGAAAAGACTGCAGCAGAAATCTTTTGAGGGAGCAAATAAACATGGAAAGTATTTGGCTTGGCAACTGAAGAAAAAGAGAGAAAATAAAATTATTAATAAAATTGTGGTAGATGGAAGAGAGGTGGTTAACCAAGAGGGAATAAAATATTTTTTTAAGTATTATGCCAAGTTGTTTAAAGGTGTTAAAATAAAGAAAGAAAAGATGGATGAGTATCTACAAAAGATAAAAATAGAACCCTTAACAGAAAATATGCGAAAAGTTTTGAATGATCCAATTGAAAAAATAGAAATTGAAGCAGCAATTAATGCAATGAAAAATGGAAAGGCACCTGGGCCAGATGGATATACAGCTAAGTATTTTAAAACCTTTAAAGATGAATTAATACTGAAATTGCAAAAGTTGATGAACATGATAAGAATAAAAGGGAAAATACCAAATACATAGAAGGAAGCTGTTATTTAATTGATACCAAAAGAAGATAGAGATGTCACAAATGTAAAAAATTACAGACCAATTTCGCTATTAAACAATGACTATAAAATATATACAAGAATCTTGGCAGAACAGCTTAAACAATATTTGATAAATTTTATAGAGGAAGATCAAGCGGGGTTTCTTCCCAAAAGGCAAATAAGAGACAATATTAGAACTGTTGTAAATAGTGTAGAATATTATGAATGACATCCAGAAAAGGAAGTAGCATTATTCTTTGTGGACGCAGAGAAAGCATTTGACAATTTAAATTTGGATTTTATGTTTGCAGTAATGGAGAAAATGGAGCTGGGAGAAAGCTTTATAAGAATGATAAAAGCAATATATACTGAACAACATGCAAGGTTATGTATAAATGCTGATCTTACAGAAGACTGATAATTAGTAAAGGTACAAGACAAGGTTGTCCACTTTCTCCACTGTTGTTTATAATGACTCTTGAAATATTACTGATGCAGATCCAAGAAGATAAAGAAATAGAAGGATTAAAAATAAAAGGATTTACTTACAAATACAGAGCATTTGCAGATGATATAACGTTTATAAATGAAAACCCCATACAAATCACACCTTTGTTGTTAGCCAAAATACAAGAATATGGGGAGTTGGCGGGACTATGTATTAATAAAGAAAAATCAAAACTGCTATGTAAAAATATGCAAATAAATAAGCAACAAGAATTGCAGAGACTAACGGGCTGTGATGTTACCTCCAAGGTAAAATATTTGGGTGTGGAGATAACAATGAAGAATATTGATCTGTTTAAAAATAATTATGAGAAGCTATGGCGTAAAATGGATGAAGATACGTTAAAATGGAATAAACTTAATTTGTCATTGCTGGGTAGAATAGCTGCAATTAAAGTGAATATTCTACCAAGAATAATGTATTTGTTTCAAACTATTCCCATTGTGAAAGATAGTAAACAATTTGATAAATGGCGAAGAAAAATTTCAGTATTTGTGTGAGCTGGGAAGAAACCAAGGATCAAAATGAAAATTCTGACAGATGCAAAAGAGAGAGGTGGATTTCAACTACCGAATTTAAAATTATATCAGGAAGCAGTTTGTTTAGTGTGGATAAAAGAATGGATAACGCTGTTAAACAAAAAACTTTTAGTGCTGGAAGGTCACGGAAATAAATTCGGCTGGCACGTGTATTTGTATTATGGAAAAAAGAAGATGGACAGTTTTTCCTCTCACCATTATATAAGAAATAATTTTCTAAATACATTAATGAAATATAAGAAATATGGAGATGAGAGAAGACCGTTATGGATAGTGCCAGCTGAAGTAATAAAAATAACGGCTGAGATAGGTGAAGAAAAGTGGTTGTCATATAATCAATTATTAAAAATACTCAATTATTAAAAAGTGGCAAAATAGAATTGAAAACTGCTGAAGAGTTGAATAATAAATATGATTGGTTTCAAATGCAACAAATAAAGAGTTTGGTGGATAATGATATTAAAACTGAAGGAATAAGAAAAGAACAAACAGAAATGGAAAAAGTTCTGCTTGGAGATAATGAAAAATTAATTTCAAAAATATATAAATTACTTTTAAGATGGTCTACGGAAGATGAAGTAGTGAAATCTCAAATGATTAAATGGGCAATTAATGTAAATAAAGAAATACAGATGGAAACTTAGGAATACTTGTGGAAAAATTCTATGAAGCTTTCGACGTGTCATAGTATTAAAGAGAACTGTTTTAAAATGATGTACAGATGGTATATGACTCCTAAAAAATTGGAAAAGATGAACAATAAGAAGCCAGACAGATGTTGGAAATGTAAAAAACATGAAGGTTCTTTCTACCTTATGTGGTGGACTTGTGAAATAGCAAAAAAGTACTGGCAGATGATTCAGAAAGAAATTTCTAAGATCTTGGAATATGAATTTAAGAAAGTTGCAGAGACTTTTCTGTTGGGATTACAAATGGAAAAAATTCCAAAAGAAGATAGAACTGTAATTTGGTACTTGCTTTCAGCTGCTAGGACATTATATGAGCAGTTGTGGAAGCAAGAAAAAATACCAGAGAAATGGGATTGGATTATAAAAGTTATGACATGGAGTGAAATGGACAAATTAACAAGAACCTTAAGAGACTATGATTTAGAAGTTTTTAAAGATGGAGTGGAAAAAGTTTAGAAGTTATATAGAAAAAGAGTGGAAAATAAAAGGACATTGGACAATTTTTGATAATGATTAAGTTTTAGAAAGAAGAAGAATATAAATTTTTGTTTTAATAGTTAAGGGTACCTTTAAATATTAGCATTTTAAGTAAATAACACCAGCGGGGGTCAAGTAACGGGGGAGGGGTGGGTAGAAAGTAATATATGGGATAGATAAAAGAAGTTATTAAAGATGTAAGAAATAGATTTATTACCATATGTTACCAATAAAATAGTTTTAACCGGATATTTAGAGAATTAAGGAATTCTAAATAATAAAAGTATTCTGCCAGGACAAAAAGTTTGAGTCCATGCTCCATCAGCCTGGAAAGTTATATCAGAAATTTGACAATGATGACAATTATTTTGTTCTCAAAAAAATCAAGTTGCTGTAGGGCTGTGGGAGTAAACCCATAAAACTGAAACTTGTCCTTAACAGTTCTCATCCATTCTGAACAGAAATTATCTGTAAAAATTAATGAAGTTAATCCAGAAGAGTTGAAATTTAGCTTAAACCAAAAACATATCATTTGGACCCAGCTGCATACTCCAAATGGCACCATTCCTAACTTTACTTGGAGTAGGGCATTGTGTATGCAGTGTGGGACACAAAATATGGATCTAAGAAATTAACTTGCATTCCTTCTGGGGAACAAAAACCTTCATGAAGATATATGTGTGAACCATACACAAAGACTTTAATCACATATGGTATATTTGAGTCCCTTTTGAGGATAAAAAAGAAAAGAAAAAAGAAAAAGGAAGCTGATACCACTCTTTGGACATTATCATTGGTGTGGGGCATTTGAGATCTCCATGAGCTGGCTGACTAAAAAACTACACCTATACATTTTAAAACCTTCACCCACTCAGTATCATGGCTGTCAATCTGCCGTCTATGCTTAACAAATATTTTGGTGAAGACAAGAATTTTAGCTTTTTTGGGAATTCATTGTTAGCTGCACCACTTTGCAATACTTCAGTGGGATAAAATGACCATGTCACCTGCATACAATAATGTTGGAATTGATCTTCCTGCTGATTTAGGCAGATGAAAGCCCAGATTAGACAAGGCCTATACCACTGAATTGATATAAAAATTGAATAAATAAAGACGGGCCAAAATACATCCCTATTTCACACCTCTCCTTACAGAGACTGAGACAAATGGCCCTGTGGGTTACAAATTACCATCAAGAAATTACTTTCATGTGATGTGCAACTAACATGAGTAACCTATCGTCCACTGAGGACACTTATAATTTTTCCCGTAGACTATTCCAAAAAATGCTATCAAACACCATTTTACAGTCTTATAAAGGCTATAAAAACTGTCCTATGGGACCTAGCACTATATTTCTCTGTGAAAATGAAATAAAATCAAATATTGATCTATTGTTGAGTGGCCAGTCCTAAAATCTGCTTGTTCCTTGGACAGAATGTTCTCCTGGTCAAGCTAGTTTCAAAATTTACAGCATAAATGCCTAGCATAAAGCTTAATCTCTATCCTCACCAAGCTAATTGTGTGGTAGTTAGAAAGATTAGCTTTGCTCCCTTTCTTTTATATTGGAATAATGATAGCCATATCCCAGTTGATAGGGATCTGCACTGTCTGGTCAACAAATGTTTAAAAAGTGAGGCCATCATTGGCACCCACTATTTGATGTTGGGTTTAAATCATATATCTCCTTGGGGCCTTCCCTAGCTTTAAATGGGCTATCAGCCTCTTAACTTCTATTACCATGACTAGAGGCCATGGGGAAAGATTTCCTGAATCAACACCTGGTAAAACATCCTGGTTTGGCTGAACAGCACAGAGTGGATGGAAATGAGTCTCCCAAAAGTTGGGAGGCACAGCAGAAGGAAACCTTGTTTTTGCATTTATAATTTGGGAGAAACATTGCAACCAATCACTCCCTCCCACAAAACAGCCAAACCCTTTGCTCTCCTTTGACCTATACTTCAAGAGGGTTCGGAAGCTGTGGCTCATGCAGAATGCTACAGCTAGATTGCGAGTTGGGGGCAGCGATCAGGAGCATGTGACCCTGAAAATGCATCTATGACACTGCCTACCAATCCACTCCCAAGCCCAATTCAAGATGTTGATTTTGTCATTTATAGCCCTACATGTCTTGGAACAGATATTTCTGAAGAACCATCTTCTTGGATACCTTCCTGCCCTGGAATTAAGATCACAAGGAGAGGCCCTCCTAATTGTCCCAATATTCAAAGCTGCTCATGTAGCAGGAACACAAGAAATGGCCTTTTTGTTGGCATATCACAAGTATGGAATAACCTCCCTGGGAGGTGTGCCTGGCCCCCACACTTTCAGTCTTCAGAGGCAGTTGAAGACAGTTTTATTTAGGACAGCATTTGACAAATTTAGGTCTGTTTGTTTTTTAATTAATGAGAAGTCCTAATTGAGCCTTTAAATGGTAGTCTTGTATACAGGTTTTTAAATAATCATTTTAATAACATTGTAAGCTGCCTTGAGTTCCACAAAGTAGAACGACAGCTAATAAATGTTTTAAATTATGCAATCTTTGCAGTGTGCACTTAAAAGAGTGTACAGCATTGCACTTGTGTGGTGGGAGATGCACAGAGGGGGCATTTAGCACTAATACCCCAGAGGACAGTAAAGTTCACACTGTGTGGCTGAGAGGTACCCCATCTCCAGAGGCAAAATCCAAAAGAGGCAACTATGCACTAATAAGTGATCAGAGAATAATCCAGCTGCCCCAGCTCAGGAGTTTGTACTGGCCTTCTCCATTCACTTTGAATGATACCAAAGCACAGCCCCCAAACAATACTGCTCCCCACAATTTTATAAAGGTGACCCAAGCCAAGCCCATCTGGCATCATGTTCCATGTCATGTAATTGGGCATACTTGCAAGGGAATGTTCCCAGTGGGTTATCACTAGAGCCCTATTCAGCACTGACAGCAGATGGAACAGCTGCAGAACACTTCCTCACAGGATCACTAAGTGTCATTTGGATGGCTGCAGCATGCATCTCAGAGCGGTTTTCTGACAAATGCCCCCCTTGGGGCTGGAACTGCAAACCCTGCTGAGGTCTCAGGCATGTCTGTGGCCAGCACAGCATTCATACTGTTTGCAATCACTATACACATTCCTGTTCATGTCTCTGCAAGTGGCAATTAAACAGGGAGACACGGCATCATGATCATCACTCTGCTCAGTTATCAATTCCAGACCTGCTCCTGGAGCCTTCTACTTTGCTTCACAAGTCTTCCCCACTCACATACATGCAGTGCTAAGGATAGCTTATTCCATCTCTGGATGGCTTCTGGAAGGTACTTGCAAAGGTACATGGGCCATGCTGGACAGAGGGAACTGTCTAGTTCATTAGACCTCTTCATGATATGAGGTTCACTAAAGCCTGAGGTTTTCTACAACTTTGCCCCTATCTGTTTGTTTGTGAGTGAATGAACCTAACACTACACCCCTCCCTGTGCAAGCTCCCCCCTTCAATCTGTGTCTTAGGGCTTCCCCTTCACATATCTGAGAGAGTGGACTCTGGCTCAGGGATGCCCATGCTGGGGTCACTGATGTTAGTCTTTCCAATGCCACTGGATTTCTGTTTTTTTTTTTTTTTAGCTGTAAAACATAGCAGGGATCCAGTACCACCTTGAAGTCTGACCCCTGGTTATTGGTTCCTACCCACTCCCTCCCCCCCACACGCACACACTGTACTGACTGTTGTGTGTCATTTGCAAAGGAAATGGACTGGTGGAGCCCACAGGCGGGGGTGTTTCATGGGAAAGGCAGTTTCTGGGTCCCCCACTCTCCCACAACACTACTGGCATCTGATGAGCCACACAGCTTGTCAGTGCAGGACCCAGTGTGCATGTAGGGGAGCTGATGCCATGGGTGCAGCATAGAGGCATTGTGGAATGGCATTCTTGCCAAAATGATGGCTCTCTGGGGCTGCCCATCAGCTGGACCATCCCATTTCTCTTTTACGGTTTGCTATAACTCCTCTAACTAAAACGGGGTCTCCATCAAACATTAAAGCATACTGGCAGGCATCAGCCAGAGCCTGGGCCTTTTCCGTTATGGCTCTGGCTCTGTGGAATGGGCTCCCTGAAGATGTGAGAGCTTCAAAAGGTACTGAAAGGCCTGCCTGTTTGCCAGGGGCTTTAAGGGGTAGGTGGATTGAATAGCAGTTATCCTTTTGAGGGGCTTGCTATGTTACCTTTGGTTTTAGCAGGGGATGTTTTAATAAATAAACAAGCATGCCAATGTTAAATACATATGAAGTATATATAAACAATAATGCACATAACACTAAAAGGCAGGGAAGAGGCTAATAACAGTTATGGAAGGTGGTGGGAGGTGCATATGCCAAACAAAGCAAAACAAAACCTCCTCTTAGGAGACTACCAACAAAGCCAAAAAGAAACAGACAATGAAGATATGCATTTAAAAAGATGATTGAGAGAGAGAGAGAGAGAGAGAGAGAGAGAATTTGATTTGATTTAACACATTTGATCGCTCATTCCATATCTTAAAAAGAATTCATTGAGATGATATGGAACTGAGATGACAGAATATATCTTACATTCCAAATTATTCTGCTGCTGGAATTTAGCTGTAACATTTATGCTTTCTCCTGTCTAGCTGGGTACAGCTAATTGGTTTGGAAGAATGAAAATATGAAATCCATTGTACCTAACACAGATGCATAATCCAGTAGGGACTGATATCACAGTATGCCACACTTCTGCATAGCTCTATTTTCTTCTTCTGGTTGGCACTTTATAGAAACTTGGTAATTACGAGGAGGGGTGAAAGCAAGGCATTATCTTTAAACAAACACAGCAAGCCTAAATCAAGCAGCTTAACTGCTTTGCCCACATAAGCTACAACAGAAGCATACTCTAAATAAATGTTTCTCTTACTTTTGTTAATCAGTACAATCACAGCAGTCAAGAAAAGGTGCCTTCGATTAGCACTTCATGGGGTAAGCACTGAGTGAAGTAAAGTAGTCTGAAAAAGTTAATTCAAGTTCTTCTTCACTTCAGTGCTGGAACTGCAAGATTATGCATTATCTAATGCAAATGTGGTTTTAGCTCTTTATTGTGGGTTACAATGGATTTAAGAAACATTCAGTAACAAGCTTATCAATTTTCAGCCCAATTTGATGTCCCTGAATTATGAAAATCCACTTGACAGATTAATAATAAACTGTTACACTAGTAGTCACCAGTTGGAAGACAATTTCTTTGGCTAAAGGAGGTTTCAAACTTTGTCAAGTGGTGAGATAGTGATAGGATCTGCCTCACTGTGAACACAATGACATCAGCAATTGTACCAGCTAACGGAGTGTTTCAGGGGTCATATCATTTATATTGGGGATGAATATAATCCAGATGAAGTATCTTCGAAGTATCACATAAAATCTTGTTAATCTGACAACTACACATTTGGAAGAAGAGGATTCCACCTCTCTCCATCCTTATGCCAGTGACAGTGCCTAAAACTAACCAAGCTAGAAAGATTTCATAACCTCACTCCTTATTTGGGTTTTTGTTTAGGACAGGGGTCCCCAGCCTTTTTGAGCCTGTGAACACCATTGGAATTCTGACACTAAAATGGCTGCCACAGGAGACCATCACAGAATGGCTGCTGGAGTTTACTTTCAGTCACACAATGAAGATCCTTGTACTGTCATGGCAGCTGCTTTCAAAGTAACTTTTATTATTTATTTATTTATTATATTAGACTTGTAGCCTGACCTCACTTGCACAGTAAGGCTAAGAGCTTTAGGTACAACAAATTAAAACAATAATCAGAGCATTAAAAACAGTACTATACAATAATAATCAAAGCTAAAATCAGATGGTGCCATAGACACTAGACATACAATATTCAGGTGAGGTTGCGTGACTATGTGTAATGAACAGTAAAGCTGGTGTAATGAACAGTAGAGTAGGAAAATACCAGAGACCTGCAAATGTCTCCAGAAACATTCAAAATCCCAAAGCTGATTGGGGCCAGTCTCCACTGCCATTTGTCATTCAGCAGTATGCAGGGACAGTTTATCCCACCAGGATGAGACAAAGGGATTCAAAGCCTCTTCAGGACCTTCCCAGTGTCAGGTCCTGGCCCACTCAATGCTGAATCAGGGCCAATAGTTGGCTTCCCCACAAGCAGGCTGATGGTGGAGGCATGCAACTGAAGTAACTCAAGGCTCGGTCAGGACTGGCAGCAGAGTCCTCGACAAACGGGACAAGGGTTGGTCGTTGAAATAGTTCAAGGGTTGGAGGGATTGAGGGAAATAGTGAGGCTGCCATTGTAATTAGTTCAGTTTGAATATCTGTCATTCTTCATGGGAGTGCAATGAGAATGTTGTGGAATTAGTTGGAATAATTTGTTGGGGTGCACTGGTGGCCGCACTACCATCCACAGTGCCTCTCCCATCAGCTTGGGCTCTGCTTGGTTTGTGGCTTTCCCAGTGAGTCTCCACTCTTGCTTCAGACACTTCGGGAGCTTCTCTTGAGCACATTGGCTGTTTCAGGTGGTTTACTATGGAGCCAGCTGTGGCTTGTCTCATAGCTTGACTCATGGCTCAAGTTATACAAGTTGCCTCCACAATTTCTCAGTTTAGTGCCCAGAAAAACCTCAGGGTAGATCAGTTCACTCCTGGTTCCAGTTTAATCCTAAAATTAACGCTATTAGGAAGTCATTTCCAAACGGCAGAGCTAAGCTTGGAGCTTCTGTCACAGCACCATCTTGGTTATCAGGTGTTAACAGGGATGTTCCTGGTTTAGAATGTTGTGGGCTGCTTCATAATACCCTAGCACAGCTAGCGGCATACCTCTAGATAGCAATCTTGGGTGCCAAATGTTAGACACACTGTTTGACTAAATCCAAATAGCTCAAATATGTTGAATTATGTGTATGTGTGTGATTGTATATGTGACAATCTCCTCCATTTGTTAGAGAGAGCTCCAATTGTTAAAATAGGAAAAAAAAACATATTATGGCATAAGACTTACTTCTAATTTTTTTTTCAGTGTGCCTCACAGTCTATTACTGGCTGATGAGGTGTCTAGATCAATTTGGGCATGTATTATTCACACTGCCTCATGGGAATTGTAGTTTATTCTCCTTCCAGAGACATAGAAACCTTGTTTCCTCAACTTTTTAACTACTAAAAGAGATGTTGTAGTGTGACTTGTTTCACGCAGTGCTCATATTGAAAACTATCAGGAAAGATAGCTGAAATGATAATTCTTAATTTTCATTTGTCTGGGGCATGCATATTGTTCCTAGGCAGACTTGTGTCCTGAGCTGCTGTGAATGACTCCTTCATGTGCCATAACTTTTTAGTTTTGTTTTTGATAGGGGCCTGAATGAAGCAACAGCTCTGGTATTTCGGAGACTGAGCGACACTGAACTCCAAAATGATAAAGCACTGCTTCCTGCAAATTATTTCAGATTAAAATCATGACCAGATTATACATCTGCCCTTTATCTGTTGAATATAACATATGCGAGACATAGATGGGCCTTCTCAAGGGCTCGCCTTGAACTTTTTCCATCGCAGTATTAGCTGGTAGGTTCTCCCATCTACCAATGCAGAAACAATGTTGTATTTGTTCAGAAAAAGTTGTTGAAATGGTCTCACATATCCTTCTCCACTGTGAGCTTTATCAAGAGGAAAGACTGTTTCTAATTACCCCACTTTTATCTAAATTCAAACCCTTGGAGTTTTATCTAAATTTTAGAACTGAGGTACTTCAGACATTTTTATTGGAAGATACACAGAGCTCAATAACCCAGACAGTAGCAAAATTTTGTTACATTGTAATTTGTAAGAGGAAATATCTGGAGGAGCCTTGATTTCATGGACTGTACTCTTATGAGTTGTCTTGTTGTTGTTCTGGTCTTTGATTAAAATAAATATTGATAAAGGTTTTGTTTTTATTTAATGCAGTGAACAGCCACAAACCTCTTCTATTGGGATCTCTATACGGAAAATATAAGGCATATCATGATTGAGTACTTCATATTATGCTTTTCTATCTGTTACTGGAACTGTTTCCTTATGTCATGGAGAGCTGTAGTTTACCTCACTGCCCTCACACAGTTATGCAGCAACTTCTGTTGCGCAGCTCCATATCTCTTGGAAGAAATATCTCTTCTTCTATTGCACTATAATGCCCTAGGCCTGATATAGCTACTACAAAGTTAAGAAGTAATCACAATAACAAGGTAACATGAATACTTCACTAGTTTATCTTCTGAAATGAAAACTTCATTGCCACCATGTAAGGTTACATAACAGTGCAGTTTTACAGTACAGAATCCAGGCAAACTGAAGCTTTCTGCTACACAATCTTCACACAGTAAAACTGGTGAAGCAATATCTATAAAATGGCAAGATAGTATTAAAAATAAGAGCAGGCTGTATTCTATGGTAATTATGATTACCAATTTAAATAAATTTGCTGAAACACAATCATATGGTTTCAAGAATGCTTGAATTAGAAGTATGTCCAATTTAAAGTAACTAATTTAAATTGACTAAATAGCTAAAAGAACCATAAGAGGTAATGAGAAAATAATCCAGCAGCATCCCAGACCATGAAGCATAGTAACAGAGAGTTTGCAAGCAAGTGATATTAACTAAAAAATCCAGAAACTACATAAAAGACATTTGTTACAATAAAAGGAGGGAAATAAACTAAAGTTATGCGATAAAAGGGAATTTAAAAGCCAATAATAACTTATTAACACAGAAGGAAAACTTCCACTCACAGAAAGCAAAACAAGAACAGATCTCCTTTAGTACAGGAAAGCAGAAAATGAGGATCATTAAAGCATGAAAACTGAAACGTGCTGGTAATGTAAAAGAATGTGAATTTCGTAACAGTCATTTTATTGGGAAGGGGGAAAACTCCCCTCTGTAAAGAACCAAGTTTTGCAATAGAATAAAACTAATGAATGGAAGAAAGGGACAAGTGGTCACTGGGGGGCAATAGCATTATACACTGACAAATCACTGCTACTTTTTATGAGATATCTAAACACTTTCTCTGTACAAAGAGGGAAGTTTCCATGAGCTGATGTGATGGAACCATGTGGCTCATGGGAAAATAAATGTACTGCTGAATAGATCTTCTTTTTTTAAAAAAAAAGGTTTGCTAAAATGTATTGCTCAAATCGGAAACAGCATGAGAACTAACATTAGGCTATCAAATAAGGATTTTCAACAAAATAGTAATTTAGGTTTTTGCTTCTTTAAAGACTAACTGTATATAACTGAGTCAGAAGGAACAGCCATTTTCCTTACTCTGTGCATGTGTGGTGGGGATGGAAATGATACAAGAGGCCTATCTGGATTAATCAGTCACAAACCATAAAGGTTTTTTTTGCAAAACATTTCAACATTAGGAATAAGGCCCATTGTGAAAATAAATGGGCTCTAAAAAGAAGTTCTGGGCGATGCACTGCCCTTGGGCACTCCCACTGCCTATGTATACCAAGGTCCAGAATTTTGGTAGTAGCACCCCGCTATGGGAATGGGGAGTTTCCCAGAAATAAAACAGGTGGAAAGTCTACATCTTTATTTAGAAATATAGATATAGATCAAGAAAAGCAGGAGGCATCCAGAAGACTTTCATGCCCACAGGGGTGGAGGGGCTGAATTCAGATAGCCAATTTGAACTGACATAGGGATGGCCCGCAGATGGATTAAAAAAACAAGGTCAGACAGGCACAGCTGCTGCCTGTCCTGCTCCCACACTCATTCCATCCTCTGACATCTCTGAGACAGATCAAATTCTTTTGCCACACTATATCCATCTTTCCGGGTGTCCAACTGTGGAAGCATGCAAGCGAGGCAGACTGGTGATGTGAACCCGCCAATCTGCTCTAGGACTAGGTGGTTCTTTAAAAAAAAACCTGCCCAGAACACATGAGGGCATGGCCACTAAAAATGTAAGGTGAAAAAAAGAAGCCCAAACTGTGCTAAGGGGATGGCTCACAACAACTGTGTGAATGTATCAAAACACCCCCTGTGCAATATATGGGCTCATCATGTGAGAATGTTTGATCAGGATTTGGCCACTCCAGTTTGGGGTGCCACAGTTTGGGACGCATTCAGTGTGCCCAAAGCTGCCCATCTATACCCAGTCAGAGAGAGAGCAAACCTTAACCGTGGGAAGCCTAATACCTAAGTTACTACCTGCCTGGATCAGGGCAATGCTGTAGATATAGTTTATCTTAATTTCAGTAAGGCTTTTGATAAGGTTCCGCATACTATTCTTGTTGACAAGTTGGTAAAATGTGGTTTGGATCCTGTTACTGTTAGGTGGATCTGTAACTGGCTGACAGATCCCACCCAAAGAATGATTGTGAATGATTCCTCATTCTCTCAGAGAGGAGTGCCTCAATGATCTGTCCTGGGATCAGGCCTCAGATTCAGTGGGAGCTCACAGGAGTGCAGCTATTAAACCTTTCTGAGAGTTCCACCTCCTCCATGTCCATTGAATAGTATGTGCAGCTGCATAACAATCCCTGGATGAGCTCCACCACCTTTTTTTCTACAAAATGACCCCTGCCTGGGACCTGTTTTGCTCAGCATCTTTATAAATGACTAGCTTGATATTCATGTTTTGCTACAGTATGTACGTACTATTTGTGGATTTCTTTGCTACATCTCTAAGTTGTTTCCTCCACAGGAAGATTGGCAAGCCTGGTGAGCTTTAGAATGTTGGGGGTGACATCCAATCAGGTTATTTATGCAAATAACCTTTTGCTCTAACTGTCTCCGTGAGTGGCGGAGGAGGCAGCAGCCTCCAAGCCACAGTGTATCCTTATGGGCAAATAGATTTTACTCCTTTTTACCCTTAGGTGGTGAATTCCCTAAAATCCTTTCTTAGTGGCTGTCCACATCATGAAAGGAATGTTCTCCCCAAATTTCAAGTCTCTAGGTCCGGGAGGTTTGGCTGGGGCTTAATTTGTAAGTATATATATGGATGACGGAATAGAGGGAATGCTTATTAAATTTGCAGATGATACTAAATTGGGAAGGGTCATAAATACACTAGAAGACAGAGAGAGGATGATCTTGACAGGCTGGAAAACTGGGCTAAAACAAAATGCGTTTTAACGGATAAATACAAAGTTCTACGTTTAGGTACGAAAAACCAAATGCATAATTATAGGACAGGAGAGACTTGCCTTGGCAGTAGTATGTGTGAAAATAATCTAGGGGTCTTAGTGGACCATACACTAAACATTAGTGTGATGCTATAGTTAAAAGGCAAATTCAATTTTGGGGCAGTATCAACAGAAGTACAGTGTCCAGTTCATGTGAACTGATAGTATAGCTTTACTCTTCCCTGGTTAGACCTCACATAGAGTATTGTGTTCAGTTTTGGGTACCACAGTTTATAAAGGATATAGACAAGCTGGAACACATCCAGAGAAGGACAATGAAGATGGTGTGGGGTCTGGCGCCCAAATTCTATGAGGAAAGGTTGAAGGAACTGAGTATGTTTAGCCTGAAGAAGAGATGACTGAGAGGTGATATGAACACCATCTTCAAGTACCTGAAGGGCTGTCATATAGAGGATGATGCGGATTTTTTTTTCTGTTGTCCCAGAAGGTAGGACCAGAACCAACGGACTGAAATTAAATCAAAAGTTTCCCACTAAACATGAGGAAGAACTTCCTGACAGAGTGGTTCCGTGGAACAGGCTTCCTCAGGAGGTGGTGGGCTCTCCTTCCTAGGAGGTTTTTAAACAGAAGCTAGATGGCCATCTGACAACAATGCTGATTCTGTGAATTAGGCAGATCATGAGAGGGAGAACAGGAAGGGTTGCATCAGTGCTTAGTTCTTGTGACCCCTTCTTACACAACCAAGGAAATGCTGGTTGATATATATACACACACACACACACACACACTGTGGCTAATAGCCACTGATGGACCTCTGCTCCATATTTTTATCTAACCCCCCTTGAAGATGGCTATGCTTGTAGCAGCCACCACTTCCTGTGGCAGTGAATTTCACATGTTAATCACCCTTTGGGTGAAGAAGTACTTCCTTTTATCCGTTTTAACCTGACTGCTCAGCAATTTCATTGAACGCACATGAGTTCTTGTATTGTGAGAAAGGGAGAAAAGTACTTCTTTCTCTACTGTCTCCATCCCATGTATTATCTTGTAAACCTCTATCATGTCACCCCGCAGTCGACGTTTCTCCAAGCTAAAGAGCCCCAAGCGTTTTAACCTTTCTTCATAGGGAAAGTGTTCCAAACCTTTAATCATTCTAGTTGCCCTTTTCTGCACTTTTTCCAATGCTATAATATCTTTTTTGAGGTGCGGTGACCAGAATTGCACACAGTATTCCAAATGAGACCACACCATCTATTTATACAGGGGCATTATGATGGCTGATTTGTTTTCAATTCCCAGCATGGTGTTGGCCTTTTTTATTGCAATCGCACACTGTCTTGACATTTTCAGTGAGTTATCTACCACGACCCCAAGATCTCTCTCTTGGTCAGTCTCTCTCTTGGTCAGTCTCTGCCAGTTCACACCCCATCAACTGGGATTCTTGGCCCCAATGTGCATTACTTTGAATTTGGCCACATTGAACCTCATCTGCCACGTTGATGCCCACTCACCCAGCCTCAACAGATCCCTTTGGAGTGCCTCACAATCCTCTCTGGTTCTCACCACCCTGAACAATTTAGTGTCATCTGCAAACTTGGCCACTTCACTGCTTACTCCCAACTCCAAATCATTTATGAACAAGTTAAAGAGCATGGGACCCAGTACTGAGCCCTGCGGCACCCCACTGCTTACCGTCCTCCACTGCGAAGACTGCCCATTTATACTCACTCTCTGCTTCCTATTAAACAACGGTTTTAAGACAGTGGTGAGTGACTTGTAGCTCAATCCTTCCCTAACTTAAGAGTGCTATAACAGCCAATCATTCATCACCTGGATTTTTGACCGGGGAAGGGCCTAATTTATTTAACTCCATGTAGAACTGTTATTAAAGTAGGATATGCTTTAGGCAGAGCAGAATTCGGACTTATTCAAGCTGTTTCTCTATTGTACAGCTGGGAAATGCCTTGATGAAAATCCACAAATATGGGGGTTCCCTTTGGTCCTGATGGGATTGATTGAGTTGACATTAGTTAGGCTCTGTTTGCCACATTGCCCTGTGACTCTGCTGGGCTTCTTTGCTTTGACATTTTGAGGCTTTTGACTAGTAGTTGCTTCTGCATGTTTGGTTAGTTGCTTCTGCATGTTTGGTTATTGGTTTCTTTGATTTTCCCTCCCACAAGATACAACACAGACAAGTAAGATGGCTGTGGGTCTCTTTTTCCACAATAAAACTGGACTCACTGGTCCAATTTGCTTGAAACTTTGGAGATCTTTAGTGGATAGGTAGCACCATCCCCTATGAAAAAAGTCTCCTATAGAGAATGATGGAACCCAAATAATTCTGGAATCTCCTCCACAAAAACCCAATTCCAAAACATTATCAGGGGACCAAATGCCAGCATTTGGACCCTTCCTAAAATCCAAATCCAAAAATAACATTTTTAAGGTGCACATCCTTAATTTATGCTAAAAAGGAAAAAAAAATAGTAATACATTCCAGCATTAAGGATTGCTGTCCAAATAATACTGCATACAGGTAGGATTTGTTCTGCCAATACATGCAATCTCTTACCGTTTGTGTTTCTGCTAAAAAAGAGGGTGCCAAAGGTAAAACAGTGAGCAACAATTACATGAAAAAAAAACACTACAGGGATCAAAAATCATTCTATTTCCATTAAAACAGATTCCATCAGTGATTAATCTACTGTATGCTGACTGATCTCTTGTGTAAACTAAATTGCACCACACTGTGTAGCATAATCCTCAAAAGCATACTGTTAACAGCTACTTAATAAAAAGCCTTGAGCTAGAAAAAACAAAAAATATCTTTACAGAAAAAAGAATGAAGATGCTTCAATGCACACTGCTGAGCAAGGCAACACGGAAACAAGGGGAAGCTCAGCAGGCACTTATCTTGTCAAAGCCATGGGAAAATGACACTACTGACAATTCAGGCAATATATATATAATGTAGTGATTATTCATTTCCCTGCATTAGTCCTATTGAAAACACAGATACCTAGTCAAAACTAATGGGTACCACCACCATTTCATATTCTATTTATTAAAGATGGTATGCTATGTACAACTGCAGATTTTATATAGCAAATAGCAAGAACAGTGGCTGCACCGTGGAACAAGCTAGGAAACTAAAGAACAAATTAAGTGTTTGATTATGGGTAGAACTTGTGGCTCAATGGCATGACATATAGTTACGCTAGGTTCAGTCCCTCATAATTCTCACAAATAATCTCAGTTATTAAGCACTAGGCAACATCTTTCTATACCTGAAGCCCTTGACAGCTGTCTCAGTCTCAACAGACAGTACTGAACTAGATGAATCAATTGCCTGAACTGGTGAAAAATAGCTTTGTAAGTACAGGAAACATAAAGCATATATGCTATTTAGAGCAAATGAATTGAGTCAGATTTTGCCAAGAGAAAGGAAGCAATTTTCACCATTTTCCCCCTTCTGCTATCAACCACTAACTATTCTCAAACTATTTGCAGGTGGTTTTGTGTAACATGGAACAACATTTGGGGGTGCACTGGAGGTTGGAGAAGAGAGGCAAGGAAGTTGTGATCCACGTATCTGTGGAAATTTTCTGCAGAAACCAAGCTATGGCCATTAAGTTGATGTTTCAGTTTTATTTTGCTCTTTTTTCACCATGCATAAAAGGCACTTTCTCTGATAGGACTACATTGATTTACGCATCCAGACCAATAAGCATTGACTGTTTTTTGTTGTTCAGTTGCAGTTGACTCTGACTCTTTGCAACCCTATGGACCAAGTCACACCAGGCCCTCCTATCTTCTGTCTTTCCCAGCATCAGGGTCTTCTCCAGTGAGTGCTCCCTTCTCATTTTGTGGCCAAAGTATATGAACTTCAGCTTCAGCATCTGGCCTTCCAGGGAACAGTCAGGGTTGATTTCCCTTAAGACTGACCGATTTGATCTTGCATTCCAAGGGACTCTCAAGAGTCTTCTCCAGCACCACAATTCAAAAGCATCTATTCTTCTGCGCTCGGCCTTCCTTATGGTCCAACTATCACAACCATAAATTACTACTGGGAATACCATCGCTTTGACTATATGGACTTTTGTTGGCAGGGTGATGTCTCTACTTTTTATTATACAGCCTAGGTTTGCCATAGCAGTCCTCCCAAAGAGCAAAGATCTTTTAATTTCATGGTTATAGTCACCATCTGCAGTGATCTTGGATCCCAGAAATGTGAAATCTGTCACTACATCCATGTCTTCCCCTTCTATTTGTCATTTTAAAAGTTTTATTAGTTTTCTAGAAATTGAGGGCAAAGGGCAAGAGGGGACAAGAAATTATAGTTACAAATCTATCTTAGTCTGCATATAGTATACTTTCATAAAATACAAGTCTGCATCTAAAATACTTTCTTAAAATACATAAATTGTCACACATTATTATCTCTTAACTTTACATCATCAATATTGTTATATACTGTAAGCCTTCTTATTAAAATACCTATTCAAATTGACATTTCCAACAAAGAGAATCTTATAGTACAAAAAACAGGGAAAAGGAGATATAAGTTCACACCAAAGAATCTTAAGAGTCTTGAGTAGCTAACCAAATATAGAATTTCAACCAATATTTTCTTGCTTCCTCCTTAGATTTCCCAGCTAACAGCTGGGATAAGTAGTCCAGCTCCGCCGTTTCCAGAATTTTTCCCACCAAGTCCATTCTCGTAGGAGTCTCCTGAAGTTTCCATCTCTGTGCCAGAAGAATCCTGGCTGCTGTGCAAATATACACCAACAAGTGTCTCATCTCTTTGGAATAGTCCTCAGGAAATATATTCAATAAAAATAGTTCTGGTCTGAATTGAATCTGTGTCTTCATAATTTTCTGTAATAGTTCATGAACCATTTTCCAATAGTACTTCACCATCTCACATGTCCATCACATATGATAAAAATAACCCACCTGCTTAGCACATTTCCAACATTTGTTAGACATATTAGTATACATCTTACACAATTTCTGTGGAGTCATGTACCATCTATAAAACATCTTATACAGATTTTCTTTAAAGGCTACTGACTTAGTTAATTTAATGTTGAATTTCCACAACCTCTCCCATTCTTCTAACGTGATATTATGACCCAAGTTTTTCGCCCTTTGGACCATACAATTGTTTACTACCTCATCTTGCATCTTCATCTGTAATAGGTATGCATATAGTTTAGAGATTAGCTTTTCTTGAGGACCTAGAAAGATTTTATCAAATGGATACTGCCCTGTGTTAAAGCCTAACATCTTGTCTTTGGCATACCTAGATTCAACTTGCATTCTCAACCACCAACTCATTTTAATGTCCATGTTTTCTAGCTCTTCTCTGGTTTTCAGTTGATTGTCCTTTTCCAACAGGTCATCATATCTGTAACTCTGATTAGGTTTTAGAAAATTTGGAGGAGTAAATGCTTCCACTGGGGATACCCATCTTGGAATTTTCTGGTAAATTCTCATTTTTAACCATGACCATGTGTGGTACAAAGATTTCCGGAACTAGGCAAGATGTTAGAAACTTGATTCCAGAGGGCGTATTGATAACGACCCATAAAAGCAGCATAGGTGGCAATTTTGACACCCAAGGAACCGGCAGAATATAGCCGCCTCCCCATGTTGTCTAATTTCTTCCCCTCCTTGTCAGGTGGAGCAGAGTGTGTCTTCTTTGCCTTAGAAGATGAAGACACTACCACGGAATTGGGTTTAGGGTGGGTGCAGAGGAAGTCTGCACTGGACTCTTGTATGCGATACATGTGGTCCAGCCTACACGATGAAATGGGAGTGGACGCTGGTTTCTTCCAGGAAGATTTTGCAGTATGCAACATGACGGTGGTTAGTGGTAGAGCTACTGCAGTAGAAGTGTCCATTTGAACAATGTCAAAAACAGTGTCTGTAATCACTGGTTGAGGTTGTACTGTAGGGAGGGACAGAGATTGAGCCATATGTTTAATGAGGTCTCCATAAGACTTTAAGTCCTCAGAAGGCAAAATGGGTTGTTCCTTTGCTATCTTCTGCGGTGCAGAGGGTTTGCCAGGTGATGAGGTTGTTTCTTGTTCCTCCGGGGTCGACCCATCAATGGACCTGGGTGATGCATCAGGAGAGTCAGAGCGCTCTGATAAGTGTGGAGTCGGAGATGAAACAGGGTCCATTGTTACAGCCTTCGTTCGCTCCGAAGAGCTCTGTTGAGCGGGTTCCCGATGATGTCGAATCGGTTCGGCATCGGGCAGCTTCGATACCGATGTGGATGGTGCTCGTCTGGGTGGTCTATAAGAGGTTCTGGATCGGTAGGAGGCTTCGGAGTACTAATCCCAGTCCATCTGGCGAGGAGGGAGCCAAGGAAACGATGGTTGCATGGGATATGCCCCGTATAAATACTGCCATTGATGCTGGTCTCACGGAATCTGTGAAGGCAGATGGCGAGGAGGAGAGCGATCCCTCTGCGAGTCTTGCAGTCAACCTCGAGGAGGTTCGGGATCGAGGGGACTCAGCTACCATTCAGGGCTGATCGGGTGGGATCCTTTCAGTACCGGAGAATTGTGCCAGCTCTAGCTCACAATCGGAGTCGGAAGATATGATGGGCTCAGTCGACATCAAAGCGAGGATCGGAGGGCTTAGCCGATAACCCGGTGAAGCAAAGAGCTTCAATGGTGGAATGATCGGTGCCGTCGGGTCCGATGGCAAAGTCGGAGAAGCTGGGGGGGGGGGTATGTGGAAAGAGCGGGAAAAAGTTCTTCAAACCCCAACTAACTAAGAACTATAACTATATATTATTAATCTTTTTTTTTTTAACCTAAAGGTAAAGAAGTTCACCGACCGTAGCGACGAAAGGGAACACAGGCTGTGGCAAATCAAATGCAAGACTGTGATCAGGCAGGCAAAGAGGGGCTATGAGGAGCATATTGCAAAAAACATAAAGACCAACAATAAAAATTTCTTCAAATATATTAGAAGTAGGAAACCAGCCAGGGAGGCAGTGGGGCCCTTGGATGACCATGGGGTAAAAGGATTACTGAAGGAGGATAGGGAAATGGCTGAGAAGCTGAATGCATTTTTTGCCTCCGTCTTCACTGTGGAAGATGAGAACTTTTTGCCCACCCCTGAACCACTAATGTTGGAAGGGGTGTTGAAAGACCTGAGTCAGATTGAGGTGACAAAAGAGGAGGTCCTACAACTAATAGACAAATTAAAAACTAATAAGTCACCGGGTCCGGATGGCATACATCCGAGAGTTCTGAAAGAACTCAAAGTTGAACTTGTGGATCTTCTAACAAAAATCTGTAATCTTTGAAATCTGCATCCGTTCCTGAGGACTGGAAGGTAGCAAATGTCACTCCCATCTTTAAAAAGGGTTCCAGAGGAGATCCAGGAAATTACAGGCCAGTCAGTCTGACTTCAATACCGGGGAAGTTGGTAGAAACTATTATCAAGGACAGAATGAGTAGGCACATTGATGAACACGAGTTATTGAGGAAGACTCAGCATGGGTTCTGTAGGGGAAGATCATGCCTCACTAACCTGCTACATTTCTTTGAGGGGGTAAACAAACATGTGGACAAAGGAGACCCGATAGATGTTGTTTACCTTGACTTCCAGAAAGCTTTTGATAAAGTTCCTCATTAAAGGCTCCTTAGAAAGCGTGAGAGTCATGGAGTAAAAGGACAGGTCCTCTTGTGGATCAAAAACTGGCTGAGTAATCGGAAGCAAAGAGTGAGTATAAATGGGCAGTCTTCGCAGTGGAGGATGGTAAGCAGTGGGGTGCCGCAGGGCTCGGTACTGGGTCCCATGCTCTTTAACTTGTTCATTAATGATTTAGAGTTGAGAGTAGGCAGTGGATTGGCCACGTTTGCGGATGACACAAAATTGTTCAGGGTGGTGAGAACCAGAGAGGATTGTGAGGAACTCCAAAGGGATCTGTTGAGGCTGGGTGAGTGGGCGTCAACGTGGCAGATGCGGTTCAATGTGGCCAAATGCAAAGTAATGCACATTGGGGCCAAGAATCCCAGCTACAAATACAAGTTGATGGGGTGTGAACTGGCAGAGACTGACCATGAGAAAGATCTTGGGGTCGTGGTAGATAATTCACTTAAAATGTCAAGACAGTGTGCGTTTGCAATAAAAAAGGCCAACGCCATGCTGGGAATTATTAGGGAGGGAATTGAAAACAAATCAGCCAGTATCATAATGCCCCTGTATAAATCGATGGTGCGGTCTCATTTGGAGTACTGTGTGCAGTTCTGGTCGCCGCACCTCAAAAAGGATATTATAGCATTGGAGAAAGTTCAGAAAAGGGCAACTAGAATGATTAAAGGGCTGGAACACGTTCCCTATGAAGAAAGGTTGAAACGCTTAGGGCTCTTTAACTTGGAGAAATGTCGATTGCGGGGTGACATGATAGAGGTTTACAAGATAATGCATGGGATGGAGAAAGTAGAGAAAGAAATACTTTTCTCCCTTTCTCACAATACAAGAACTCGTGGGCATTCCATGAAATTGCTGAGCAGAAAGGTTAAAACGGATAAAAGGAAGTACTTCTTCACCCAAAGGGTGATTAACATGTGGAATTCACTGCCACAGGAGGTGGTGGCGGCCACAAGCATAGCCACCTTCAAGAGGAGGTTAGATAAAAATATGGAGCAGAGGTCCATCAGTGGCTATTAGCCACAGTGTGTGTGTGTGTGTGTGTGTGTGTGTATTTATATTTGGCCGCTGTGTGACACAGAATGTTGGACTGGATGGGCCATTGGCCTGATCTAACATGGCTTCTCTTATGTTCTTATGACTGATCAGCGTGGCAGTCAGAAGAGAACTGGCGGGATGTCTGCTCCCGTCTCAGTGAGCATGTGCAGTGGGGCTTCTGGGCATGCGCACTGGGACGTAGGCATGGAAATCCGCAGCTTTTAAGTTTACAGATCGTGATCGGCGTTGGCACCTAATCCCATCAGTGTGATGCACAGAAACCACGAAGAAGATTCAGTGTTTAGCAATCCTTTCTATACATTCAGTGGAAAGAGAAGAGACAAGAACAGGCCCTGCAGAAGAGTAGAAACAAGGCATTGGAGGCAGCAAAGATAAGGAGGTGGGGAGGGTACTATGTTTTCCTTACTTCCACAGCTGTCAACCTCGCCAGAGGCAGAAGGTGGCAAGCAGAGTCAGCCAGAAGGAGCTTGAGACTCTATCTTGCTGCTTTCCCTGTTCTTCCTCATATCCATGCAGGACCAGATATTGAGCAAGAGCAACAGCGCATATTGAATTATTCCTATTATGAGTTAATGACTCTACATAGCTGGCCTATTCATATGAACATATGAAGCTGCCTTATACTGAATCAGACACTTGGTCCATCAAAGTCAGTATTGTCTTCTCAGACTGGCAGCGGCTCTCCAGGGTCTCAAGCTGAGGTTTTTCACACCTATTTGCCTGGACCCTTTTTTGGAGATGCTGGGGATTGAACCTGGAACCTTCTGCTTCCCAAGCAGATGCTCTACCACTGAGCCACCGTCCCTCCCCAAATTCACATTTGGCAAGTACTACAGCGCATATTGAATTATTCCTATTATGAGTTAATGACTCTACATAGCTGGCCTATTCATATGAACATATGAAGCTGCCTTATACTGAATCAGACACTTGGTCCATCAAAGTCAGTATTGTCTTCTCAGACTGGCAGCGGCTCTCCAGGGTCTCAAGCTGAGGTTTTTCACACCTATTTGCCTGGACCCTTTTTTGGAGATGCTGGGGATTGAACCTGGAACCTTCTGCTTCCCAAGCAGATGCTCTACCACTGAGCCACCGTCCCTCCCCAAATTCACATTTGGCAAGTACTACTACAGTTTCATTATACAAGCATTCTTCATTTCATAACAAGAACAAAGGCATCATTCCTATTTTAAATATGGTGCAGTTGCCTTATGTACTCTGCCAAGGTTCCACTGCAAAACTGGAACAGGCTATTAATCTTGTATCTTTAAAAAATCTCTTAGAAGCATTTTACTGCCAAGACTGCTTCTAACAGTGCCATCTCTGTTTAGACAGTCCCTTCCCACACACTTACCTGGAAGCTCAGTGAAAAGCCACAACATGCAACTTAAACTTAATTAAAAAAACAAACAAAACAAAAATACCAAATGATGCCAGAGAACTGCTTTTGTCTTGCAAAGCAAGTCAAGATAATTCTGTAATCTATGCAACATGCATTCTCTCATTTTAAAGAAATGTGATGTATTAACAAAGGCCTTCTCCACATGTTCAAAAGCTGAATGAGGAAGCCATTGCAAAAACTATTGATGTACAGAGACAACATTATTCCTAACTTAAAAAAAAATGATATAGCATTAGCTAAATTGCTATTTTTTTCACAGAAGCAGCAGTTCACATTAAAGAGTAACACTGTGCTAATTCAATGAAAATAAAAACAAAATTTATAAAAGGATCAAAGAACTTAATCTTTTAGACACATCAAAACCAAAACAGAAGGATAAAACTTGTATTTTCAACTGCTCTATTAACTTGAGAAAAGTACCATTGCCTCTAGCCTCACAGCAGGCCATGTTCTGAGTGTTTATAGCCCCTGGATTGGTGCTAATTAGTCAGTTTTATTTTCATTTCACACAAAATCTATGGATACTGCTCTTATTTAGCTGCAGCTAGCACTGTGGTAACTGGTCTTCAATGAAAGCTCATCGATTTCAGGCCTCTTAACATGCAAGCAAAAATATGGACAAATGTTTCCAGGACTTGATCTCGGCAGAAGTTCTGTGGTGGATGCTATATATAGCAAATTTGTACACACGTCCTTGGATTCATTTTTTAAAAAATCTTACAATGTATATATTGTACTGGAGAAATCAAATCTCCTTCTGAATCAGTCTCTAGGTTTCAATTTCAATTTTGCTTTAATGGTAAACTAATTATAAAATGATCTTCCTTGATCATGTTCACATGTTGATCCTTTCTTCTGAATAATCAAGTTGCATCACTCTCTTAGCTAAATGAGTAATAAGTACTTTTCCTAAAAATGTGTCTATTTCATTCATAGACATTTATATGAAGGTGCAGTTTGAGATGCCACAATAATCCCAGTTTTGATTACTGAAACAGGCACTCTTACTGCACATGCAGAACAATATGTATCACCACCATTTTTTTCTAAAAGGGGCAATACATTTATCGACAGAAAAGGGCTATTTTGTAGCTACATTGCTGTGTACAAGTTTTCTGGTTTTTCTTGCATTTTTTCCAATTCATTTAGGTGGTTGGGGGGGGGGGTGGAAATCAACTTCTAAATATTGAAATATTTATATATTATGATGGACCCCTGTTGATTCCCTGCTCTCAGGCAGATTTTCTATGCCAAAACTGTCTCTTTTGTCCCTTTCTGTCTCTGAGCCGTCTCCGTGCATTTCTTCATCATAAAAGATGTGACTTTCACACCCTTTGTCAGATTTAGTTTGGCTTTTGACTCAGGAACTTGAGGGGAAACTAGGAGCCCTCTTGTCTGGTCACCACACCTAAAAAAAGATATTATAGCATTGGAAAAAGTCCAGAAAAGGGCAACTAGAATGATTAAAGGGTTGGAACACTTTCCCTATGAAGAAAGGTTAAAATGCTTGGGGCTCTTTAGCTTGGAGAAACGTCAACTTGAGGGGGTGACATGATAGAGGTTTACAAGATTATGCATGGGATAGAGAAGGCAGAGAAAGAAGTACTTTTTTCCCTTTCTCACAATACAAGAACTCATGGGCACTCAAATTGCTGAGCAGTTGGGTTAGAACGGATAAAAGGAAGTACTTCTTCACTCAAAGGGTGATTAACACATAGAATTCACTGCCACAGGAGGTGGTGATGACTACAAGCATAGCAAGCTTCAAGAGGGAATTGGATAAACATATGGAGCAAAGGTCCATCAGTGGCTATTAGCCACAACATATTGTTGGAACTCTCTGTCTGGGGCAAGTGGTGCTCTGTATTCCTGATACTTGGGAGGGGCAACAGTGTGAGGGCTTCTAGTGTCCTGGTCCCACTGATGGACCTCCTGATGGCACCTGGGTATTTTTTTTTTTGCCACTGTGTGACACAGAGTGTTGGACTGTATGGGCCATTGGCCTGATCCAACATGGCTTCTCTTATGGTCTTATGTTCTTGTCTTAAACCCTTTGAAATGGCACTTGAAACTGTATAACTTTCAAAATATAATAACATATTTTTATTTAACAGGCAGAGAATATATAGAAGTCAAGATTTAGAAACACTGAGGTAAAATTATATTTTGTATAGGGATGAATTATTAAAACTAACAAGAGCATGTTGTAGCTTATTTTCAGATATTTCAAGACCTTTTCGGTTGGAGGTGTTTTGCTTAGTATATTTCAACAGTTTCAATACTACTTCACAGTTTATCTAATTTGAAATAACAGTTTCCCATAAACTCCTGAGGAGTCGAAAGCTTATTCCCTTCACCACAGACTGGGGTTCCCTTCAGAGCACTACCCCTTTTAAACTGGCAGGAATTATTCTTCTTTTCCTAAGAAGCAATAATTCTATTCCTGATTTGCTTGTTTGGAAGTTGCAGTTTAACAACTCAACCACCCTTGCCAAATCTCTCTTCCAGTGTCTGTGTGAAGCAGGGTTTTTAAAAAAATCTTTCTAGACTTAAAATCACAATTCTCCCTCACAGCAGTTGTTATTCAATTAGGGCAAAGGAGTCTCTTCTCTCGGATGAACCTGTCTGACTAAGACTGACAAAACCACTGACTCCAGCCATCTCCTTCTCTGTCAGAAGCCAACTCCCTGGCTTGCTGACTCCAGACAAAAAGCTTTCCCCTCCTAGTACACAGCTGACCATATACTTTCTCTCAGATGATGCTAGCCAATCAGAGAGCATCTAGAGAAGCCTATCAAACAAACTCTCCTCTCAAGAGAAGATTAACTTCTTACCTCCTAGGCTCTCTGAATTAGCAGCATTTTAAAACCCGCTTTTCATTGTGCGATTCATCACACACTGTCAAGCAGATCTCACTGGATGTACAACATCTTGCTAAAGCTCAGAGACCTGTGGACAAAGGCAGCAAGGAGACCAGACTTGTTACAACATGGTAGAAGAGGAAAGGGAGCTTCTCTATTTCATGCCTTTGCTTGGGAAATAGATAACAATCATAACATAAAAAGCAATATTGTACATTTCTTTACCCATATAAAATGCCAACATACATGTACCACCCCTCTGCCCAACTCACACAATTGCTTTCTTTCTTTTTTAAAAGAACAGTTACATATAGAAATACTAGAGTGGATCCAACCATCCTCCTAGGAGCTTTCCTCTGGACTGAGGAACTTCCCTTCAACAAACTAACCATTTAAGTTGGAGGAAGATTCCTTAGGCATGAAGAGGGCTTCAAAGTTTGCTCAGTAGAGTGGGAGATCAAGGGCTGTGGTAAGATGAGCACTTTAATCTGATGTAGTTGCATTTTCCCTCTGGATTTAAAGTACATGATCAGATAGTGGCAAATGTCTCCTGTTCCCCAGTCATTGGCACCCCATTCTGATCTATTTTCGAATCAGAGTTATCAAGCACTGGATAAAATCCAGTCTTTACATATGTCAGTACTCCTAAGATTTCCAGGAGTCTGACCTTCCCTGTTGTGAACTGAAGCCAATTGAGAAGTGTGAACCTTCAAGTCTGTCTTTGCCTTTATTTATTTTTCTGAGTTGTTGGCAATGTGTGCATAAACGCATGGACACTCATAACATTTAAAACAAATCAAAACCAGACAGCATAATCTATTGTTGATGCACAGCACTAATCTGGATGATTGAACATGGAACACGCACAAGGTGAAGCTGCTTCAGGGTGTGCTGTCTGATCAAACGTAACTACTACTTAAACTGGTGTTATCAGAGGTGCAGCCAAACCACACCAAGCCTGACCTCATCAGACCTCAGCCAAGGGTAGATCTACCCCATTATTGAGATCATTCTGGGGAGGGAGATCAAGAATATTCTAGACATCGTGTGGAGGCTTAAAGACATGGAAAGCTGCAAGGAAATAAAGCAATTTGACATTTCACTAACTACTGTGTGAATGACAACTCCAGCTCTTTGTAACATATTGCTATATCTAATGGGCCAGTCATGGCACCTCACTGATAATGAAAGTCATGCGCTAGAGCCAAGTTTAATCTCAAAGCTGCACAAGAAAAAAAAACCTTTAAAATCCTAAAGTTGCTAAGACAACCAAAAATGGAGTCCAGAATCATATAAGACCATTTTGTTTTGTTGCAGCTGCAATTTTTAAAATTCCATTGCAACCCCTCAGAATAATGAGTGACTGGCCTTGTATTGTATTATAAGGAATTCAGCATTTCATAGCCGTTTGATACTGGGTTTGTTTTTTGAACTTGCTGTATAAAGTAATACAGATGATCCACTTGCAGCATCTGAAGCGCCCTCTATTGCAAAAAAAAAAAAGGCTTATGCTAGAGTAAAAATGTGTAGCTTTTATGCCACAATACTCCTATTTATTTCTGACAGATATAGACATGTAAAATTTCCCGAAATTTTGAAGCTCAGAAAAAAAACCCATACCAATTTCACACTAGACATTTAATCCGGGTTTAATGCTGTCCCCAAACTGACATTCTACACTAGAATAATAGAATCAAATAAACCAAGTCTATGACTCCATGGTTTTAGTGTAGAATGTCAGTTTGGAGACCGGGCTAAACCAGGATTAAAGATCTAGTATGAAATTGGTGCCAGTTTTTTTCCGGAAAAAAACAAAAAATTGAAAAAAAATGCTACATTAGAACTTTTTTTTTTTCCCAGATTGAAAGTCATTCTGTTTCTTCAGGAACATGAAATATGACTATGGACAATTTTATTTGGCATGAAATTATCACAAATAGCATATTAAAAATATAGTGTATCCAAACAATTATTACAAATAGAATTTACTTTAAAAATATTTTTTTAACTGTAACAAATGGAGCAACAATCTCCTGAATTGTTTACTAGTTTATGTGGAACGGACAAAAAAATCTCCACAAAACAATTTTTAAAAATCCAGAAGTAACAATTATTCATATTTCCTCTCCACAGTGTTAAATAAAAATAAAGAACTTATTCTCATAAAAAGAATTGAAAGGGGGGAGTGTTTCGATGGGAGTGTAGGACTAAGTTTAAATGAATGAGCTTGTCCTCAGTGCACAGAAATTAGAACAATCTGATTCCATACATATTTTTTTTAGAAATGATTTGGAAAATATCTGAACACCTTGTCTTAAAATATTTTATTCATCATGTTAAAATAAAATGTTCTATAATCATTTTTTCCTTTCCTTTCCTTCCCCCCCCCCCCAATTTTTCCAATTTTTTGGGAAACAAAACAAAAAAGGCTTTAGGAAACAATGGAAAAAACTCAGTTTCCCCCGAATTTTACCATTTTTTTTCCCCGAGCCGTCACATCTCTAGATAGATACAGCTTTTCTTCCTAGGCAAAGCCAGTGTAACAATACATTGTACAACCCAGAGGCTTTCAGATTATGTCCTATGATAACTCTGAATTTCCACAAAATCTTAGCAGTGATTCCTCAACGAGAATATCAGTGATGACAAGAAACGCAAGCAAACTTTCCTGGAAATTAGTATCTCTAAACATAAAAAGGAGTTATGGAAGATGGAAAAATTGAAAACCACTGGTAAACTGTTACCTTGATTTTAAAGTATCATTTAAAGTTCTGTTTACGATACCTACAGTGTTTACTGTTTTCTGGATGTTTTTTACCTATGTATAAGTGAACTTTAGTTATAGGTTGAATTAAGTTAAACAATATTAATAACACAGTCTGCATATCTTGTGTTTTCAAGACATACTTTTGAGCATCTCTTCTTTCATTTTCAGAAACTATAGTCTGTTCAAATTTTATTTTAATTGCAAGATTTTATTATATGTTAAAAGTGTTCTTTTATTTATTGTGTCTGTACTCCAATAAATCTAGAGTCACTCGCCAGTAAAAGCTGACTTGCATTCTCTGCAAACAGAACCACCTACTTTTTTTCTCCTTTCAAACACATACTGAACAAATGTGCACATTCAAAGTGACAAGGCCAAACTGACTTAGTGTAAGTCACACTGCATGTTATACCACTTGAATATCAAGTATTTTGGAGCACATGAATAGCTGGTTGTTAACAGCTCTCCTTACCATTAGCAGAGTGAAATTTTATTCTTTAAAAAACTCATGCTTTGAGACATTGCCAGATAAAAAAGAATGACATATTTATTTAGGGGAAATTACACTAGTAAATGGAGCAAGAGTTAAATGTTCTAGCTACATGGCTGGCAGCAAGAGATAGAGAGCACTGAAGCAAGATTTAGAGTTGCATTTTGTGACAAACAAGGAAACATTTAGCAGAACATAGAAGAGTGGGTAGCCATATCCCTAACTGGCTGCCTCCTGAAGGAGTTGCTGCTTTTGTACACGCAGCCTTGTATATTTAAACACTTGCTGAGGCTTAAGAAATTATCGCTATTCATTGAGAATAGCCTTTTACATAAGATAATCAAATGCTGGAAGAGAGCTTGGAGATCCTCTAGTCTAATCTCCTGCACAATAGCTATCTGTTGGTGGTTGATGTAACTGCCTACTGGACTAGACGAAAAGCAGTTTCATCAACCACCAAAAAGATATCCATCGTCGCCTCTGCTGAGGAAACTCCACCAGTGTTGAGCAGCTCTTACAGTTAGAGAGAGCTGTTTTTCCTTAATATTGAGCTACAAACTACTTCCTTGTAATTTGTACCCTTCATTCTAGTTCTTCCCTCTGGAGGAAGAGAAAACAAATTGACAGAGGCATTCACTTTAGAATTTGAAATAAATGAATGATCAAGGGACAGTTTGCTTTGATTTCTACCTTCCGGTTGTTTCCCTAGCTTGCATCTTTCATTCATCAATTTTATATGAAGCATAAAGCATGAAGTACATAGGTATCACCTCACATGTCTCTTGAGAAACCTACATAAGGGTCAAGAAGCAACTGTCAGAACGGGATATGGAGCAACTGGTCGGTTTAGAATAGGAAAGGGGGTTCGACAAGGATGTATATTGTCACCCTGCTGATTTAATTTATATGCAGAGTACATCATGCGGAATGCCAACCTGGATTAATCACAAACTGGAATTAAGAATGCCAGGAAAAACATCAACAACCTCAGATATGCAGATGACACCATTCTATTGGCAGAAAGTGTAGAGGACCTAAAGAACCTCTTGTTGAGGGTGAAAGAGGAGAGCACAAAAGTAAGCTTGAAACTCAACATCAAAAAAACTAAGATCATGGCATCCAGCCCCATCACACCTTGGCAAATAGAAGGGGAAGACATGGAAGCAGTGACAGACTTCACATTTCTGGGATCCAAGATCACTGCAGATGGTGACTGTAGCCATGAAATTAAAAGACTTTTGTTCCTTGGAAGGACAGCTACGGCAAACCTAGGCAGTATAATAAAAAGTAGAGACATCACCCTGCCAACAAAAGTCCGTATAGTCAAAGCTATGGTATTCCCAGTAGTAATGTATGGTTGTGAGAGTTGAACCATAAGGAAGGCTGAGCGCAGAAGAACAGATTATTTTGAGCTGTGATGCTGGAGAAGAATCTTGAGAGTCCCATGAACTGCAAGAAGATCAAATCAGTCAGTCCTAAGGGAAATCAACCCAGACTGTTTCCTGGAAGGTCAGATGCTGAAGCTGAAGCTCAAATACTTTGGCCACCAAATGAGAACGGAGCACTCATTGGAGAAGACCCTGATGCTGGGAATGACAGAAGGAAAAAGAAGGGGACAGCAAAAGACGAGATGGCTGGACAGTGTTACTGATGTAGCTAACACGAATTTGAACAGACTTTGGAGGATGGTAGAAGACAGGAGGGCCTGGCGTGACTTTGTCCATGGGGTCGCAAAGAGTCGGGCTCGACTGTGTGACTGAACAACAACACAGATATTTTATTTTATTTTTATCACCCACTGTTTTCTAGATATTTAGAGCGGCTGCACACAGCCCTTTCACAGGAAGGCCCTAAGTAGATGAGGATAGAACATGAGGCTGGAAGTGGATAATAGGAGGGGGGATGTAAGACAAATGTGGATTTGGGGGGTTAAACAAAAATAATTAGAAATCTAGAAATGAGACATTTCTTGCCTGTTTTGCAAAGGGCAACTGCTTCTTTCTCCCTCATTAGGGTTGCCAGCTAGCTTGGAGAAAAAATACCTTATTGTTCAATGCTGATTTAATGGGATGTTACCTAACAGATTATGGCATTTACCTCCATGCCATCAAAAGCTTCAGCTGCTCATTTCCAACATAAAGTCTCTATTAAAAGGACGGGACATTTCTTCCAAGTCTGTTGGCAGTCTACCTCTCATATAGGGCTTGAGATAAGAAAACGAATGCTATTCCAAAGTACCAAAATACTACAAATCATTACTATTAATTTCTTTTTATGCTTTCCTGATAAGACAGAATTGTAAAATACTAGTTATTGGGGAGGGTGTTTACCTGACATCGCCCCCCCCCCAAAAAAAACCCTTACTAGTATTTTGGGGGATTTTTTAAAGCTAAAAATAAATTAGAGTTTCTTTTTGGTTACCGATACAGTTGAGCCCGAATAAAAACTGATCTTATTCAGCTTTTATTCAGATACAGCTTGATGATGGTATTTAAAGAGAATGTAGTCTGTCCTAGGGAGCTATCCTGAAACATTTCCACTGTTTCACTTTTCTCTACCTTAAGAAGTCTCAAACTGGCTCACAATCACATTTCCCTTTTCTCCCTACATAAAGAGAATGTAGACATTCCAAGTTCACTTCCTGAGTTGTGCCACGACAGTGCAGCTATGAGAAGGCATTTAAAGAGACTGCAGTCTCTTTAAATGCTTTTCTCCCCTCCATTGAAAGCAATGGAGAATGTGGGCACCTTCTTAGGAGGCTCATAAAGCTGGATCCCTTAGTCTAATCTTTTTCAAACTTTGTTTTTTTTTTTTTGAGGAGAGGCACTAGCAACTATGCTGCAAATTTGGTGTCTCTACTTCAAGAAACAGCCCTGGATACCCCTGGATCAATTCTTCATTATACTCTATAGGGGCCACTTGTCTCCCTAGGGCACAATGGAGCTCAAAAAAATTGGATTTCTCAAATAGTATCTGAATATCATACTGGTGTTGGGATTTGGAAATAATGAGAAATACTATTTTTTGTTGTTGTTCAATATACTTGAACCTGAAAAATACTATGTTTTTTTTTGCACATCCCTATTTGTTTATTTTTTATTTTATTTTATTTATATCCCTCCCTCCCCGCCAAAGGCAGGCTCAGGGTGGCTCACAGGTTAGGGTCGGCTCACAGGTTAACTATACTGCTTCTATGAACTGCATCATTGAAAATTAATTAAATAAAATATTGGCTAATAGAAAGCAAGCCAAAAATTGACGTTGATTAGACTTTTGTGAATGTCTAAAGTTATACTGGGTATGGAAAATAAAATTATAGAAGTGTAGGTTTCTATATTTCACTTTCCTCTACCTTAAGGCGTCTCAAACTGGCTCACAATCACATTTCCCTTTTCTCTCTACATAATGAGAGAGTTCTGAGAGAGAATAGTGACTGGTCCAAGATCACCCCACAGGCTTCATGTGTAGCTGTGGGGAATCAAACCCAGTTCTCCAGATTAGAGTTTGCCAGTCTTAACCACTGCATCACACTGGCTCTCAATAAAATTATAGAAATACAGAGGATATACAATACATAAATGTTGAACCCAAGTCACAATTTCTACCAAAAGAATGAAACTTTCACCAGTTAGGGAAAGAACATCTTCTGATTCCTCCCTCCCACTGCAAACTCCTACATCACACCCAGAACTGATTCTGAGAGTACACTGAACCCTAAAATATGGATTCAGGGACACAGTGGGCTGCAATGGGAGAGAGATGTGGGAGTGTCTTGTTACACAAACAGAGTTCATAACATTACTTTGAATAATTTAGTCTTTCAATTATATCTTATTTTTATTTGTACTGTGTAATACAACATAGCACATCTATGCTCTGAAATGATGGATCTTCTGTGTTTCTTTCGAACTGTTTCCTCCTATTGTTCTTCTGTTTGCAGCTCTCTGTGCTGAAATTCTTCCAACTGAGTAGAATACATACATCTAAGTGAGTTTTGACTCAAAGCCCCCACAAGTCTTTCACATTGCCTACCATCTGATTATTTTAACTGGAAATGCCAGGCACTGAACATGGGACCTTCTGCATACAAAACAGATGGTTTAACCCCACCCCTTCTTTCTTGGGCTGTAACAGACAACGGCTGCAATGTTAAAACATCTTCTTGGGAATAAAGTTCACTGAAGAAGAGGAACAATAATAATATTACTGCTAATGAAGTTGATCTGCAGCCAAAGGAAGTACTATTTCACACGTAGTGTATGGATCTTACTGCTTGAGCCAATAGACTAGGAAGAATTAAAAATGACAGAAATTCATAGAGGACAGAGGTATTACCAGTTAACAATCATGGCAGGTATTTGGCAAGATAGATAAATAGATCCTCCTATGTTCAGATGCAATGTCTCTCTGCATACCATATGATGGGACCAAAACATACCATTTTCAGGTCTGTTGAAAAAAGATCATGTCATTTATTGTGATTGTAAACTTCCTTAGATAACTTCATCAACAGGAAGGGAAGAAAACCACATGAAAAAGAGGTTAAATCTGGACCAGCCCCTTAAAATTCAAACAGTTCCAGTGAACTAACCAAGCAGTTATACAGGTTTTTTTTTATTTACACAGTTTATATGTGTAAATAAAGAAGAAGTCAGCAGTAGAATATCTTATTCTCATGATTTTGACATAGGTATTACAGGAATCAGATTGCTCTCTAGTTTAATTCAAGCAGCGGCCTATGGAGGTTATATAATTGGCTGTGAATCAATGTCATAAAACTCACTTTGACTCTATTAAATTTTCACATTCCACAAATCTAAAATCTGTAATAAACTAATTCTCAGATTGGATTTGTCCTGCAAAATCAAATATGTGAATCAAAATTAAATATTTAATTTGAAAACCAAACAGAATTGAAAATATATCAAACCTAGCATCCCCCTGTCGGAATAGTACATTCCAGATCTCAAAACCAAGAAGGGGACATGGCAGTCTCATTTGCAATCCCTTTAGGATAGCTTTCCAGTTAAGATTATATCACCCCACTTTTCTTCCAAGTTTGTTTGCAGAACAAACTCTACACCTCTCAGTGAAAGAATCCCAATACCAGAAAAACCACATAACCTGACTGGGGGCTGTCATTTATGGTATATCGATTTTTTTTTCCTGTGATAGTAAACAACTTGCTTGCTTGAATTATTTAATTTTTAATACAGAATTGTCAACTAGCTAAAACTTGAAAACTGTCAGGATGACTGGGAACTGCGGAGAGGGAGGGAAAATGTAGCTGCCACCTTCCTTTGAAGTAAATGCCGAAGAAAAAAGGGTAAAGTAGCAACGTAGGTTCATCCCCCCCCCCTTCCAAATGAGGCATGCGTCTGAGTTTTGTTTAGATTTTGTCCATTCAGTATGCTGTCCTTTCAATATCATATTCAGCTCTGCTATGTCCTAATTAATCCATTAAAAAAATCTCTGGGCATGAGTGGGGGGGGGCATGATAGAGCTCCAATGACGTGTCTTGTTAAAACACTCAAAGGGCAGATTTCTCTTGAGTTGCCTGAATTTTATCTGCAGAAAAAATAGTCAATTAAGGCTCTTTTCATTCAAAAAGACATGAAGGATAAATGGAAGTGTCATGTTATTAATGATCATTAATTTCATATTTTGGCATTGTAGGGATTTTGGCCTTCTAACTAAATCAAACAGGTAAAATATCCAACTCTCAGAATCATCTGATATGCAATTATCACACAGCCATTTTTAAAAACAATTAAAATACGTTATGCTCTTCTAATATTATACCATTTAATCTAGGATATTATTGGATAGACCTTGATAAATAATACAAAAGCGGCAACTACATTAAAAAAAACTGATAGGACTTCCATGATAACAAAATAGTTGATGTGATTTAAAAAACCAACAACAACCCTGAAACAACTGAAGACAGCACAGAATTGAAGCTACTGATTTCAACCATAAGGTACTGTGACTACTACTATAGTCTCTATCTAATTTTTTTCCTGCCCTTTAAGATGAATTTATTGAAGGAATGCAAGGCCTTCCAAGAATGTGACGCAACAAATTATCTGAGTCTCATGAAGTGGTGTAATGTTTCTATTCACTGCATGCTGGTATAATGTATAAACACAAAAATGTTAGCTATGGGGCAAGATAAGAACAGTGCTAACTATGTGTCACAGAAATACATCAAGACTTCTGCCTGTATGTTACTTTCCTACCAGAGCAATATTATGAAGTGGCATGGAGTAAACTTCCGAGGGCAGAATCCTGGCCAACTATTTGGGAGCCTAAACAGGGTCTATTTCTAGCACTGTCCCACCCCAATAAACAGCAGAAGGGATTTTTTTTTTAATTTGTTGCTCTAAAACACACACACACACACACATTGTGGGCTCCTGATCACAACAAAATATTGTAGTAAAGAAGCATGCAAGTGGTGATTCAAAACCCTTGCATGAAAATACAATGATGCGCACACTGCTGCTTCAAAAAAGGGCAAAAACAGAAGGGAAGGTTCAGACTTCCCACATGGCTTGAGACCGTGATGGCGAGATCAGACATCCAGAATGCGGAGTGAAATTGTTGACATCCTTAAACCTTGGACTTCCCCAAGTGTTGGAAAACATGCTGTCAGGGAGGTGTAACAATGTGGGGGTGGGGTGCAAAATGCAGTACGGGATAGGGAGGATGCTGTATGATCATGCATTTTAAACTCACAGGATAATAGCAACAACATCAGATCAAACAGCTCATCTGACCACAACCAAGGCTAGCTTAATAGTTTACCAATGAGGTGAAAGTCATGAATTTAGACTTGCATTGAAACCATTTGAATGTGCATCCTCACATGAACACATGATGCCACTGCTTTATATTGAGTAGGTAGATGATAGATAGATAGATAGATAGATAGATAGATAGATAGATAGATAGATAGATAGATAGATAGATAGATAGATAGATAGATAGATAGATAGATAGATAGATAGATAGATATCAAAGATTTCAGGTTTTCACGGCTGGTAACATCATTAGGGTTTGTAGAATCTTTTGGGCTCAAGTGCCGTGTTCTACTGGAGAAAATTTTTTTTCCAGACGTTTCGTTCTCGGCTGCGGAGAACATCCTCAGTGGCGTTGCAACCGGAGCAGCGCTCTGACCTTCTTGGCTGCGGTGCATTGAGTGAGGCCAGAGCTGCTGGAGAGCTGCTATTTCTAGGCTGGAGGGGGTGTGGTGAAAGGGCAATAGGTTTGTGGATGTGCCCATTGTTTGGTGGGGCTTCCTGGAAGGGTAGTGATAAGGAAACTGGCTGTTGAATGTGACCATTGTTCTGTGTTAATTGCTGGGAGGGGTGTGAAGAAAAGGAAGATGGTTGTTGACTATGCTGATTGTTCTGTGGAATCCAGAACAATTGGAATTGTTTTTGGTATCCAGCTTTGCAAAACACCCTACAGACTATAAATTGCAGAAATTCACAGAACCAGTACATTCCACAGAACAATCAGCATAGTCAACAACCGTCTTTCTCTTCACACCCCTCCCAACCCTCCCAGCAATTAACACAGAACAATGGTCACATTCAACAGCCAGTTTCCTTATCACTACCCTTCCAGGAAGCCCCACCAAACAATGGGCACATCCACAAACCTATTGCCCTTTCACCACACCCCCTCCAGCCTAGAAACAGCAACTCTCCAGCAGCCCTGGCCTCACTCAATGCACAGCAGCCAAGAAGGTCAGAGCGCCTGCTCCGGTTGCAACGCCACTGAGGATGTTCTCCACAGCCGAGAACGAAACGTCTGGAAGAAAAACTTTCTCCAGTAGAACACGGCACTTGAGCCCGAAAGATTCTACAAACCCTAAAGATAGATAGATAGACAGACAGACTGACAGACAGTCAAGTTAGAGGGTTTAAAATTAAAATGATAAAAGGAGTGCCTGTAGTTTTAAGCAATGGCTGTGGTTGCCTCCTGAATTGTCAGGAGGCAACCACAACATCCCAATTGGTTCTGTCAGTAAAATGCAGGGAGAAGGGACAGGGCCCTTTCCAGGTCTATTTTGTTTTTTGAGGGAGGACAATTGGGGACCAGGCATGACTTGGGTTGCCAGTTCTAGGTTGGGAAATTCCTGGAGATTCTGTGGTAGAGTCTAAGGAGGGCATTGGGGGGGGGGGGTCAGCCAGATATAATACCATAGAGTCCAAAGCAGTCATTTTCTTCACCGGGATTGATCTCTGAAGTCTGGAGTTCAGCTGTAATTCTGGAAGATCTCCAGATTCCACTTAGATGTTGGCAACCCTAGGCCTGAAGCAACCTCTTGATACCACCTGACTTGCATGACTCAGCTAGTCTGGCTGCTTCTTATTGTTCAACAACAGACACAGCCAATATGGTGTAACAGTTAGGGCTTCAGAGTAGGCTCTGGGAGACTCAGGTTCAAATCCTCATCTAGCTGGGGAAACTCACTGGGTGATTTGAAGCAGGGTTTTTTTGTAGCAGGAACTCCTTTGCATATTAGGCCACACCCCCTGATGCAGCCAATCCTCCTGGAGCTTACAGTAGGCCCTGTACTAAGAACCCTGTAAGCTCCGGGAGGATTGGCTACATCAGGAGTGTGTGGCCTAATATAAAAGGAGTTCCTACTACAAAAAAACGTTATTTGAAGTATTCATGTACTTTCAGTTTCTCTTGACCTATGGGAATGCAGCTCCTCCTCTCCATAGGCAGGGCCAGCAAACAAGTTCCTTCCAGGAGGGTGTGCTATTCCCCTTAGCTTTCAGTTCATCTTCAAGCCAGTCGACTCCCAACTAGAAACTAAAAAACAAACTGCAACCAAGGGAAGAAACACTACAATAATACCTGTCTTCCCCTTGCAGACCTGGAATCAAGGAAGCATACACAGAATCATCCAACTTCCTTTATTCATAACTGTGTAACTGGACATTTCGGTACAACCAAACCAGAATGCCGTCAACCAGTAACTCCCCATGTGCAAATACATGGTCTACAGCAAACACAGCAAAACCACATGCCCAAGCTCTCGGGCTACCCAGGGTTTTGATACAAAGACTGAGCCAATCCCAGACCGGGTGGGGAGGACTGACCCACTCTGAGACCACCGAGAAGGAAGACTTCATGGTAAGTGAACAGAATCTTCCGTTCTCCAGTGGTCCCAGTAGTGGGTCAGTCCGGACCTATGGGACTTATAACAGCAGTTCCCGAGGGTGGGCCCACTCAGTCCTTTGGATCAAATAGCAGCCTGCAACACCCTCTTACTGAATGCCGCCTCAGCTGAAGCGAGCTTATCAATACGGTAGTGCTTCGTAAAGGCTCAAAAGGCTTGTGACTTAAGCCCTCAAGCACTACATTCAAATTCAAAAAGGGAACCTGTGTGCCTGTGGTGGATTAAGGAGAGACACCCCTCTAAAAAGCATTTGATATGTGAATGTTTGGACAGCAACTTGCCCTTCCTATCACCTCTCACCGCTGTAATGGCCGCTACCTGCCTTCAGAGGGTTTGGTACTAAGTCCCTTCTCCAAACCCGCCTGAAGAAAGGCTAACATGTCTGCTATCTTAGCAGACCTTGGGTCTGCACTGTTCTCCTGACACCAGGACACAAAGGTCTGCCAAGTGGCATTGTACACTCTATCAGTAGACATTCGTCTAGAGGCCAGCATGGTATCGACGACCCCTTTTTTGTACCCCAACTAAGACAGTTGCCTCTGTTCAACTTCCACACTGTGACTCTTAGCATCTCCAGTCGTGGACACAGCGCCTCTCCTTGTAGCAGGAGATCCTTCCTTAGAGGAAGTATCCAGGGTTCGGCTACCTTGAGACGCATCAACTCCTGGAACCAGACCCTTCTCGGCCAAAAAAGTGCTATTACTATTACCTCTGCCCCCAAGTCCTGTACCCTGAGCAAGAACCTCTGCAACACCTGCACTGGGGGAAAGGCATAAAGAAGAGTCCTGAGCCACTTTGCATGCAACGCATCTGTGCCCATGGTCTCTTGAGTTTTTGTTCTTGACAGGAAGTTTGGAAATTGATGGTTTAGTACCAATGCGAACAATTTCACCTTCGGAAACCCAAACCTCTGGCAAACTTGTCGGAAGACCATCTTGTTCAGCAACCACTCCACTGGATTCAGGGTCTGACAGCTGAGCCAGTCCGCTAACATGTTGTCCTTCCCCGCAACGTGTGTGTCACCTTCAGGGACAGAAGATTTGTCTCCGTTCAGTCCATCAGCAGAGTTGCCTCTCGCTGCAAGAGTTTCGATCGTGTCCCCCCTTGCTTGTTCACGAAGGCTTTTGCCATCATATTGTCCATTTGGATGAGAATATGTTGGCCTTTAACTATATCCAGAAGGTGGAGCAAAGCTAGTCTGATCAGTTCCAGGACGTTTATACTGTTGGAGGTCTCCTGACCGGACCAGCGCCCTTGAACCATCTGTCCTTTCACATGTGCCCCCCAGCCAAACAAGCTGGCATCCATTGTCACGACTGTTCAAATTGGTTCTCGCAGAGCCTGTCCGGCTTGGAACCGCTGTGGCGACAACCACCATTGCAAGGCCACTTCCACCCATTCTGGCACTCCTACCCGGAGTGGCTTCCTCTGGGCAATGGCTATCTGGAAGTGACGTAGAAAGGACTGGATAGGTCGTGTATGAGAACATGCCCATTGCACATAAGAACATAAGAGAAGCCATGTTAGATCAGGCCAATGGCCCATCCAGTCCAACATTCTGTGTCACACAGCGGCCAAATACACACACACACACATATATATATGTATATACACACACACACACACTGTGGCTAATAGCCACTGATGGACCTCTGCTCCATATTTTTATCTAACCCCCTCTTGAAGGTGGCCATGCTTGTGGCCGCCACCACCTCCTGTGGCAGTGAATTCCACATGTTAATCACCCTTTGGGTGAAGAAGAACTTCCTTTTATACGTTTTAACCTGTCTGCTCAGCAATTTCATCGAATGCCCACGAGTTCTTGTATTGTGAGAAAGGGAGAAAAGTACTTCTTTCTCTACTTTCTCCATCCCATGCATTATCTTGTAAACTTCTATCATGTCACCCCTCAGTCGACGTTTCTCCAAGCTAAAGAGCCCTAAGCATTTCAACCTTTCTTTATAGGGAAGGTGTTCCAGCCCTTTAATCATTCTAGTTGCCCTTTTCTGAACTTTCTCCAATGCTATAATATCCTTTTTGAGGTGCGGCGACCAGAACTGCACACAGTACTCCAAATGAGACCGCACCATCGATTTATACAGGGGCACAAATCCTGGCACGAGACTAAGAGTCCCACCAATTTTGCTAGAGTCATCACTTGCGTGGTTTTGGCCTGTAACACTGAACGGATCAGTTGTGTCAGTTTCGCTTGTCTTTCCTGGGTAAGGAAGACTCTGTCTTCCCTGGTATCGATCTGTACCCCCAGGTGAAGGATGGATTGAGCTGGCGTGAGGGAACTCTTCTCCCGATTTGTGACAAACCTATGGGAGGATAGAATATCCACTGTCTCCTTCAGGGCCGCCTTTGTCTGCGCAAACGATGGTGCCTTGACTACAATGTCATCCAGGTATGGAGACAATGACACTCCCCTGAGACGCAAGGCTGCCCCTAGAGTCACCAGTATCTTTGTGAAGACTCTGGGTGAGACCTTTAAGCCGAATGGCAATACCTTGTATTGGTAGTGGCTGCCATCATAAGAGAATCTCAGAAAATGGCGGTGCCCCTGCCAAATTGGTATGTGTAAATAGGCCTCAGATAGATCTATCGATGCCCAAAAGTCCCCTTTTTGTAGGGCTAGGAGGATCGAACGCAAGGTTTACATCCGAAACTTCTTTGTCTCCACCTTTCTGTTGAGCCATTTCAGATCTAAGATCGCTCTCACATTCCCATTCTTTTTTGGGACAATGAAGAAGATCGAGTAGACATCCTGGGTCCTCTCCTCCTCCAGCACCGATTGTATAGCCCCTATATTGAGGAGATGGAGGATGGCTGATAGCAGAAGCTGATGTTTTAGAGGAGACTTATTCCTGAGAACTTCCAGGAATCTGTCTCGTGAAACTGTCTTGAATTCTATACTGTAGCCCTTGGACACCGTCTCCACCACCCATCTGTCTGTTACTGTCTGTCTCCACACTTCGGCAAAGTGTTGGAGATGGCCCCCTATAGCTCCTGGGGGACTGTTCTGGGCATAGTCAGGTGGCATTGCCTTTCCTCGGGCCTTTGGAGGACAGCCCTTGGTATTGAAAGATGAAGTTCTGGAACCGTGGGGCTTCTGTTGCCATCTTCTCCTATAGAATTTGGAGTAATTCGACTTGGAGTCCCTCCTTTGATTCTGAAAGGGCTGGAAATGTCTCTTATCTCTGTCCCGCTTTTTGGATGGGAGAACCTCCTTCTTATCCTTGTCCTTCACCAGGTAGTGCTCTAGGCCTTGGCCGAAGAGTAAATCGCCTTTAAAAGGGACCGCTGCTACTTTGGCTCTTGCAGACAGATCTGCATTCCAGTTTCGCAGCCAAGTGTTCTGTCGGGCCATAACACTCGAGGCTATGACTCTCGCATATTGTTGCATAGCGTCCAGAGTGGCGTCCGCTGCAAAGGCCACAGATAAGTCAATCTTCTTTAGCTCATATTTAACTTCCTTGGGCAAGTCTTGTTCCGCCTTGGCCAGTTCTGAAGCCCACGAATAGATGGCTCTGACAGCCAAAGAAGCCAACACTGACGCCTGCAAAGAGGTGGCTGAAGCTTCAAAATCCCTTCGTAGGGCTTGTTCAATCCTTTTATTCGTGGGGTCCTTTGGTGTGCCATCGGCATCCAATGGTAGGATGGAAGAGGAGGCGAGGCTGTTAACTGGGTCATCCACTCTGGGCAGCTTGAGCCATTTCATGGCCTCTGGAATAAGAGTGTAAAATTTAGAAAAAAACTGAATGGGTCACCTTTGGTTTGGCTGGGTGTTCCCATTCTGCCATCATAATGGAGAAAAACCCTGCTGGCAGTAGTACCAGCTGTGGCTTAGATCTGGCCTTAGGAATAGTTTTCTCTGACCCCATTGGGAAATCTGTTTCCTCTTCCTCTTTAAGTTTAGGGCCATAATTCAGATCCAAGGCTCTGACAATTTTAGGGAAGAGCCGTGAATAAATGTCAGGGGGAAACAACCTATTCTGAGATGGCTGAATTATCTCCACCTCTTCCTCAGAAAGCTCCCGTTCTTCCTTTGAGGAAGATAGTTCTGAGTCCTTAGAGTCTTCCCCTAGCTCAGATGCTTGAAAACTTTCCAAATCTATGTGTCTTTTCTTTCTCTGTGAAGGGGCAGTTTCAACTTCCTCCTCCACCAGATGCTTAGTCTTTTTTGTGCATTTTTTAGATTTCAGCTTGGGGGTCTGACTAGGATCCTCTTTGCTAGACTGTATTTCTTGTTTAACTATCTGTTGGATCCAGGCAAAGAGATTTGCCTTAGCCTCTGTTCCAGATAAATCCACTGTTGGGCTTTCTGTCTGGTCCTCTTGAGAGGGGGAGTCAGACAAGTCCAAATCACATATAGCTGTGTGCTTGGCCTTGGGGAATTCAGATGGGGTAGCCATTTTGAAGTGCCCAGGATACTGTAAAAAGAGAAGACACAAAATGGCCGCTTTTCCCACCTAAATTTTCCTTCCCCTTCCACACCCTGTAGGCCCTGTTCAGGCTTTGCTACTGAGCTGTGGGACTCCCTTTCATTCTCTGGACCTCCTCTCCGCCTGGTCTTCCTTTATGGAAGTAATCAGCTTCTGGACTAGTGCAGTTGTGCCTTCTGGAAAAAAACCCTGGCACTAGGGGCTCTTGAAGCTGAGTTATTCCAGTGAGAGGAAGGGTTGTGGGGGGGGGGGGCAGACTATTCATTAAGTCCTCCTCCAGGCAACCTTGCACAGGCTGCCCTACTTTCCCCATTCCTGAACTTCCTCCTCCGCCAAAACCCCCATTCCATGGGTCTCTGGGACCCTACCTGTTCCTCAGGAGGGAGGAGGTGTTTGTCACTGCCCTGTCCGTCCTGTGCGCGCTGCCGGGTCAGGACAGAAGCTCTGGATGACCACAAGGCCGCCGACACATGCTGCTGTCTCCACCCCGGCTGTCTGCAGTCTCCACCGCTCACCGCTGCGTTCTTCGCTCCCGTGAGCTTCGTTTACCCACAGCTCAGTTGTGCCATCGGGAAACGGACTGGAGCCAGCGTGGTTTTGCTGCCACACTCAGGGAGGCATGGGGAAACTGCAGCCATGTTCCTGGGTCTCCCAGCTTCTGCCGGAGTCCAGGAAGCTTCAAGTGCTGAGGGGGGGGGGGAGTAAGCTGCTCCATCCCTTTCCTCGTCGCTTCTGCTGTGGTCTCTCTCTCTCTTTTTGCAAAGTTGAGCCGAAGCTCAGCTGGCATGTCCTGCTCTGGAGGCAGGGCCAATCAAAACTGAAAACTAAGGGGAATAGCATCCCCTCCTGGAAGGAACTTGTTTGCTGGCCATGCCTACGGAGAGGAGGAGCTGCATTCCCATAGGTCAGGACTGACCCACTACTGGGACCACTGGAGAAAGTGAGAGGCCCCACCCAACCCTTTGACAGTTGCCTACCATGCACGTAGGCTTGGACAGTGGCCAGCATCACACAACTGGATCACTGATTTCCCAGGTAAAGAGTGCTGAGGGGGAGAGGGAAAGTTTAAGACAGAGGGGCAGACAAAAATCTGTTGGCTGCAGGGTAGGAAGGAGATAAGAGGTTGCTGACTCCAGGTTAGGAAATTTGGTAGAGCCTGAGAAGGGTGGGGTTTGAGCAGGTGAGAGACCTCAGAGAGGTATAATGCAATAGACTCCAAAGCAGACACTTCTTCCAGGGTTGCCAACCTCCAGGTGTCAGCTGGTGATCACCAAGAATTACAAGTGTTCTCTGGATGACAGAGATCAGTTTCCTCAAGGCTCCACCCTCATATCTCCAGGGACTTCCCAACCTGGAGCTAGCAACCCTAATGCAGGGACTGATCGCTGTAGTTGGGAGATCTCTTGTGATTCCAAGAGATATCCATGTCCCACTTGGAAGTTGGCACCCAAGAAGGAAATAGGGAAGCAGGAAAATAGGAGATGCTCTGGGGACTTTCAGGAAAGGGAAAGAGGAAATGTTGGGGGAGGGAAAAATGAGAGTTCCACAAGTACTTGTAGGTTCCCGCTTGTTTAGTCTAATTCTCAATATATTCCATGTGGGAAGGAAAGACAAGACACCAAAGAGGTAAGAGTAAAACAGAAAGTAGGAAGGACCATAGCTACTTGTTAGAGCAGGTCTAGTAACAACTGGATTCTCAATAAATTCATCCAAATATCAAAACTGCCCCTTATTCAGAAAGTAGTCCAAGAGGAAACACAGCAGAAAAATGAGACACAAGTCAAGTCAGGCACAAGCAAACTTTTGTCAGATGTTGGCTACAATTATCTGTCTAGAGCAGGGGTCCCCAACCAGTCTGTGGCCTGTTAGCAACCTGGCTGCAGAGTGAGGCAGAGGCACTGCACCGTCCCTTTTACCTGACCAGGACCCAGGTGGACTAAAGAGGCAGCACAGCCTTGCTCTGAGGGGAGGCAGCCTCAGAGTGAGGCAGAGCAGCCTGATGCTGAGACCTTCACCTACCCCTCATTTATAGGCCCTCGCCAATCAGCTGATCCGTGGAGATCTTTAAATGGGAGGGGAGGCAGACTGGCCACCTCTGCCATCCGGCCACCTAACGGGGAGGCAGCAGAGGCAGCCCAAGTCCCTCTTCCCCTTCCATTTAAAGACCGCCATGGCAGGAGTGCTACAATGACAGGATTCTTCTGAGGCTAAGTAGAGATTAATTAATGAGAGGCTTTTATTAATGATCCATGTACTGCCAGTTTGGTGTAGTGATTAAGTGCATGGACTCTTATCTGGGAGAACTGGGTTTGATTCCCCATTCCTCCACATACACCTGGGCTGCGGTCACACTCACCATTAAATCCATCCCTAACCCGTCGCTATTATACCCTGCAGCTTTTTTACAACGAATTTCCTGATCAGACATCCCTCCATCCTTCAGTTCTAAGCAGCATTGGTCCCGTCGTTGTTTAATCAGAGGTCTCAACCGGTCCTCATTTTTTGAGATGGCATTGCACACTCGCACAAGTGCAGTACCGTGAGATATCGTGCTTGGCTTTAAAAAAAAAAAAAAGTGCCAGAAAAGGTGGGCAATCTGCCCCTCCCCCCATTTAAACACCCGGAAATGACGGGAAAGCCCAGGAGTTCTCTTTGCTGTTTCTCTGCCTGGCAGGGAGACAGCAAAGGTGGGTGATCTTCCTCCCCCCCCCCCATTTAAACACCTCAACGTGGTGTTTAAATGGGGGGGCATAGCAACGCTCTTTGCTGTCTCTCCGCCTGGGGGGGAGACGGCAAAGGTGGGCCATCTTCCTCCCCTGGCAGGGAGACAGCAAAGGTGGGCCATCTTCCTCCCCTGGCAGGGAGACAGCAAAGGTGGGCCATCTGCCTCCTCCCCCCCCCCACATTTAGGAAAGGTCCCCTGTGCAAGCACCAGTCATTTTCGACTCTCGGGTGACGCTGCTTTCACAAAGTTTTCACTGCAGACCTTTTACGGGGTGGTTTGCCATTGCCTTCCCCAGTCATTACACTTTCCCCCCCAGCAAGCTGGGTACATATTTTACCAACCTCGGAAGGTTGGAAGGCTGAGTCAACAATTGCTGGTGCAATGATATCATTTGGAGTGGGCTCTCACAGGGAAGCGGATGTGCGCTTGCGACGAGTCGGATACAATGGAGCGTTCAAACATAGAAAGTACGCGCAGGAGTCATCAGAAGCATTCTTATTCCGGATTTAATGTACTATCAAAAAAGTCTGCATCTCAGTCGTGGTAGTTCGGGACACGAACAAGCCAATGACCATTGCCAGATGCTGATGTTTGGACAACCGCATAAAATCCAACATGCATCTGGCTTTCATCCATGCCCATCTCGTCAGTTTATGTGCGTCTGACCTCAGCCCAGCTGATGTGACCTTGGGTCAGCCACAAGTTCTCTCAAAGCTGTTCTGCTCAAGAGCAGTTCTGGGAGAGCTCTCTCAGCCCCATCTACCTCACAGGGTGTCTGTTGTGGGGAGGGGCAGGGAAAGGAGATTGTAAGCTGCTCTGATCCTCCTTTGGGTAGCAAAGTGGAGGGTATAAATCCAATCTCCTCCTCTCCTCCTTCTTCTGATGTGATTACTGTAAGTGTGATCTTGATTATGGTCTGGTCCTGCTTCCAATGCAAGTTTTCAGTCTTTTGATCAGAAACTTGGTTACATGAATCATGATCCTTTGTGTCTAGCATTAAAAAAGCAAGTGCTACATTTCTTAGGGATATATGTTTACAACAATTTCTTCCTTGCATGTTATTTTTGTACAAATTTTTCTTTTGCCCATTTTGCTGCTAGTGTTCCCAATTAATTTGTTTCTTTTAGGGTTTTTTATGTCATTTATAAGTGTCACAAAAGGAAGATTCAATTGTTTGTAATAATTTTGTGGAATTCATATATATTTTATACATTTATTTACTTCACTTACTGTGAAGTAAATAAACTTATTTATTTCACTTAATGTGAAGTTACCTTCTCTGGTCATATGATAGGACAGTCATGACTCATAGATCTCATAGATAAAAGCTCTCCTGAAGGCAGGCATGGTTCAATTTATATCCTGCCATCCCTGCAAGTCATGAACAAAGAAACCACTCTTCCATCCTGGCTAGGGAGAATCCGCACAAGGATAGAAATAATTGTGTGTGGGGGTTTTTAATCAAACCACTGTGATCAAAAAATTCAATGTTCACACCCTGTATTAAGCTATTCCAAAATAGCTCCTCCTCCTCCCCCGTTTTCACCATTTTAAGACTAGGGAAGAGGCCACGAAGCTACCCATAACAACAGAGCACATGCAATTTTAAATGGCTCCCTTGGGCCTTACTCCATGCTTCAGTCTTGTCCTTCCAATGCCAAACTGTTCAGCATCTTTACAAACACATAAAAAGTTCAGAAACAGCATTTGCACAACACGATGTGTAATCAGCTTATTCATTTCAATCTGTGCCATTTTGTTCCTTATTTTTATATCATGACGTGGGGCATCGAGGAGTGTTATCTGTGATATTACCTTTAAAAATATTTTAGAGCCCACAATCAATTTTAGATCCTCTTTAAAAGATTTACCTTTTAAAGAAGATTATCTGTACTGCCCGATCTTGTTTGTTTTTGTAGCAACATCAGTACTGGGATATTGAAGTTTATGTGGTTCAGTTCTCCTCTTTGTTTTGTAGAAAGAATCTCAGACTAAATGCAGAGGGAAAATAGAAATCAATACTACTATTTACTCATGAAGAGAAAAATCATCCACCTGTCATTCTATTATTGCATCATGTTTTGTGTTTTCAGAAGGTGAAAACCGATAAGGACATTTTGCACTTTACTGAAAAGGCTGTATTAATCATCAATATAAAACTTCTTTTCATCTACACCCTAAAATCTCTAATGATTTTTCCTTTAATGGATCATGCTCTTGTGGCTGCATGTTATGGAAGGAACCAGCTAATAATCAATACAAATGCAACTATACAAAACTAACTTTTATAGCTAAAAAACTCAATCTCATGTATCCCAACACTATTCCACATTCTTGTTGTATAGGACCAAAGTGTATTTAAGAAAAGAGGTGGGAAAAGGTTAAAAATCTTTTTTTAAAAAAATGCATCCAACAAAATGTTCCTAGCAAAATGTCCAAGAATGTCCTATCGGTCATTGTGCATATGATAGCAGGAATGCCTATGCTAATTTGACAGTATATGGAAAGTTCATTCACTTACTGTGAAATTACCTTCTCAGTGGTCATATGATAGGGCAGTCATGTCTCACAGATCTCATAGATAAAAGCTATCCTAAAGGCAGACATGGTCACCAATCTTTGTTGACTCCTAGTGGGAGGGACTTCTCTCACTATCCCCAGCTCAGTCCAGGAGCTGTACTATTCCCATTACTTTTCTTATAAACTTCAACAATCAAGATTAAACTGAAAACAGAAACACCAGCCAAGAATAGTGCAAAAAGGCTGTTTTCCAAAGTTCTCCCACTGAGACTCTGACAGTAGGGAGAAACTGACTGACCCACCCTAGAAACACTGAGAAGGCAACTTCATACTGAGGAGGAAAGTTTTTCACTCTCCAGTGGGTCCAGGATTGGGCAGTCATAACTCATGGGATGTGTAAATGTGATAAACCCCAGGAAGGCTCTTTATTCTGTCAGAGCCTGCTGAAGGATGCTATTCTTGAAGGAGGCATCTACTGAAGCCTCTCTATCAATATGGTAATGTCAAGTAAAGATGTGCATCAATTTCCTAATAGCTGCCTAGCACACCATTTTATAGAATCACAAAATCACAGAGTTGGAAGGAGCCATACAGACCTCTGTTCAGTGCAGGTTCAGCTTAAAGCATTCCTGAGAAGTTTTCATCCACCTGTTCCTTAAAGACGCCTTGAAAACCACCTCCATAGGCAGCTGACTCCACTGCCAAACTACTCTTACTGAAAATAATTCCCCCCTCCCCCAATAATATCCATCCAGTACCTTTCTGCCCGTAATTTAAACCTGTTATTATAAGTCCTCTCCTCTCCTACCAACAGGAACAGCTTTCTGGCCTCCTCTAAGTGAAAGTCCTGCAAATACTTAAAGAGCGCAATCATATCTCCTCAGACTGATGGTTAAGAGCAGCAGACTCTAATCTGGAGAAACAGGTTTGATCTCCCCACTCTTCCATGTGCAGTCAGCTGGGTCAGTCACAGCTCCCTCAGAGCTTTCTCAGCCCCACCTACTTCACAGGATGTCTGTTGTGGGGACAGGAAGGGAAGGTGATTGTAAGCCACTCAGACTCCTTTGAGTAGTGACAGGAAGGGTATAAAACCAACTTCTCCTTTTCCTTCTTCTCCAGACCGAACATTTCCAAGTCCCTCAGCTTCCTTATAGGGTTCAGACCCCTGATCACCTTTGTTGCCCTCCTCTGCACCTGTTCCATTCTATCCACATCCTTTTTGAAATGAGGCCTCTAGAACTGCACACAGAATATCTGAAGGTGCACAGAAAATGTGCTAGAAGAGATACCTAAGAAGGTTCTGACTGCAGGTGGTTGAATTAGTATGCAGGCCAATCTTGATACAGATTTACTGACAAAAGCCAGGAGATGGGCTGACGGTTCTTCCTGAAGTTATGATTGAAATCTCTGGGAACTGCATTGTGAAATAAATTTCAGATGCGAGATTCCTCCACTGGCACCCTTCAGAACCTTCTTCTATCACCACAGGTATGAAGTCAACAGACCTTTCCTCTTCAAGATGGATGGATTATTATTTCTTCTCTCCTATTTTTCTTTCCTTCCTAAATTTAACCCTCCTTGTCTTTTTTACCCATTCACCATTTATTAGCTAATCCATTCTCTGTTTCAGGTTAATCTGCAATATTGCAAGCCAATCATACCTAATTTGTCCTAACCTGATCAGAGATTCCTTCCTTTCTACCTTTAAATGACTTGCCTGCTCATCCAACTATCCCTTCTGTTCCCATTCCAGGTAACCCTTCACCTATTGCCTTTCTCTGGATTGGTTTGTTCTAGATTAGGCAAATGTGAGTTACAATTTAGAATAATTTAAAACTGAGCATAGAAGAAACTGGAAATACCACAATCACCCGCTAGGATTGATTTATTCATAAAATGCTATGGTTTCATTGCAATTACTCTATATCTTGTATTTCTTTCTCAATTCTATTTGCTGTACTTTGTACAGGGCAATAAATGCACTTGCTGATTAAGTCCCTGTCACCTTTCCATCTTTCTCTATTTATATACTTATTTATACCAAACAGGAAGAAGACAAGTAGACAAAGGACTAAGTTCCCTTCTGTCCTGGAACTCTTCTTCTATGTTTTCACATAAGTTTTCATGTGGACACTCTTCATGTGACAGACCTGCCACTGGGAGCAGTGTTCCCTCTAAGCTGAGTTAGCGTGAGCTAGCTCACAGATTTTTATCCTCCAGCTCACAGATTTTTGTCTTAGCTCAGGAAGGATGATCCCAGAGCACAATAATTTATGCAGTAGCTCACAACTTTAATGCCAGTGGCTCACAACTTTAATGCCAGTAACTCACGAAGTAGAATTTTTGCTCACAAGACTCTGCAGCTTAGAGGGAACATTGACTGGGAGTGATTTGGGTAAAATCAGTTCCCCTGGAGGAAGTGGGAGCTTCAGAGGTTGAAATGCGTGGTATCACCAAGATATAGATGGATAATACCGGAAGGTCTTGGATTTGAACAACAGGGAAGAAGGATCACAATAAGAAGCGAACATGAGATGCATAGCTTTTTTGAAGAAAATAAAGAATCAAAATCATAATGGAGTACAAATTACTATCTTGGAATATAAATGGACTAAATTCACCACAGAAAAGAAGGAGAACCTTTCATTGGATTAAAAAACAAAAATGCAATATAATTTGTTTACAGGAAGTTCATATACAACGCAAAGACAGTAAATTTTTGTGGAATAAAAATTTGGGGTTGGAATTTTTTTCACTAGCAGAACAAAAGAAAAGAGGGGTAGTCTTCTACATCAAAGAACAACTTGAGCCAAAATTAATCTTTAAAGATAATGATGGAAGATACATCGCTGTTGAGGTGATGATAGAGGCGAAAAAAAAGCTATTACTAGGATTATATGCACCCAATGGAGCAAAAGATAATTTTTTTAAAGATATAAATCGACAATTGGATGAAAAGACATATGATCAGATTTTGATGATGGGCGATTTTAATGGGACAATACAAAATAAACTTGATAGATCAAGCCAAAAGAAGAATGAAAAAGAAGGGAAGCTACCCAAATCTTTCTTTGAATTGGTTAAACAAGAAAATTTAGAAGACATATGGAGAAAATTTAACCCTGAAGTAAAAGACTATACATTTTTTTCAGCGAGACATAGCTCTTTTTCGAGAATAGATATGATATGGGGTTCCCAAAATTTGGGCCTCATAACAAAAAAAATTGAGATTCTACCAAAGGTTTGGGCGGATCACAACCCAATATGTTGGTCTACAAAACTGCGAAAGAAAACAAGAAGATGGAGAATTAATGAGAATTTACTACAAGATAAAGACATTGTATCATTTTTAGAAAAGGAGACTGCAGCGTTCTTCCAAATAAATGAAACGGATGACATCGAATTTCAAACAGTATGGGACACTTATAAAGCAGTAATGAGGGGACTATTAATTACATTTAACAATAAAGATAAAAGAGCAAAGGAAGAAAAGTTGGCAACATTGCAAAAGGAAATAAATAATAAAGAAAAGGATTTGAAAAAAAGACCAGGGAAAAAGAAATTAATAAAAGAAATTACGATATTACAATCCCAAGTTAAGCATTTGCTGAACAAAGAGTTAGAATGGAATTTAAAAAATTTGAAACAGAAATCGTTTGAAAGTGCGAATAAACCTGGTAAATATTTAGCCTGGCAATTGAAAAAAAAGAAAGAAAATAAGACTATAAATAAAATTACGGCAAATGGGAAAGAAATAGTGGATCAAGAAGGAATTAAAAGAGAATTTTTTAAATACTATGCAAATTTATTTAAAGGTGTAAATATAAGCAAAGAAAAAATGGAAGAGTATCTACGGAATATCCAGGTGGCGCCTTTGACGGAATATATGAAAAAGATATTAAATGACCCAATAGAGAAAATTGAAGTAGAAGCAGCAATAAAAGCAATGAAAGAGGGTAAAGCCCCTGGGCCAGATGGATTCACATCAAAATTTTATAAAACTCTTAAGGATGAAATAACACCCAAACTGTTGAAACTGTTAAATACAATAAGAGAAGGGAAGATCCCAAAGACATGGAGGGAAGCTGCAATTTCTTTGATTCCTAAGGAAGATAAAGACACCACAAATGTAAAGAATTATAGACCAATTTCATTGTTGAACAACGACTATAAGATTTACTCAAGAATCTTAGCAGAGCGATTGAAACAATATTTGATCAATTTTATAAATAAAGACCAAGCCGGATTTCTTCCTAAAAGACAAATAAAAGACAATGTGAGAGCTGTCATTAATGTTGTGGAATACTATGAGAAGCACCCAGAAAAGGAAGCGGCCTTATTTTTTGTTGACGCAGAGAAAGCCTTTGACAACTTGAACTGGGACTTTATGTTTGCGGTAATGGAAAAAATTAATTTAGGGGAACAATTTATAAAAATGACAAGAGCAATATATACAGATCAATATGCAAAATTGTGTATAAATGCAGATCTTACTAAAGAACTGAAAGTGAGTAAAGGAACAAGGCAAGGATGTCCGTTATCACCACTGTTGTTTATAATGACCCTGGAAATATTGTTACAACAAATTCAAAAAGATGAAGAAATAGAAGGTTTAAAAATTAGAAGATTCTCTTATAAATACAAAGCTTTTGCAGACGATATAGTGTTTATACTGGAGAATCCGATTCAAGTGTCACCATTGTTGTTAGCCAAGATAAAAGAGTATGGAGAACTAGCAGGATTGTATATAAACAAAGAGAAATCGAAATTCTTATGTAAAAATATGCAACCAAATAAAATAAAAGAACTACAAGAGGTGACGGGTTGTGAAGTCACAACCAAAGTTAAATACCTTGGAATAGAGATAACAATGAAGAATATTGATTTATTCAAAAATAATTATGAAAAACTGTGGTGCAAAATGGACAAAGATTTGATGAAATGGAATAGGCTTAATTTGTCCTTATTGGGTAGGATAGCTGCAATCAAAATGAATATTTTGCCAAGAATAATGTATTTATTTCAAACCATCCCGATTGTAAAAGATGCAAAACAATTTAACAAATGGCAAAGGAAAATCTCTGACTTTATATGGGCTGGAAAGAAACCAAGAATAAAGATGAAGATTTTAACAGATGCTAAAGAGAGAGGAGGTTTTCAACTTCCTGATCTAAGGTTGTATCATGATGCAGTTTGTTTGACATGGATTAAAGATTGGATAATGCTGTTAGATAAAAAACCTTTATGGTTAGAAGCTCACGGAAATAAATTCGGCTGGCACGCGTATATGTATTATGGGAAGAATAAAATGGATGGTCTTTTCTCTCACCACTATGTTAGAAACACTTTACTAAGTACTTGGATAAAATATAAGAAATATGGGGACGAGAGAAAACCGCTGTGGATAGTGCCAGCAGAAGTAATAAAAATAACAGCTGAATCCGACGATAAAAGAGAAATGTCATATAACCAACTGCTCAAGATTCGAGGAGATAAAATTGAATTAAAATCTTCGGAAGAGCTAGACAATAAATATGATTGGTTTCAAATGCAACAAATTAAAAGCTTGTTGGAAAATGATATAAAATTGGAAGGAATTAGACGAGAACAAACAGAATTGGAAAGGGTCCTGCTTGGTGATAATGAAAAATTGATATCAAAAGTATATAAGTTATTATTGAAATTGTCTACAGAAGAAGAAGTAGTAAAATCTCAAATGGTCAAATGGGCAATCAATGTGAATAGAGAAATACAAATGGATGCATGGGAATACCTTTGGAAGAACTCAATGAAGATATCAACTTGTCAGAGCATAAAAGAAAATTGTTTTAAGATGATGTACAGGTGGTATATGACCCCGAAAAAATTGGCTAAGATGAGCAAGAAAATGTCGGATAGATGTTGGAAGTGTAAAAAACATGAAGGTTCTTTCTTCCATATGTGGTGGACATGTGAAAAAGCGAAAGAGTATTGGAAGATGATACAACAAGAAATCTCCAAAATATTGGGTTACGACTTTAAGAAAATTGCAGAGACATTTTTGCTCGGATTACAATTAGAAAAATATCCAAAGGAAGATAGGACTCCTTCCTATTTGGTACCTGCTATCAGCTGCTAGGACATTGTATGCGCAGCTTTGGAAGCAAGAAAAAATACCGGATAAATGGGATTGGACTATGAAAGTTCTATCGTGGAGTGAAATGGATAAATTAACTAGAACATTAAGAGACTATGATTTGGAGATATTTAAAAAAGAGTGGAGGAAGTTTAAAGAATACATAGAGAAAGAGTCAAATGTATGAAGACATTGGACAATTTTTTAGTAATAATGGGGGGGGGGAAATGAAGAAGCAAGAAGGGGGGGGAAATATTTATATAATGAATTTTGATTAGTCAGATGTATCTTTAGTATTGAATTAGAATCTATAACCTCGGGGAAGTCTATATTGGAGGGAGGGGGGATTGAAAAGTCATATGGGTTAGTATTGAAGCAACGAAGGGAAATTAAGTTCTGTAACCATATGCTATCAATAAATTGGTTAAAACACAAAGAAATGCGTGGTATCACATCCCCACTGAATTTCCTCCCCTCCCTAGACACTTTCTTTTTTCATGAGCTGTGATATTCCCAAAATGGAATTGGAACCCTATATTAAGATGAGATCAAATAAAGACTGTTTATAATTGGGGCTAGAATCAGATAGCTTATTGGTGGAAGTAATTCTTCACCCTGACTTGGACTGTTCAACTTGCTGTGCAAATTCACCACCTTTTAGGAATGACCCAAACACACTCAAACAGGATGTTTTTTCCTTTGATTGCATCTTGCCTTAGCTGGGTCTCTGCAGTCATGTATTTCACCTATCCTCTTGAAATTTTCCTGGCCTACCTTCAGAACTGCATTTTCACACTACTGTTCTTTATATATTTCTGACCAATAAGGGCTCACAAATCTGATAATCTGGGTTTTGGATTTCAAAACATTATATCGCAATAAATGTGTTAAATCTTTCAGGTGCAACAGCAATTTTAACACCATAAGGTTAATGTTTTGGCTTCAGACTAACATAGCCCTTGCCGTGGCTTGGGTATGAAACATCAATTAAAAATCATATCTGATTCAGTGTATGTGAAAGTAAATTGCTCTTAAGCCACACTCATTTACATTGACTTGTTTTGCAAGTGGATTAAAATAGTACTGAAGAGGATAACAGAATTCTATTAACTGATATTGAAATATTTGCAATGGAAATCAATTGCAATTATCAAGCAAGTTTGCATAATTTATTTTGATTGAACAATCTGGCAAAAGATACCTCACCACAACTGTCAAATCCTTTATTAATTCACTCTCTTTTTCACTATTAAAATACATGGTTTGTCATATGAAAATGCCTTTAGCTACTGAGTCATAGTTGATTCATTTAGTTTAATGTTAGCTACTCAAGTTCACAGTACAAATGTCTAGCACAGAATCTTGGACCTTCTGCATACAAAGCTTGAGCCTTGATATACCCCATGTGTTGAACATGCAATGGGAAGTCATGACCAAATTCATACCTAGGGGTGTATGAATAAAATAAATTGTGTGTGTGTGCTTCATTTAATCACATTCAACATTTTTTATGCCTGTGTTACAAAGAAGGAAGCCAGTCATCCACATCCTTTACATGGACACATTACTAATTCAGAACCCACAGAGATATCTCCATTAAAAAAATAACACAACAGAGCTACTGGCATAGAGATAAATCATATACTCAGGGCAAAAACCGCAGTGAGCTAAAAACACAATGAAGAATGAAAGTCAAAATCTTTTAAGGCAGAAATATAAGACATGCCCACCTAAGAGCTTACAATTTATATAGGCATTGGAGCAGATGAAACCAGTGCCATCATGTGATGAACTGAAAGCAGTTTGCCTGAGTGAGAGTTGAGAAGCTCACTCTGATTGGCTGAGCCGCTTCCATGGTAATGAATGTATCAAGTGGAAGGAGGCAGCCAGGGGGAGATATCTCCTCAGTGTTCAGTTTTTGTCTTGGAGACTAGAGCTGAGAGCACACTGAGCAAGTGTTCAGTTCAGTTCCTGAGACAGAGCTGGTTGTGTTTTAGAGCTCTTGTCTGTGTGAGAGTTGATCTGTTAGAAGGGGCTAACTGTAGCACTTTCTGGGGGGGAAAACTTTTAAGGCTGTGTCACACAGCAGAGTGAGACTATAAATCTCTGCTGAGGAGTTCTGTCAGACCAAAGTGCAGACTCCTGGTTCTAAGATACAACACCAACACACACATTGTGAGAGTGACAAAGGGTTCTTGTGGCTATATGGAAATTCCAGAAGTCAGACAGAGATCCTGTCAAGCCCCAAAATTCCCAATAATATTTGTCTTGTTTCAAATAGACCGGTTTATTCCAGAATTCAAAGGTGCTACCCGGAACATGGTCCATGGAAATACTGAGAGGTAACATGCTTACTATATAGGGTATCATAAACCATTACAAAAGGTGCTTCATTTAATCTAAGGTTCAGAGGTTAAAGCAGTGACTATCTTTTTTTACTACAAAAGCATTCTCACACTACATTGTTACCAGATAAGGAAGCCTGTGAATTTAAGGAGTACATCCTTGAAACACAGCAGGCCTTTTCCAGTACCATACACATTCTTCTGCCAGATGGTGATGCCTACGTGTTCTCTACGTTGTAAATAATAGAGAAGGATCAGAGCATTAGCCTGACATTTGGCCAGCCATCTCTAAGAAAAGGATGGAGTTTGACAGATCCTAGCTGTGTAAGGGACTTAACACAAGTGAATGAGGTGCTGGTGTGAAGAGCCCTCAAGGGTGTTAGTGTACAGGGTATAGCTCTACAATCTAGAGGATACCTAATTTGCTAGGGGAAAGGGTCTGTGAAGGGAAGATCTGTCACAAGTCAGTCCTCTGTGTGAGTGAGATAGTGCGTGGAAGTTTATCTGAAAAGCCAAAACTGACTTTATAAGTCTTTCTATAGTGAATGAGTGTTATCCAGAGTGAGGGAAACACTGTTTGTTTGTTTTTTTATATTATAACATCAGCTTGCCAACATAAGAAGTATTCTTGAGTTTATTATTACTTGACTTTCTGCCTGCCAACTGATTATTACAATCATTTGATATTGTTTCCTCCCTTCATAGCCTTTCTGTATATAATAAAACTATTATTTTGTTTCAACTTTAAAACATTATCAGTGCCTTAATTATTTCTGACAAGGTTAATTTTAGGTTCTCCTGAGGTACTGAGTAAAGGTGACAAAAAGTGGTCCCTTTTTTACCCGCTGACCCTGATGTCACTTATACATCCTCACAACAGCAAGACGCAAACTTGAATTTGTTTCCCATAGTCTCATGCTCAAAGAAGAGTAAAGTCTGAGGATTTTTCTGGCAGCTTAGCCTACCACAAAAGATAAATATCAACACATTAAATACTTTTCATTCCCTTAGTGCCTTCCCATAGTGCCATAATATTTAGCTAAAACCATTAATAGAGTAAAATCATATTTAAAATACCTGTACCAAGACTCCTCCTTAAAGTTAAAAGAATCAGTGAATCCAGACCATATCTTATTTGGCATTCTGGTTTCGATATATGATTCGTATTAAAGATACAAAAATGTTCTATAATTTATGACATACAACATGCATCATGATTACTTAGTAAAAAATCAGGTAATAAAAATGGTAATAAACATGCATGTTATTGAATAGATCTTGACATGATAAAAAAGGTATTGTGAAGAAGAGACAATACAAACTGACACTGCACAATGGCCCTCTAGAGACTTCCTAGGTCATATGTTAACAGTGTGATCCCCAAGTAGACACAGACCTTTCTAGGTCCTTTAATGTTAAAGGTAAGTGAAAGGTGTAATTCTGCTTAGAATAGCACAGTAAGACCCCTGCCCCTCATTGTTTGGGGTATAAAATCCACAAGAGTTCTGTGAGATCACTGTCAAGTGACATGCAGGGTTACCAACTCCAAGTTGGAAAATACCTGGAAACTGGGGGGAGGAGCCTGCAAAAGTGGGTTTGGAGGAGAGGTGGGATCACAGTGGGGTATAATGCCATAGAATCCACCCTCCAAAGCAACCATTCCCCCCCAAGGGGACTGATCTCTATAGCCTGGGGGGGGTCAGTTGTTAATTAATCACCCTATACCAGCTCACGCCAAGCTCAGGGTGATGTACAACATATATTAAAACAATACACTAGTTTAAAAAAAAGCACAACAATTTAATTAAAAATATAAAATCTCAGATGGCATTCTATAAGTTTTTTCTGCATTCTGGACTGTCAAGAGCGTCATGCTGCGGGGGAGGGGGAGAAGAAAACTTACAATGTAACTTGGGGGGGATGGAAGAGAAGATGCCGGCCAAGTAACAAACCACTGCTGTCCTCAAACAAAAGCCTGTAGAACATCTCTGCCTTATAGGCCCTGATGTCATCTGGCAGAGGGTTTCACCAGGCTGGGGTCAGGAGGACTGACAAGGCCCTGCCCTGGTCAAGGACAGCCAGATGTCACCAGAACATTGTTATCAGTAGAGCATAAAGCTCTTCCAGGGACTTACCACAGGAGACGGTCCTGTGGATAAGTTGCTCCCCGACAACTCAAGGAAGAGTTCTAACTCCAGGAGATCTTCAGGCTCTTCATGGAGGTTGGCAGCCCTAACAACATAACGATCAGAGGCCTTTGAAATAGGCATCTATTGCAACAATAGTGTGCCTGGTTTTTTCCACTAAATTTTTTTCAAGCAGATGATGTCCCAAGAAGTATATTGCAACAGTGTTATTGTACTGTCATTTGACTCAGCATTTATTTGCCAGCCTGTATATTCCTTCTTTATCTTTCTCCTTTCTTCCACTGGAATATTGTTCCTTGCTCATCATTACCCAATATTCTATACCTTATGTGATTTGGTCTTGTATCCCACTAGATGGGGTCTTAGATATGTGCATTTTCTGAGACAAAAAAGGCTGTAAATGCATTCTACAAGATTCTTGTTGACATTGCTTTAAAAACGAATTTGAAACTAGAATGTCATCAAAACTATAGGCTATCTTTAATCTGACAAACAAGAGCCCCGTGGCACAGGAAAACATGAAAGCAACGTCACCCCAGAGTCGAAAACGACTGGTGCTTGCACAGGGGACTACCTTTACCTTTTTAATCTGACAAATGAGACTTTTCATTAAATCACTGCTGAATTAATGACCATTTACAATATCAGTGGGCTTTAAATAGCTGGGATTAGAGAATGAAATGTTCCATTTCATTTGTCACTCTCACAGCAATTCCCCTGTGTGAAAAGAGTGCTCTAGGCCAAAATCTCTAAGTCAACACAACTGTTATTGTTGTCGAGTAAATTAATCTCTAAAGCTTGCACCATGTCCAAGAAGGATCTCCAGGCTGTGTGAATCTTACCAGAGGAAAGTACATCTTGAAGAAATTATTGGGATTAGCATATTTCCCCAGTTTCTGTGGTGCCTTAAATTCTTCTCCTAGCAAGAAGATGTTAAAACTGCTTTTAAACAAGTACTTTCATACTTTGCCACACACACACACTTTTTATTTAGTTTGTCTTGTCTTTTTGTGAAAATGCTCTACACACCAGAGAGAACAACAAGCTTAAAAATTAGAACCTTTTTGCCTCAGGGGGTATTTTCTTTCTATATACTAACTGATGTCAGTCATTCTGCCCCAGGGCTTCAGTGCACAGTAAAAATGTAAAATCATCATCATCGTCGTCATAAAAAAAAAAAACACAGCACAATCACGGGGGGGGGGGGGAAGTCTTTAATTCCCCCTCTTTTTTGCATGTCCAAAAACTGGCTTAGAGTAATGAATGTGCTTTGAAAGGACAGAAAGAAGATAGATTTCCGGGTGGGGTGGGGGGGGGGGTTGAATCTAGAATTGAAGATTGCGAATTATCAGTGCAACACTGATAAATACTTTCAGTAACCTGAAGCCCCTAAATTAGGAAAATTTTGGTATCGCCCCCCAAAATCACTGAAGAAAAAAAAAAAAGGAAGACTTCTACTTGCCTTAACAAAAAAGAGGATTGTAAGGGAAAATACAGGTCCTTAAACTTTCAAGGGAGGGAAGGTGGGATGGTATAGCTCAGTCTCCTCAGATGTCAGAAGCTACACAGGGTCCATACTTGCAGAGGAAGGCAGTGGCAAATGAGTTCTGCTTCTCAGTTGTTTTAAAAGCCCCTTGCCAGGGTTGCAACTTGACATTACACATGTTTGTAAACTTTCAAGATACAATGAAAGCTACAATATGAGGATATATTACATAACTTTATGTAGAGACCAAAATATTTTTTAGAAGGAAAAGAGCTGACCCCGGGGGGAAGGGCAAGGCTCAATGGCAGAGCATCCACTTTCCATGCAGATGGTTTCAGTTCAATACTTGGCATCCCCAATAAAAAGGATATGGTGATGTAAAAGATCTCAACTAAGACCCTGGGAAGGGGGCTTCCAGTCAGAGTAGACAGCAGTGACCTTGAGAAACAATAGTTTGATTCACTATAAGGAAGTTTCGTGTGTTTGAGATTTTGGCTTGAATTCTAAGGCAATCTTCCTTTCATTCTTTTCTCCATGCACTAAGGCTTTCCTCTACTGCAGCACCCAATTTCTCTGGCCTAGCACTTTTTCCAGAAGTCCTTAAATTGCAGAAGGACTAGCAGCAGAAAGCCTCCACGGTGGTCAAAGAAAAGCATAAGGGGAACACAACCTCATTGAACCCAAGTCTAAGGTGAAAACATCATCACTGAAAAAAATGAGAATGCTACCAAAAAGAAAGAGATTAGTATAATGCATTTGCATGCTGCAACAAGAAAAAGTGACATCATACTAGAAATAAAGCAGATGAGGAAGGCAATTAGTGAATGTAGGTAGAAGGAATGTAGTGAAGACACTGAAAACAATACAATATGAGACATGGAAGGAGACATCAGAGAAGTTATTAACCACAGAAAAAGGGTGCCAAACGAGTGGTCCACAGGCTGTATCAGGTCTACAAGCAACTCGCGCCATCTGCTTCCTTCTCCCTCTCTTGCTTCCTTCTGTGCCTCAGCCTACTTTTCCCAGACTTGTTCACACAGGAGCTACAGAGTAAAGCCTCTATTTTCTCAACTGGCTGAGGCTCCTCCCCCTCCATGTTTCCTGAGGAGGGAGGGAAAGAGTGAGCTTGCTTTGCTCAGTTCCCTCAATCGCGGGGAGAGATACAAAGAACACACCTTTAAGGCCAATAAAGTTTTTTTTATTTATTTATTGCCGCAAGGGGGAGGGGAAGGAGAGAGGGGGGGAGAGGGAAGGAGAGGGAGGGGGAGAGAGGGGAGATGGAGTAGGGAGAAAGTGGGGTGTATGGGAGCAGAGCAGAAAGGAAACCCCAGGTAGCAGAACCCCAGAAAGCAGAGGAGTAGGGTGAGTGTTAGAGATGCACAGGAAGGCAAGGACTATGGAACAATTCAGGCAGTAACCTCAGGAGAAAGGAGGAGAACAGAAAGGAATTCTGAGGTACTTCAGACAGGTACAGGCAGCAGAACCCCAGAAAGGGGTGGGGTGGGTGATAGAGATACAGAGGAAGAAGGAAAACTCAAGATGACTCTGGAACAATTCAGGTAGAACACACAGGAGTAGGAGGGGGTGTATTGGAGGCAAGGAGAAAGGAATTCCAAGGCATCCACTCTGGAACAATGCAGGGAGCAGAATTCCCAGAATGTGGTATGGTGGATGCTAGGGATGCACAGTAAGGTGGAAACCCCAATGCAATGACCATGGAAGTATTCAGGAGAAAGTGGAGCATATGGGAACAGAGCAGAAAGGAAACCCCAGGTGGCAGAACCCCAGAAAGCAGTGGGATGGGGCGGGTGTTAGATATGCACAAGAAGGGGGAAACGCCAAGGCAATGACTGTGAAAGAATTCAGGCAGGAACCCCGGGAGGAAGGAGGGGAGTGTCTCCCCTAAGGTTTCATATTGTCTGAAGATTTTAAATTATCAGAAAGTATGCAAACACACTCAGATTTGTGTAACAATTCCAATAAGTGGTTTCAGAGAACTAATGACTGCTACCTTGACATAGTGAGGCTAAATGTTTGTCTTGCTCTGGTGCAGGCACATAAGGCTGGGGCATAGCTGATCACACAAACTGAACCAAGCTTTCTATTTTTCAGCTTTTAGAGGGCAATAGCCTAGAGTCACCAGGAAGATCTTCTGACAGAGAAAAGGAACTGTATTAAAAACTCTTCCCCTGTTCATTTATTTTACTGGAGAGAGAGAGAGAGAGAGAGACTTGCTTTGGTCTCCATCATTTGAAGAGAAAGGCTTTGGTCTCCATCATTTGAAGAGAAAGATATCTGTCATTTTCCTATGTAGAGGCTGCAGGGAGGGAAAGGTAATGGAAAGCAAAAGTCAGAGGGGCAGATAAAGGGAAGGAGATAGGGTAGCCAACTTCTTGGAGATTTAAGGGGTGGGGCCTGGACACGGTGGGGTTTGAAGCAGGATGGGACCTCAGACAGGTACAATGCAATTTCCTCCTGGGGAACCACTGTTGCCAATCTCCAGGTGAGGGCTGGAGATCACTCAGAATTACAACTACTCGCCAGATGGAAGAAATAAGCTCCCTTTGAGGTGAGGAGGAGTGAATGCCTTCACTTGGATGAATGGGAAGACAGCACTCACTCAGATTCTCCTTCCAAAGCCTGTTGTATTTTTCTTCACAACAGGCTTTATTCCTAGTAAATGAATAAATGAAATAAATAAATAAATGAAATAAAGTGAAACTGGGCTTCCTATGTCACTGAGCACTTGGTTAACAATAGCTGCTAACCTGTACTGTTCAAGCTTATTTGGCAGAAACAGGTTTTTCATCAGACTTCTGTCAAACTTCAGGTCTGCACTGCTGAATAGCTTCAGATTCTGTAACTGGCAAAACAACATGCAGAATGAAAGGCATTCTTTCAGAGCCCAAATAGAGTTTTCTGGGAGATATTAAAGGCTGACACTCACCAACCAACATCAACGATGCTAAGCCCAGAATGTTCTCAAAATATGCAGAGCAACAAAGGAAAGCAGTGGACTTTCTTGACTCTTCTAGAACCATCACCATATCTGGGCAACACCCCACCCCCATTCTTCAGGTAATCCGTCAAAACAAGCAGTTTCACAGAATTATTTCATAATTCAACAGCACCTAATTTTTTGTTTGTTTTCAAACAGCAATAGTAAAATTCTAGGAACTGGGATTTTATCCTGAAGGTAAAGTGAGCACTGCAAACAGATTGCTGTCTCTTGTTGTTAGAAGCCTTTGCTAAGGGGCAGAAAGGGCTACCTAAAATCCTGGACCTATGTTCTGCCTTTAGAGTTTCTGAATATTCCCTATTAAGAATACACGATAATAGCCAAACACAGCTCACTGACAAAATAAGAGACAAGCATTATAAACAGAGTTACAAACTTATGTCCATTGTCAATGGCTTTCAAAGGGTGTAAGCGATCTGTCTCTGTCTTTATCTGCATACATACATATTCAAATTTCTAGTGATAGACTGAACAAAACTGTTAACAATAATGTATCTGTTAAAGATAATGAATTACTTTCTTCCAAGCAAGAAAGGAAATTATGCTATTCTCTCATGATATAGTCAAACAAGCTGTTGAAGGGAAATAAAGGTCACTCTTTTTTTCAGTACAGCTTCCCAATTCTTCCCAATTCAGTATCGCTTCCCAATTTCCAGCCTTATATGCTGCTTCGCCATGTAAACACTGTCTATCCACATTTTCCTGCCTGTATAATAAGCTTCAAAGTCAGCCCACCCACAAGCTGCTTGTGGCTATTCCAGCAGGTGGGTACCAATCAGGGATCTTTTGGAACAGTATCCCATCAGGAGGGGGAGATCAGCAAGGCAGCTCTTACTACCTCCCAGTTTTTTTTTCTCCAAATCATAAATTGTGATAGCTCTTCTGTATCTTGTTAGCCATAACAGCAATGCCAATAGCGCCATCAAAACTGTGAAATTGGCAAGTATCACAATATGCCCTGCTTATGACTTTTTTACACATGTAATTTCCCTTACTCCACTTTACTTCAGCAATGGAATACAGATAATTTCCTCTGTATTGTTCATCATCTTAGTGGCTGTGCTGCAGCAATTTCAAGCTTATACAATGAGACAGCAGCAGTTGCTGTCCACAGCACTCTTATTCTTCAGTCAAGAGTTTGGCCCATTACTGAAATGCAAATATGACCAGTTTGGGTTAGCTTTCAATTGATTAATTTACCTGCAGATGAAGAAATATAGGGTAGTGTTGGTTATGTGTAACAGATTTCACTTTATTTGAAGAAAACAATAAAGATTGATTGAACAGACTCTGCTGTGCTGACATTATTATGTTTCTTCCACTAATTACAGAACAAACCTCCAGAGTCCAGACCTGTTTTCCCTTCTTCTTCTTCTTCTTCTTCTTCTTCTTCTTCTTCTTCTTCTTCTTCTTCTTCTTCTTCTTCTAACAGAAATATCTACTTCCCCTTTTATTACTTTCAGCCATATTTGACCATATTCAATCTGGTTGTATTCAGACTTCAGACAGACAGGCCATTTATGTCATGAATGTCATGCCTTGGAGATGTACAGTCTTTTGAAGCACACCAGGGAGTTCCTGAGATCCTGACAGCTGCTTGTTTTCCCAGAGAAGAGAACCATAAAATGCACTAAGAGGTCAGTAAGCCTCTTATGATGTATTTCTGCAGAGAGATAACCATTTGCTCAACCTGCCAGGAAGGGCAAGATGGATAGCTGTTGTAAAAACACGATCCAGGTATTGAGATATGTGGGACATGTACCCTAAGTTGATTGGGGGACTGAGGTTCGGCTTCCCAAGTGGGAGTGAGTTCTCCAAAGCTGGATTACATAGAGGATTCCAACCAGTAAAAGAAGGGTTAAAAATTGATAACAACCATTAGTCTTTGTGCAAATGCTGGAGGTTGGATTCCACTGTATGAATTAGGTGAGGGTCAGGATGTGCATTTGTTCCACATACAACTGGGGTGGGAGTGGGGCACCAGAAGTAAATCTGTATTGTTAAGTTTAGTGTTATATGTTTTTTCTGTTCTTTTCATTAGACAAGTAACCCAGTAGGGCAATGGTGTTCAAGCTTAATCTGTAGCAATAAAGTCTTTTCCCGTTAAAGGGAGCAGACAGTGATTCAAACTCCTTGAGCACCTTAACTACTCGATCAGACTCACACACAAGGGATGGGCTAAAGTAACTAGGAAACTCTGCCTTTGGCACCTGCTTCAGAAGCAGACTTTACCAGAGTTCCCTAAGTAACTAGTGACATGGAAGGCTGGATTTCTAACTTGGGGTGCTGGCACAAAGAAGAGAAACATGCTTTATGTGCACACATGAATGCAATCACATATGGCTCCAGTACAGGTTTATGACAATGGACACACCAGAACCCTCAAGCTCACACACTCCGTACCTTCTGCATTTTATCCCTGGTGCACTCTGTTGAGACTAGAAACTCCACAGTTTAGCTAGTCCTGAATCTAACCATAACTCAACTCAACATCCAAACCTGGATGTTTTGATAAACTGAGGCTTGTATGACACATGTGAATACAGCCTGCATTTTCACCAGCATTTTTGATGTCTTGCGAAATTAGCTCTCTGGTGAAGTCTTCAGAATTTTGTGTAAACAGCATTAGATGCAAATTTTCAATACTTTCAACACAACAGCCTTTCAACACTTTTGCAGACGTTTGTTTTCTCCTATTTTACTTTGTAAGTAAATAGTTACTTGAATTGCCAGAATAAGGGCAGAACAAAGATCAATATACCAACCTCAAGAAAATCTTCAATTCACAGCAGTGTACTGTTTCAAAATTACAATGTCTATGAATAGCTTCAATTCATTGTTAAAAGGCTACTAGGAGATAACTAAAATTGAAGGGAAAATTAATAAATCCAAAACTCAACCCCTAACTTTAACTGATTATGTTGGTAGCCAACATTCAGTGCAGACCTCTATTTCTCAGACAATGATTCAGGGCTCCTGTGCATTACAGGAGGAGACAGACTCAGAGATATATTTATACAGTTGCCCTCCTGAGTAACTGCTACTCAAATGCCCCACTCCTCATTTAAGTAGATAATGTTTAACAAAACAGACAAAATAGAGTCCAGTAAGTTATGAAATTTTGGGTAGTTATGAAATGCAAGATTATTTTGGGATTGATCTCACAGCTCTCATGATCTGTGATGGCATTCATATCACTTATTTGGCATTCCAAAATGCTTTCAACTAAATGGTGTTTTTCAAAATGTAAAGTGCTGTAAATTGGTATTATTTGTACAAGGCCAAAACTTCTGTGATACAGTGAATAGCAAGCTGTCATTTTCTTCGTACAGATTTCGATGTACTGCATTGCGCACCACGAACAATGCAATCCTAACAGAGTACCATAATTTCAATGGATTTATAAGGGTATAACTCTGTGGAAGACTGTAGAGAGCACACACATTAAAATGTCCAAAACATAGCACGCTATCAAAACAGGAAATCAATATATTTAACTCTACAAGACACAAGGAATTTAGTGCCCCTAAGAATAGTCACTGTTGCGACTTGGGCAAGCAGTTAGGGGGTTTGTATTTAGGGTCTGACAATTGTGAATAAACAGATAACTTTTGAAAAGACAACCTTGTCTCCAGGTATTCCTCTATCATTAGTAATCGTCCAAGCTGAAATGGAAGGGAGTTTCTCATCTTTTGATCTCAAGTGTAAAAGGGACCTCACAGCACAGAATGTTGAAGTTCCCCCAGTGCCCCTACATTACATATTTTTCTACAGACTAAACTCATTTTCATTATAAGAAATTCCTTCTTCTTCTTCTTCTTCTTCTTCTTCTTCTTCTTCTTCTTCTTCTTCTTCTTCTTCTTCTTCTTCTTCTTCTTCTTCTTCTTCTTCTTCTTCTTCTTCTTCTTCTTCTTCTTCTTCAGCTGGTCTGACATCAGTGCACTCTGGTGGGGCTGACCGATGAGTTTTGGAATCTTCAGCTGGATTGGAAAATGGTGCACCAACTATAGTGAGTTAAAACAAGCAACTTCTATTGTTGGATGCCAGTTTGCTTTGGGGCACAAATCAAAGTGTTGGTAAAGTTATTCTCTTACAAAGTTCCTCACAAGCTGAGTTTCAGGTTACTTTATGGAGCTACTGAGGGAAAGAGCTGGGAACACCAGAGTCAAATGAATAAAATATGGACTGAACCTTTTCCTACATCTATATGCATGTAACGGAAAGTCTGGGTGAAGCGAGGCACTGGGACCTTAGCTCATGGCTTAGACTCAGCCTGATGGTGTGTGTAATGGCAGCAGCACCAATTTAGAGAAACCTTATGGTCAATGTTCCCTCTAAGCTGCAGAGCCTTGTGAGGAAAAATTCTACTTTGTGAGCTACTGGCATTAAAGTTGTGAGCTACTGCATGTTGTTTACCTTGACTTCCAGAAAGCTTTTGATAAAGTTCCTCATCAAAGGCTCCTTAGAAAGCTCGAGAGTCATGGAGTATAAGGACAGGTCCTCTTGTGGATCAAAAACTGGCTAATTAATAGGATGCAGAGAGTGAGTATAAATGGGCAGTCTTTGCAATGGAGGATGGTAAGCAGTGGGGTGCCACAGGGCTCAGTACTGTGTCCCATGTTCTTTAACTTGTTCATAAATGGCCAAGTTTGCAGATGACACTAAATTGTTCAGGGTGGCAAGAACCAGAGAGGATTGTGAGGCACTCCAAAGGGATCTGTCGAGGCTGGGTGAGTGGGCGTCAACATGGCAGATGAGGTTCAATGTAGCCAAGTGCAAAGTAATGCACATTGGGGCCAAGAATCCCAGCTACAAATACAAGTTGATGGGGTGTGAACTGGCAGAGACTGACGAAGAGAGAGATCTTGGGGTCGTGGTAGATAACTCACTGAAAATGTCAAGACAGTGTGCGATTGCAATAAAAAAAGGCCAACACCATGCTGGGAATTGAAAACAAATCAGCCATCATAATGCCCCTGTATAAATAGATGCTGCGGTCTCATTTGAAATACTGTGTGCAATTCTGGTCACCACACCTCAAAAAGGATATTATAGCATTGGAAAAAGGGCAGAAAAGGGCAACTAGAATGATTACAGGTTTGGAACACTTTCCCTATGAAGAAAGGTTAAAACGCTTGGGGCTCTTTAGCTTGGAGAAACGTCGACTGCGGGGTGACATGATAGAGGTTTACAAGATAATGCATGGGATGGAGAAAGTAGAGAAAGAAGTACTTTTCTCCCTTTCTCACAATACAAGAACTCATGAGCATTTGATGAAATTAGTGAGCATTCGGGTTAAAACAGATAAAGGGGAGTACTTCTTCACCCAAAGGGTGATTAACATGTGGAATTCACTGCCACAGGAGGTGGTGGCGGCTACAAGCATATACAGCTTCAAGAGGGAGTTAGATAAAAATATGGAGCAGAGGTCCATCAGTGGCTATTAGGCACAGTGTGTATATATATATATATATATATATATATATATATATATATATATATATATATATATATATATATATATATATATATATATATATATATATGTGTGTGTGTGTGTGTGTGTGTGTATATATCTTGGGGTCGTGGTAGATAACTCACTGAAAATGTCAAGACAGTGTGCGATTGCAATAAAAAAGGCCAACACCATGCTGGGAATTGAAAACAAATCAGCCATCATAATGCCCCTGTATAAATAGATGATGCGGTCTCATTTGGAATACTGTGTGCAATTCTGGTCACCGCACCTCAAAAAGGATATATGGGGGGGGAGGGGTGGGCTCCCTCTTGGGTATCCTGCCCTCCCCAGGGAAAGTGTATGCGCAATACATAGCCTCTCCTTCCCGGTGTAGTGAACGCCGCGTGGTCACTGTCCGGCTATGCCTGGCAGATGGTCACTGCAATGGCCTCTCCTGCATTACTGCATCCGTGGCAACACCTTCCCGCTGGTCCCCCCCCACCGTTTCTCACAGAGTTTGCCACGTCATGGTGTGACCGAATGTCCGGCAGTATAACCGGATGGGCAGGCTGGGCCCACCAACCTCGCCAGCCAAGAGAAGGAAAACTCTAACATCAAACCCGGGCAGATAGAGCACATTAATGTAACACCTACCACCTGGAGGACTCGCTGCCGGCGTCCCGGCTTACTGGGCCATGGCAGATGACCCCAAGGTGAAAGGGTGCTTCACCTAAAAATTCCTCTGCACAGGCCTGAAGGGCATATCCACAACCCACAACACACCAAGTCCTGCAGCGATGGGCAAGGGGCAAAACGGCAGGTGGAAGATGCCACTGGAAGCCGCAGTCCCGATCCTGAATGTAGGTGGTTCAGGGTATTGGTCGCCTGATGCTGACCCGGAGACAAAAGCATCTTTCGGCAGCACCCTGAATGATCAAGCAGCCTTATCTAGGGATAGCACTGCTTGCTCCACACGGAGAGGGGCCAAGAAAAGGTGGCCTAAACAAAGCTCGTCTCCCCCCCCCCCCCCGCCAGTTGGCTAGCCGCGGTCAACGGGCATCCTTACTTGCGGTCAAAAAATAACAACAAAGAAAAGGCATGCACCTGCCTCACAAAGTGTGCAAAGACTTAAGCTTGCAAGTTGGAACATCAGAACCATGCTTGACACAGTAGACAGTGGTCGCCCTGAACGACACTCTGCTCTAGTTGCCCACGAACTTCTCAGGTTGAATATTGACATAGCAGCTCTCAATGAGGTAAGTTTCCCTTAGGAAGGTAGTCTTCAAGAACATGGTGCTGGCTATACCCTCTACTGGTCGGGTAAGTCAAAGGCTGAGAGCCGCCTTTCTGGCGTTGGCTTCATGGTCAGGAACTCCATTGCCTCCAAACTCGAAAACCTGCCAACAGGTCACTCAGATCGCATCATGTCCATGCGCCTCCCACTTCAAAACAAGCAGCATGCAATACTCTTCAGTGTGTATGCCCCAACCCTTCAAGCAGATCCTGCAGAAAAGAACAAGTTCTATGCTGATCTACGCAACCTCGTACGGAAGACCCCTACAGAGGACAAGGTGATCATCCTTGGTGACTTCAATGCCAGAGTAGGTAAAGACTCGGAAGCCTGGAAAGGAGTACTTGGCAAACACGGCATTGGCAACTGCAATGATAACGGGCGCCTCCTGCTAGAATTCTGCACAGAGAACCAGCTCACCATCACCAACACTATCTTTTAGCAGAAGAACAGCCTGAAGACAACCTGGATGCACCCACGGTCCAAGCACTGGCACCTTATCGACTACATTCTGGTGCGCCAGAGAGACCTTTGAGATGTCTTACACACCCGAGTAATGCCCAGTGCGGAATGTCATACGGATCATCGTCTTGTACGCTGCAATCTCCGTCTTCACTTTAAACCCACACCCAGGAGAGGAGGTATCCCTCGGAGGAAGCTTCAGGTTGGCAGCCTTCAGTCAGCCAAAGCTAAAGCTGCCTTCCAGGCAAAACTCCAGTCACGAATTGAGGACCCCAGTTGCCCCACAGACCCTTCTCCAGAAGCACTCTGGGAACACCTAAAAACTACCATCCTGTCGATCTCTGAAGAAGTCCTCGGGTTCTCCACAAGGAAAAACAAGGACTGGTTTGACGAGAACAATCAAGAGATCCAAGAATTACTAGCAAAAAAGAGATCTGCCTACCAAGCACATCTTGCTCAGCCCTCCTGTCCCGGGAAAAAAGCAATCTTTCGCGCTGCATGTAGCATCCTCCAGCGCAAGCTTCGAGACATTCAGAACGAATGGTGGACCAAGCTTGCAGAGAGAACCCAGCTGTGTGCAGACACTGGTGATTTAAGAGGGTTCTACGAAGCCCTGAAGGCAGTATATGGCCCATCATATCAGGCTCAGAGTCCCTTGCGTAGTGCAGACGGCCAAGTGCTCCTCACAGACAAGGCATCCATACTGAATCAGTGGTCGGAGTATTTTCAGGCTCTCTTCAGTGCCAACCGCGTAATTCAAGATTCAGCAATCCACCTCACCCCACTTCAACCAGTGAAAACAGAGTTGGATGAGATCCCCACCCTAGAAGAGACTGTTAAAGCCATCAAGCAACTGAAAAGTGGCAAGGCAGCGGGAGTTGATGGAATCCCACCAGAGATCTGGAAGCATGGGGGCACAGTACTACATAGCACACTTCACAAAGTACTTGTCACCTGCTGGGAACAAGGCAAACTACCACAGGACTTTCGCAATGCAATCATCATCACTCTACACAAGAACAAAGGGGAAAAGTCAGACTGCTCCAACTACCAGAGCAGTCCAGCAGTTCAGCTACCTAGGGTGCATCATCTCCTCAGATGCCAAGATCGACAAGGAGATTGACAACAGGCTGGCAAAGGCAAATCGTGCATTTGGCCGACTGCACAAAAGAGTGTGGAGCAACAAGCATCTGAAAAAAGGCACAAAGATCAATGTTTACAAAGCGGTTGTGATGACAACCCTCATCTACGGCTCCGAATCATGGGTTTTATACCGTCATCACCTGCGACTCCTTGAGCGCTTTCATCAGCGCTGCCTTCGCACCATCCTCAACATCCACTGGAGTGACTTTGTGACCAACACTGAAGTCCTCAAGAGGGCGGAGGTTACAAGCATCGAAGCACTGCTGTTGAAGACGCAGCTGCGCTGGGCAGGGCATATTTCTAGGATGGAAAACCACCGCCTTCCCAAGATTGCTCTGTATGGCGAACTTTCCACCGGCCATCGAAATAGAGGGGCACCAAAGAAGAGGTACAAGGACTCCTTGAAGAAATCCCTTGGCACCTGTCGCATCAACCATCACCAGTGGTCTGACCTAGCCTCAGATCGCAAAGCATGGAGGCACACCATCCACCAGGCTGTCTCTTCCTTTGAGAACGCACGCATAGCTGGTCTTGAGGACAAAAGGAGATTGAGGAAGAATCGCACTGCTACAGCACCAACCCCAAATCAGACTTTTCACTGCAGCCACTGTGGCCGGATCTGCCTGTCCCGCATTGGTCTTGTCAGCCACCAGTGAGCCTGCAGCAGACGTGGACTACTGCACCCTTCTTAAATCTTCGTTCGCGAAGTCAAGCCGAGAGAGAGAGAGAGAGAATTTTTTTGGCCACTGTGTGACACAAAGTGTTGGACTGAATGGGCCATTGGCCTGATTCAACATGGCTTCTCTTATGTTCTTATGTATGGATTAGTGTGCTCTGGGATCCTCCTTCCTGAGCTAAGACAAAAATGTGTGAGCGGGAGGCTAAAAATCTGTGAGCTAGCTCACACTAACTCAGCTTAGAAGGAACACTGCTTATGGTTTGTTACCTTGTCATGGGTTTGTTGGTGATCTGCCAGATCGAATTGTGTATCTTTATAGTATTTTGTTTTGTGTACTTAATTTGGTAAGGTATTTTGAGTTCTCAAAATGGGAGAAAAGCACTGTAAAATATTTAAATAAATGCCATATGAGTGTGGCCACCAATTAAGATTATCATCGTGGGTCTGGTCTGCTAGAAGAACAGACTGACGATGTCTCTTGCTGAATCCTCCAAGACTACAAACACCAAAGAGCAAGCTAGATAGCTAGGACAATATCAGTCTCCTTCCTGACTACTTTACTATCACTCAGAATGAGTGTAGAATGTAATCTCAGGGAACTTTCTTTCTCCTCGTTCTCTTCCTCTTCCTTCTTCTTCCCTGTATGCATCAGGAGGAACAGCATGGTGTCTCTTCTCCTGATCTGAACTAAGCAGATGGCCAACTATCAATCCAAAGACATCCACACTTAGCTAGAAATAGTCACTCTTTCTCTCCACTACACTTATATATTATGTTTCTTTACAAAAATCCACCAGTATTGGTTTCTTAACGTAAAGCAAAGGCTCTCTGTATAATTTGTGAGACAGTGTGGTAACCATTAGACTAGGCCATGCTGCTGCACTGAAACTCAGAAAGAGCACTCTACTAAATGAAGGTAAGGAAGGCTGCCTGACCAGTCCAGCCATCCTAAACCAGACGCAACATGACCTATGTAGTTCCACTTCTACAGTCTATGAGTGTGCGTCATGGGTCAGCCAGCTGCCACCTCATTCTGCTTGAAGGAATCCAAAGAGGCCCCACACCAGTGGAATACTCACCTGAGCAGCTGGGTAAAGAAGCAGACCCAATAGGAGCAACATCAGGAAGTGAGAATGCTTCCCAGTCACACAACCAGGCTGCTCATTCTGGCAGAAGAAGAAAGAAATACCATAGAGGCCAGTGTCTCAGTCTCTGCCAATTTCTCCTGAACCAGCAGAGCACAAAGGAGGGGAGAATGCTTAACAGTTCTAGAGAAGTGTTTGCCTGCTTGCTCAGCAGAGATCAGTGTTAATTTCTGGAGTGAAGTTCTTACAGGATCAGGATTGACAGGGAAAGAGTAAAGCCCTGTAACTGGAGGAAGATGAACACAACTGTAAGGAGCAAAGCTACTGTAAGAAGTCGCCTCAGGTGAGTCAACAAAAGGAGACAGATAAAAGGAACAGAGAGAGTAAGGCTTGAGAACCAGTATGGTGTAGTGATTAGGAGCACGGACTCTAATCTGGGAAAACCAAGTTTGATTCCTCATTCCTCCATATGTAGTTGCCAGTGTGACCTTGGGTCAGTCACAAGCTTCCTCAGAGCCATTCTCTCAAGCGCAGTTGTTGAAAGAGCTCTCCCAGCCCCACCTAGCTCACAGGGTGTTGTGGTGAGGGAAAGGGAAAGGAGATTATAAACTGCTCTGAGAGTCTGAATGAAGGTTGTGGTATAAAATCCAATCTCTTCTTCTTGGCATGGAAGTAACTTTGCTCACTACCCTAACTTACTGCCTTATCTCTAGTAACCTGTACTTGATGGTCCTACAACTTGGGCCCTTGACTCTCCTTGCCCTGATCCTTGGATTGGACCTTCAACATCTGACTTCAGACTGGTTTGTATCTATTGTTACTGTATTTGCATATCCCAGTAATGCCGGGTAAAGTAACAATGCCAGGCTTGGCCTTGACAGTGCGCATCAGAGACATGGCCTTCTCAGTAGCAGCACCCAAGCTTTTCAACTTGCTCTTCATAGGAGCAACATTTATCACCTTGCAGGAGAAGTAAAGATTTGGGGGGGGGGGGGGTTGTTTTCTACTTTTCCTAAGTCTTTTTATTCCCTTATCTAGTACAGCCGTATTAGCAGCCTTGCTTTTCTATCATTATTGTTTTTGAAATCTCTTTCTGAATCAATACTGGCTGTTTTTATGGTTTTTAAGAACTTTCTGATTTTAATCCGCTGCTCTTTAAACTGTTTTGCTTATACATTGTTAAGATAATAATGTTTAATTTTTTTTTAATTCTGCTTTTGCTGCTTATTTAGGATATATTTTTTTAATTTTTCATTGTCATTTATAACTATTGTTTTAAATTGCCTCAGATGTTCATATAAAGAGGCAGAATAAAATAATGTTGGGGGTTCAATTTGGGAAAGTGAAGGAGACTCCACGTGCATGTTCTTTTGCAAACTGTAGGAATATTTTGGATAACTGAGAATTCAATATTTAAAGAAACTGGTCTTACCAAAGGGTCAAGCAACATGTGATTACAACAAACCTAAATCAAATAATTATTATTCACCATATGTTCTTTAATTTTTGACTAATTTACAATCCAACCCAAAACAGACTTACATCCTCCAAAACCCACTGATTTCTGTAGTTATACACCAGTAGCTAATTAACAGCAGATGGAAGGTAAATATTTTGACTATTTGCCAGGTCAGCTTACATACAGCTGCAGAAAGGGAAGAAGTGGGGGGAGATTAAAATAGAGTAGGAATTTGTCTAGAACAGAAAATGGTGTCCTATAAATTTTAGAAATGACTTGACAAAAAGTCTGTTGCTCTGGATCTCAATTTGCTAGCTTCCTGCTTGGTCTCTAATTGATCAGCAAATAGGCTAGTGCAAAAAGCAGTGTAAATCTCCAATGTTCTCTCATTCACAAGCCTATCCTTTAACTTTCCAGTAATCAGGGAAATGTATTACAGGAAACAATAAGGTTTCTGAAGAAAAAAAAGCCTTCAAAATATTAATGAAACAAAAAATGGCAATTCAGCATGCAGAACAGTTTCCTTTAAAGTGGTTTCGTAGGGCAAATTATGTGTTATGTTGGCAGCAGCACTGGGCCCATAGTCCAAACATGCATGGCAATATAAAGCTCTCTGGTTGGTTGCGTGTACAAAGAGATGCCCAGAAGGCTTTGGCCAATTACAGCAACACTAGAGAAAGACTTTATTTTTCTGGCATGGTTATAATTATCCTGAACCACATGGGTACCTATTCATACAACAGCTAGCAATTTAGAGAACCATATAAATGGTTCAATATTGTGGCAGCAAAAGTGCCAGAAGCCTACTGACTAAACCGACCCAATAATTAATTGCCAAGTGGAATCTCTAGCAAAGACTCTCCATTTAAGGAAGAGTCTCTTATTACAGAGTATGTGTGTGTATGCATATATACACATACATTCATGCATGCATTTATACATGCATACATATTTACATACCTCACACAAATCAAGATTTTCAGGACTCCTATTGGGCTGAAACGAGCTATAAAAATCTTAGCTTGGTACTGTGATTCCAATCATGTGAAAATCAATTATCAGAAATTGAAGCTTCTAGTGTTTGCCAACAACCCCAAATTATATCAATGGAGGATTAATTCAGTAGACATTAAGCAGGTTCACAGTTTCAAATATTGAGGAATAATTTTTCAGTCCTTAGGTTCCAGGAAGGCACACATGGATTATGTTACTACAAGCGCAACTAAAAGCATGGGCACAACTGAGAAAGACAGGTTGCTTACCTGTAACTGTAGATCTTCGAGTGGTCATCTGTGCATTCACACTCAAGGAATAGAGCGCCTGCACCGATCCCCAAATCGGTACCTAAAAAGCCCGGGATTTTTTGCACTCAGCACCCAGTGAGCATGCGCAGGAGCCCCAGCATGCATGCTCACCAGAGCCAGCGCGAGGATCCCGCCAGTTCCTTTCTGATGCTGGAAGCCCCTAAAATAGGGAGACCGCCAGCAGTGGGGAAGGAGGGCGGGTAGTGTGAATGCACAGATGACCACTCGAAGATCTACAGTTACAGGTAAGCAACCTATCTTCTTTGTGGTCTCTGTGCTTCACACTCATGGGAGATTAGCAAGCCAGACATACCTGGAGGCGGGAGCAGATGGTCAACCAGAAAAGACAGCTTGCAGCACCACAGCTCCCAAACGAGTCCTCTGCTGAACATGCACATCCAGAGCGTAATGCTTCATGAAAGCATATGGAGAGGACCATGTGGCAGCCTTGCAAACGTCCATCAAGGAAACACCCTTCAGGAACACCACCGATGTCACCATGGCCCTAGTAGAGTGTCCACGAATGGGTCCAGGCAACGGCTTCTTTGCCAGCAAGTAGCACAATTTAATAGTTTCAGTAAGCCACTTTGAAAGCCTCTGAGATTAAATTCTAGAACCCAACTTAGGAGCAGCATAAGACACAAAGAGATGCTGGTCCTGACAAAAGCTGTTAGAGCGACTCAGATAAAAAAGTAACGCATGCTTAACATCCAAGGCGTGCAACCGATGCTCCTCATCTGAAGTAGGCGTAAGGTAAACGTAGGTAACCAAACTTCCAACTTAAGGTGAAACTGGGAAACCACCTTAGGGAGAAACAAGACATCAGGAGCCAACGAAACTCCGGACTCATGAAACACTAAATATGGGTGGTCACAACGCATAGCCATGAGCTCCCCCACTCAGCGCACCGACGTAATCGCCACCAGAAATGCAGTCTTCCAGGATAGGAGCTGTAAGGAACAGGTTGCCATTGGTTCAAAAGGGCGCCTGGTCAACCTATCCAAAACTAACGGCAAATCCCACAACTGTGGGGGTGTTCTAGACAGAGGATGCAAGGAATTCCCTTCAGGAATTGCTTTGAATGAGGATGAGCAAACACTGAATGCCCCTCAACCGACTCATGTTGAGCTGATATAGCTGATAAATAAACTTTCACAGAGGAAAAGGAAAGGCCAGCATCAATCAGAGACAAAAGAAAATAAAAAATTACAGGTAACCCCACCCATTGGGGTGAGATTGCAGCGTCAGCCAAAAAAAATGGACAAATCTTTCCCATTTCCTTTCATAGGAAATACAGGTAGACAACTTCCGACTATTCAGGAAAACGTGATGGACTCTACTTGCAAATTCGCAGGATCGATGAACCACACTGTCAACTTTAGGTGAAGTACATTGTGGTGAAACACTTGCCCTTCCTGGGCCAAAAGAAGGTCTGGTTCCACTGGAAAATGATTAAAAACTCCCCGCGCTAGGTGGAGCACAATCAGAAATCAATTTTGCCAAGGCCACCACGGCATGATTAGTATGCACCTCGGTTCCTTCCTCTTTATCTTGTTGACTACTCTTGTAGGCGGAAGGGGCGGAAACAGGTAAAGAAAGAGACCCTTCCACTGGAACATTAGACTGTCCCCCAAGGAAGCCAGATCTATCCCTCCCCTTGTGCAAAACAAGAGACACTTCCGATTCAGGGCTGTGGCAAAGACATTGATCTGAGGATATCCCCAGAGCTGGAACACATGTTGATGGAAATGCCAATGTACCTCCCATTCGTGCGGAGACGCGGCTTCTCTGATCAAGGAATCTGCCTGGAGATTGAGTACCCCTGGAAGATGAGAGGCCTTCACATAGATGCCCTGATCCAAACATTCCAGCCACAGCTCCATTGCTAGAGTACAGGGTTTTGGGGAGACTGTCTCATCCTGTCTGTTGACGTAACAAAGGGCTGTAGTGTTCCCCATCAGCACAGCCAAAACCTTTCCCGCTACTAAGGGACGGAAGGACCAAAGGGCAAAATGAATTGCCAACAATTCCAGATAGTTTATATGGCAAAGGGTCAGCTGTGGTGGCCACGGAGCCCCCAAACACAGAGTATCCATGTGAGCGCCCCATCCCCATATGGACACATCCGAGGTGATCGTAACTGTTGTTACAGGCAAATGGAAGGGAGCTCCTTGACAGATGTTGGCTCTGAAGGTCCACCATTCCAGGGACCGGAGGATCGAGGGTGGAATACTGAACTTCTTTCAAGGTGAGTCCCTTAGGGGACGAAATTTTCTGAGAAACCAAAGTTGAAGCCCTCGCATGCGAAGCTTCGCAAACAACAACACACTTGTAGTCGCTGCCATCAGTCCCAGCAGCCACTGCAACTGTTGTGCCGTGCCCCATTTCCTGACTTGAAAAAGGTGAATTAGGGTGATAATGTCCATTGCCCGCTGTTGAGGCAGAAAAGCACGATGAAGGACCGTGTCCAAAAGAGCCCCGATAAATTGAACTTTCCTTGATGGCAGCAAATGACACTTTTTCATGTTGACCTGCAGACCTAGGGTATGGAGAAGACAGAGAGTTGTTGCAATATGGCCAGACAGACGCTCTTTCGAGTCCGCCACAAGGAGCCAGTCGTCTATATACGGGAAAACGACTATGCCTTGAAGCCGGAGGTGTGCTGCTACAACGCTCATCATCTTGGTAAACACCCGCGGTGCAGTACACAAACCAAACTGAAGGGCTTTAAACTGAAAATGGTTGGAGCCTATCGCAAACCTGAGGAAGTACCTGTAAGATGGATGGATGCTGACATGGAAGTAGGCATCCTTCAGGTCCAAGGTCGCCATCCAGTCTCCTTGGCTGATAAGGGAAAGGAATGTTTGTAGAGTAGACATCTGAAATTTCTGGTACATGATAACCTTGTTCAGATTTCAAAGGTCCATAATTAGTCTCAGTCCACCATCCCGTTTGGGGACAATAAAATAATGAGAATAGAACCCCCCCATTCCTGGCCGCTGGAGGAACCGGTTCTATGGCTTGTTTCTGAAAGAGATTGCTCACTTCCTCTAGCAGAGGTGGGGAAGTAGTTGAAAAACCGACTGCGTGGGAATCTGAACATAGTCTGTCTTGTAACCCTCTGTCATAATGGAGAGAACCCAATTGTCTGTGGAGATGGACTCCTATGCAGGTAGGTGGTGGCAGATGTGGATGGGAGATGCAGCCAATTGTTGTTTAGCCACAGCAAATCCCTCCCTTTGCAGTTTCTTCATCAAAGACCGATTATCTTCACTCATAGAGGACAGTACAGGTGTGAGTTGTTGCAAATCGAGTACTGGTAGTGTGCCATACAGGTAGCATAATTAGAAATTTTTACTCCCAAGGCTCCCGCCGAGTAAAAACGTCTGCCAGCATTATTGATCTTTTTACTCTCTTTGTCAGGAAGGGGGGGGGGGGAGAGTGAGTCTTGCGAGCTTTTGAAGACTGAAGAGACCACCACCGAATTGGGCTTGGGGTGACTGAAGAGCACCAGCCTCTTGGACATGATACATGTGGTCTAGATGTCACGAAGAGATTTGTGTGGATGCCAGCTTTACCCATGGCTCCTTTACTGCTTGCAAAATGACTCTGGTCACTGGAAGAGCCACAGCTGTTGATGTGTCCCACTGCATGATATCAAACACGGTATCATCAATGACCGGCTGCGACTGGACCACTGAGAGCGAAAGAGATTGAGCCATACGCTTCACCAGGTCCCCATACGACTTGAGATCCTCCGAGGGGGATATCGGGAGATCCTCCGTGATGTGAAAGTCTGGAGAAGGTTCAGCCTGCGCCTTGTCTGGATCATTGGTACTGACCTCGGAATCTGACGTCGACGAATCCTCTCTCATCTCAGAGTGTTCCGAGAGAAGCGGGGTCGAAGCGTGCTCAGGTGGGTGAATCAATGCCGACGGGTGGACCTGTGGGTCCCTAGACCTCTCCTTAGGGCTCTCAGGAGGAATTGCTGCCGATGCCGAGGGTGTGCGACAGATGTGAGAATGATGCGAGACCCTCGAGAAATGAGAAGGTTCGGAGGATGATCCCATTCTGGCAGATCGCGAGTTTGGTACCACGGATATGGCGACGGGTATGGATAAGATCCAAATGAGCAAGGCCACTGACAGTGGTCCCACACCGGTGGTGGCAGGAACCTGCGAAGCACTCGACTCAGCCTCTCTACTCCAAAGATGCCCCGTGCTGGGACGAAGTGGTGCTAGGGGTTCGATCAGCAATGAAGCATCAATCTCTGACACCGAACTGCTGTCGCTCCGCCGACACGAACCCAACCGAGAAGAACGAGTTTGCTGGGTCAAGTTGATCTCCTGCTCTGACCCCGAAAGGTGGGTTGGTTGTGACCCAGGTCTGCCCGACACCGATGGACTTCTCCGGCAGCTGGGGGATGCAAGGATTTTTTACAGTAGCGTTCTAATAATGAAATAAATTAGAGAAAGCCTGGGTAAGTTTGCAGTTTTGTAAAAATCAAACTTGTTGGGAGTAAAACCTTGAGAAAGGTTTAGAGAGGCTCAGTCTGTGCTTTACAATTACAATGTAACATTTGTTCACAGAAAACAGTGTATAGTAAAGAAATAAGGCACCATCAGACTACTGCATTCAAAATTAATAAGACAGTCCCAGAGGAAGGATCATAAGGATCCGAAACAAAAACGGACCAGTTTTGCATCGTCGGACTGTATTGTTTGGAAAGAACCTGATATCATCTTATGGACAGTAGTGAAGTTGTGTGCTTTGGATGGTATTTGTCACTGAATTTGTCACTGAAATTTATATTGTAATACTATGTTGTGAATGGAAAGTATTGCAATTATATTTTGATATTGTTTGTAACACGGAGAGTATCTTTTCTGTCATTTCCTTCTGCATAACAACTTACTTTGCCAGGCTTGCTCAATTGCGCAGGAGCTACAGAGCAAAATATTTTCTCCATTGGCTGAGGCTCTTCCCTTGGAGGGGAAGGGGAGGAGGGATAGCTTGCTTTGCCAGGCTCTCTCAATCACACAGCAGAGCTACTAAGCCAAGCCTCTCTTCCTTCTTTTGGCTGAGGCTCCTCCTCCTCGTCCCCTAGGGAAGTAAGGAAAGAGCCAGAGCTTCTTTTGCCCAGTTCCCTGGATCCCATGGGAGAAATACAAAGAAAGCACCTTTATGACCAATGAATGCTAATATTTTAAGAATGTTTTAAAGGTTTTTTTAGAATATATATATTTCTGTTTGTCTGTGTCCTTTATAAAGTTTATATCTCTGCTACCTAATCTTACATAGGTACAAACATGGCCCAGTCCAATATGGCCCAGCCCGACATGGCCCCCGGCCTGACAAGGTCTCACTTATATCAGATTTGGCCTATATAACAAATGAGTTCAACACCCCCAGGCTAGATGAACCACTGGTCTGATTCAACAGGGCTCTTCTTAAGCTCAGACATTACACTACCTTGGCAAATAGGTCAATTCTTATTATTTAAAAATGTGCAAGACCTGGTCCTCAAAAACAAGAAAGCTACTGAAGAAAATGGCAGCCTCTGCCTCTCTCTCTCTCTCTCTCTCTCTCTCTGCGCCTCTGCTATAATTTGGAGCCACCATACGTCAACAAGACCATGTATGCAAACTTGTAATCTGAGTACAAACCAACATGTGTTTATTTGGTTCAGTTGTACTTTAGAAAAGGCCACTCAAGTTCCATTTCCCCTTGATCTCAGCTATATATCATTATGCTGACAGCAAAAGCATGCACATGCCATTAGATTATTTCTCCAATATTTGTAAAAAGAGCCAAAAAGCTAATATACATATTAAACAAGTATAGCCAGGACTTTTTTTGTTTTGTTTTCTTTTGTAGCAGGAGTTCCTTTGTATATTAGGCCACGCACTCCTGATGTAGCCAATCCTTCCAAGAGCTTACAGGGTTCTTAGTACAGGGCCTACTGTAAGCTCCAGGAGGATTGGCTACAGCAGGGGTGTGTGGCCTAATATGCAAAGGAGTTCCTGCTACAGAAAAAGCCCTAGGTACAGCAAGTGTTTTTAAAAAGAATGACCAGATATGGCTTAAACAGTCAAGTTGATCAGCTGCTCTGAAACACCTCAGAAAGTTTTATATTAGCAGTGAGACACAAGGAACTGAAGAAGTGAAACCAAGGGAAATGCATCCAACATGTTGGGGTTCTAGATTTCGTTTGCTGTCTTTGAGCATCATATTTCCATAGGCTCAAATGTCTCTCTTCTATTTTATTCCATAAAGACAGTTTTCAAGGTTATATTTAAAACATACCAAGCAAGTATCAAAAACTCTTACTCATCCATCAAGCCATGGAACAGTTTTATCCTTTTCTTTCATAAACTATTACGATTTAAATGACAAGCCAAAAGCAACTCAAAGCAGAAAATAACACATTGGCAACACTAACTTGAAATAAGTCCATCTGTTAGAATGCAAAAGAGATCAAGGTTTATAAGCAAAGATCAGCAACAATTTTCCTCCAAAACTGAACAAATCACATCACAAACGTACAGACAGATCTTGAAATGCATGTCTATTGCTTCAGGTTGATGTACTGGGGAATGTTTTAGAATGATTCATCCATTTTAAAGCACACTGACATCCCTTCTATACTGCTGTTAACACAATGGATTCCATGGTACTACTAAGCTGCAAAATAAGACTATATTCACCAGTCACCATTAACTTTCTTGACTGCCTCTTTTAGATACTGGGTTTCCCCCCTTGCTATATAGGCACCAATGGTGGACCACTATTGCAAATATAGGCATTTGGCACGTAATAGTAGTGCCAAGTAGTGGATGATTTATTAGGAACAGAGAGAGTCTCTGACAGGCAATTTCACTGCATGGTGACTTGCTTGTTTGGTGTGAAGACAGTAGACACTACACACTTTCTGATAGGTTGATAGTGCTTGAGAGGAATTAGCAGTTGTAGAACCAATGTTGGTTCCAATGACATTGCAAAATGCAGCTGTATGGTCCTGGAGGGGAGTGGGAAAGATTATTAGGCAGAAAGTTAAAGACTAGGACCTCAAAGGCAGCTTTCTCAGATTTGCTACCAGTTCCAAGTGCAGGCCTAGCTAGACAAACACAGCACAGGGATGTCAATGCGTGGATGAGATAATGATACTGAAGGCCTAGATTTCTTAGGCACTGGGGAATTTTCTGGAACAAGCCAAACCTGCACAAAATAGACTTGAACCAAAAGGGAACCAGGCTGCTGCTGATTAATACCAATAAGGTGGTAGAGCAACTTTTACACTGATCCCAGAAGGAAAGCCAACAGGAGCTAGGGAGCCTCTGGTACTGGACCAGTCAAGTCTGAAAGGATGATTGTGTAAACACTCAAAGTAATATTGATAGGAACATATTAGAACCTGGGAGTAAGGGTAGGATGGTGGAGGAGAACCATGCATGGAGACAAAAGGTACAAGGGAGGCAAGGGTTGCTGGAGAGGGAAACACATTATACATGTCTATGTGCCAATGCTAGAAGTCAAAATAGCCTAGCTGGAGTGTTTGGTGCACAATGACAATTTATATATAATGTGTATCTCATACATGGTGGAACGGGGAAAATCTATTGGATACAGTCAGTCTTGGTCATAAGCTCTATAGGTAGAAAAGGGAGATGGTCTCTTTATGGGGAGGAGGTGTCCGGCAGAGGAGAAGCATGGCTCCTCTGGCCTGCCCTCTTCACCTTCTGCCAGTGGTGGACATTTGCCTCTGCCTCAACTCATGGCTCTCATTGGTCCTGCCTGCCCTATATATCATGCTGCCCCTCACCTTGCAAGAGCATCAGAACAGAACGCTGCAGCAGAATCTCCATGGACACCACTGTAGCAGCGGATGGCAACATTGCTGGGACACCTTTTTCCCATTCTGCTGCCATGTAACCAAAAGAGGTACCATAACTCTCAAGAGAGAAACGAAGGAGAAATACACAGGGTTATTTGAAATAATATTATTTTCATGTGCTATGGACTTACCTCTACTTTAAAGCTGTTTCCAAACTTTAGACATGTCACCAACTTCCTCAGTTCTTGGCTGGATCAAAGACTGTCAAGGGAGGTCCCCTTTCACACTCACTGTAGAAAATACCTATTGTATTGAGTGTGTGCCAAATCCGAGACAGTTCCTTGGGCATTTCTTCCCTGAATGGCTTGAATGGCTGCTGGGGGGGGGAGCCGCCTTCATATAGGCTAGAGTTGATTTTATCTCCATCCTGCTACATTCCCCCAGAAAAAAAGCCCTGCATGTAACTATCCCCTTAGGGAGGTGAATGGAGACACTGTAGCTGTGCTGCAGCTTGCCGCCTCAACACTGGCGCAGCTCAGGATTGTTCCACCCATTTGTTCATAAAGTGTCTGGAACTAGGGATGAACAGTGTAGTGGCTCAGTGCAGATGACACAAAATTATTCAGAGTGGTGAAAACTAAGGGTTACGTTGAAGATCTCCAGGATCCCCCTAACCATGTGAAAAATGAAGTTCAGTGTAGGTCAGTGTAAGATGATGCACATTTGAACAAAAAAAAAAAAAATTCCCAACTTCGATTTGAATTTGCTGAGCTTGAGGGGGGAGGGAAATTTTGGGGTCATAATAGAGAGATCAGTGAAAGTGTCATCCCAGCATGCTGCAGCAATAAAAAAGCAATTTTTATGTTGGAGATTAAGAAAACAATTGAAAATGCCCTGATATGGATAGCCCAAGCAAGCCCAATTTCGTCTGATCTTGGAAGCTAAGCAGGACCGACCCTGGCAAGTACTTCAATGGGAAATCTCCAAATACCAAGGCCAGATGGAGGGGCAGGCAAAAGCAAGCCACCTTTCTGAAAGTCCAAGCCCCAGTAGAGTTCGCCAGCAGTCAACCATGACTTCTAGGAAAGCATGTGTGTGCGCGCACATGCACACACACACAATACTCACAAAAATAGATAAGAATTGAAAATTAAAAGGCCAGTATTATAATGCCCCTGTATAATTCTACATTATAGCCTCATTTGGAATACTGTCTGCTTTTATCCAGATGAGTTAGCCATGTTAGTTGCAGCAAAATAGTAGAGTGCAATCCAGGCTGAATGCGACCACTTCCTCCTATTGATTAATCCGAATGGAATACCTGAAAAGGAAAATCAGTTACTTCTGGTAATGAGACAACCATTCGAAGTCCCCATTCAATTCTGCAGTTTCCCATTGGATTTTGATTTTGAACTGTTTCTGTTGAACTATGGTGACCTTTAAGTCCTTGATAGAATGTCCTGGAAATTGAAGTGTTCTCTTACTGGTTTCTGGATATTACCATTTTTTGTCAGATTTGCGTCCATTTATTCCTTTGTCTATAGGTTGGCTGGTTTAGCCAGAGCAGAGGGGCATTGTTGACATATGAGAGGATAGATCACACTGGAGGATGAGCAGCTGTAAAAGTTAGAGATTGTGTAGCTGGCATCATTGAGCCCTGTAACTGTATTTTCTGGGCAGAGTTGGTATTTGGGTCTGTTGCAAGGTCTGGTTCCTGTGTTGGTGACTCTGTTAGATGGGCCATGGTTGTTAGTGAGCAGTTGTTTAAGATTGGGGGGCTGTGTGTAGGCAAGGAGAGGTCTTCCACCCAGGGTTTGTGTGAGAGAGGCATTGTTTTCCAGGATGGGCTGTAGATCACCAGTGACACATTAGAGTGATTTGAGCTGGGAACTATAGGTGACAACCAGTGGAGTTCCGTTGTTGGTTCTTTTTGGTTTGTCCTGAAGTAGGCTGTTTCTGGGTACTAGTTTGGCCCAGTCAATTTGTTTCCTTACTTGATTTGGTGGACACTGTAGTCCCAAAAATGCTTGTAAATCCCTTAAGTGAGAGTCCCAATCAAGCGTATTGGAGCAGGTACAATAAAAACATAAAGCTTGGCTGTAGACAAGAGTAGTATGTTTTGGGGACATGGAGATTTGCGCATCTGTCAGTGGGTTTCCAGTATAAGGTGGTGTTTATCTGTCCATCATATAGTTGTACAGAGGTATCCAGAAAGTGTACATGTTGTGTAGAGTGGTCCAGGCTCAGGTTGATGGTGGGGTGGAAGTTGCTGAAGTCCTGGTCCCATGGGCCCAAATGATGAAGATGTCAGCCAATAACCTTAAGTACATGAATGGGTTTAGTAAATGGGAGCTGAGGAAGAGTTGCTCCAAGTCTGCCATGAATATGTTGGCATACTGTGGTGCCTTGTGTGTGTCCATGGCTGTGCCACTGACCTGTAGACAGGGCTGGCATGTTCCAGTCAGCCAGGTAGGCAGCTGCCTAAGGCATACTGGCACTTGTTGATCTACTGCAAACCAACACAGCAACCCACCTGAAATTGCTGAAACCAATGGGGCTTAAAAGTACTAATTTGGCAAGCCCCATATGCTCAGTATTTTCAATCCGGGGTTGACCCCTAAAATGCGTGCATAGTTTTATCAATATGGTATACTATAAGTACATTCTGCACTGCATTAATGCATCACAGAGTTGAAGCATTTTGTAATTAACAGTGTACAACACCATCCAGGAATGCATTTCAGTAGTCTGTGATCAACTCCTGCTATCCAGGTAGCTCTAGTCTGGATAGCAAAGTGCCTTGATGCATTGGGAATCTTCAAAGCGAACACAGTTTGTTTCATCACTGAAACAGAAGAAACATGTATTCTGAAATTGTAACATTTCCGTTGACCTAAATATAATGTAAAGACACAGCTGGTGATATTTTCTTGACTATGAGAAAAAATTAAAAGTTTAGTATGCTGTGTAATGTGTTGTGGCTTGGTTTAACTTGTAATTGCAGTGTAGTTTTTGTAGTCACTAAATATACATGCCATCCTTCACTCATTCACCACCCTTGCTCTCTTTCTACTTCCCCCCCTCCCACACACACACTTGGCACTCCACTACCCCTTCATCTCTCCCCTTCCTGTTCCTTTGCTTTCTCCATCCTATTTAACAAACTTTTCCCTCTTTCTTCTCCCTCCCCTTATCTGTCAGCATTCCTTCACTCTATTTCTTCTCCTTACCTTCTCTGACAATCATCCCATTCCTCCACCATTGCTAATTCCCCTCTCCTACCACCCCTTCTCTATCTCTCTGTTCTTCCTTTCCCCACTCCTCTTATTTATGCCTCCATATGTTTTCTTTCTTTCTCTTCTCCTCCCCCCACCAAGCCAATATTCTTTCTTGACTTTTCTGTCTCCCCCCCCTACCAATTTTGCCTTCTTCTTTCTCTCCAAAGTCAATCCTCCCTTTTTTCTCTCTCCCCTAAGGCAATCTCTCCTCCTTTCTCTTTCTCTCTGGGAGGCAGAACATCAGTTCTCTGTGGGTCAGCAGACCCAGGCCAGGAAGGGTTGGGCAACATCAGCCTCCCCTCTACCAGCTTCAGTGTTGTCTCTCTGAGTGCAAGGAGGCTCTCCTATCACAGCTTGAGTGGTGTCCTGCTGACTGAAAGGGGGTTTGGTCTCCTGGGAGGGACCTGGCAATGACTCTGGCTGTGGCTCTGGCAGCATCCTGTTGGCTGTGGGGAGGTTATGGGAGGGACCCACTGGTGGCGGATTCTGGGGTGTCCTGCTGGCTACAGGGAGACAGAACACTGAAAGCTGGTAAGACCATTGTGGGGGGCATTTGGGAGGAATTTAAACCACCATTTTTAAAAAAAGTTTTCAGATTTTTCTGCAAACCTGGGGAGTGCCCTAAGTGTACAGGAAAATCTCTTTACCCTCCACGTGATCCCTATCTCCAGAAATAAGGGGGCATGCTGAGAATTAGATATACAAATAAAGGGTGATAGGCGTAATTTAATTCAGTTCCTACTCACACTCGATTTTCCATTAGTTCCTTTGTAGCATTATTTCCCTGGAATATATTTATCACCATAATATATGTATAAATTGCATGAAATGCCATTATAAGATGTTTTCATATCAACGACCTACATGCAGCCCTAAGCAGAACTACATCCTTCCATTTAAGTAAATGGGCTTAGAAGGGTGTTAATTTGATTATGATTGCACTGTAAGTAGTGGATGTCATAAAAACAAAAGACATATCAATGACAGCAATTAAAATCAGGGAGACTGAAGGTCAGGATAAATTATAGCCTAGGAAATAGAGAGAATATGGCCTTATTGGTTTCTTATTGGTTACTTAAAGCAAACTAAGAGTTTAATGTTTGCTCCTTGATTTGTAACTAAAAAAGTTTTCAGACATAAGAGTTAAGATACACACAATAGACTGAATGCATTTATCCGAAGAAGTGTTCCCTGCAAGTCATATGTTATTATTAAAGCTGGCAGCAAATTAATAACCTAAAATGTTTTTCTTCAATGAATAATTTGTAAAAAGTATTAACTAAAATTACAGTCTGCAAGAGACATAATATTCTTCAAATTAAATCTCTTGTTCCTCAAATGCTGGTGGCTCATTCTTTTGACATTATATTAGTCACCGTAAATTGTTCATTTCACACCAAAGCTAATCAGATTAATAGGAAGTATTACTATGACCAGCATAGTTTTATATGAATATCAGAAGATAGCCATTGCTCGCCATACATAATAAAACTTTATTCATCATGACCTCATAAATCTCTTTAAAGCACTCACATTCTAGCTTTCACTACTAATTTATATGGCCTAGTTTTGAGATACATCTCTGAAGCCTGGGGTCACAATGAATGGGGGGGGGGGAGCTTGAACTTTTTTTTTTGCTGAGGAAATTAAAAGAGCAAGATTAGAAATAATACACATGGTTTAGATCCAATGCAAAATTTCCACTTGTGGTAGACCTCTGTATAAGTGGAAACAGGACAAGACCACAGTAGCCAATTGTGCTAAATCAAACATAATGTATTCCACTTATACTTCTGCTTGCACAAAATCTTTTGCAACCAATTTCTGGGAACTATAATATATGAGGAAAGTGGTGTTTGTTGCACAAGATCTTGTGGAAGCAGAACTACATTAACTCCATTAATGATTCCATTTGCACATTGCTGGATCCAAACCATGATCTACTTGAATTGCGGCAAACAGTATTACATCACTCAAATATAACTCTAAGTAGGTTCGTCATTATTATGCATTTTCCTCTGCCACACTCTCTCTGGAGTTCAAAAGTATTGTAAGAGTGACAGGTCTGGCAAAACTACCGCCATCGGATGGATTTAGAGTCCTGAGTACCACAGCGAGCATAAATTACTTAACAGCTTATTCCAAACCCTAAGAATTACAATTCTCCAGTGACAGCAAACACAAAGATTTGACTTGGCTACCGTTAAATGACTTCAGGTATTTTTTTTTAATGATATATTATTTTGAGGCATCGGTATCTCTAACAGATGAATGAAACTTCTTCTTTCAAAACAATTATATTTTTCATAAACAATGTTATGGTATCATAAAGAGCTCAGGGCACAATTGTAAGAATGAAAAAATCTGTAAATACAGACTATTATGATTTGAATCCATTGCAAGGAACAGGACCTTTATCACAGCTGTTCCAAGACTGTAGAACAATCTTCCCAATGGTTTTTCACAGGGATGCTGCAAAATTTACTGAAAACACACTCAACAATCACACTTACAATATTCAAAGGACATGATCACACATGAGCCAATCACTTGATTGGTTCAGTCCATGCCAAGCAATTGTGAATGACTACATCAATCTGTTTTTTTCATCCCCCCCAAAAAAACTGCATATGCTGCTGATTCAAACTAATAATCAGCCATTAGCATCACTAAGGACTACTCTGCTGAATGCTGAAGGATAGGATTTTATTGAAACACAACATTTATTGATGACTGATTTATATGATTTGTAAGTGATGTAACTCTCTATTTAAATTACTGCCTGCTTAGTGTAGCAGTTATGCAGCAAGAAATGGGGGTAAGTAGAGCTCAACTGGGTTGTGTGAGAGCACACAGACATGAAAACCCAGTTGCACTGTGTTGCATGTAACATAAGGAATAGAAGAAGATAAAGATATTGGATTTATACCCTGCCCTTCACTCTGAATCTCAGAGTGGCTTACAATCTCCTTTATCTTCTTCCCCCACAACAGACACCCTGTAAGGTGGGTGGGGCTCAGAGAGCTCTCACAGAAGCTGCTCTATCAAAGACAGCTCTACAAGAGCTATGGCTAACCCAAGGCCATTCCAGCATCTGCAAGCAGAGTGGGGAATCAAACCGGGTTCTCCCAGATAAGAGTCCATGCACTTAACCACTACACCAAACCATACAGCAACACAACCTGTCTTACATTCATGAACAATGTACTATCAAGCTGACTGTCAAAAAAATCAAGTTTCTGTTTGTAACTAGCCAAAAGGGCACAAGCCAAGTTGGTGGGTTTTCATGCATCCCTAGTTTTCCAGAGAGTTATGTTATGTTCCCATGTTACTGTGCTGATGGATCTACTTCTTAACTATTTTTGATATTTTATTTCCTGTTGAAATCTTCCTTGAAGCTTGAAGAGGTGTAGAAATATTTTATATTAATAAATAAACTGGATACAAATATTTAGATGGCTTGCTTCTCTGAGTTGATTAAAACATAAACTTGAAATGCCCTGGAATTAAGCCCCACAAAAAGTACTGTCAGAGTTTGATCTCAGTGTACTTGTATAACATTGGTAATATTACTAACGGTAAAGATGCAACTAGACTGACAGTACAGTTGTGAAAAGATGCAACTTATAGGGGCGTGCACAAATAAAACTGTTGTTTTTTTTTTAAAAAAAATGGACATATTGGACCTACAAAATTCAGGGTTCCTGAAAAAAATCTGAATTCCAATACCAGGATGATTGGATTTTTTCAACAGAAATCTCTTTTTTTCCCCAGCTTCATTATAATCTATGGCTCCATTATAGTCAATGGGGATTTATCTGGGGGTATCAAGGGGCCAGGGGACTGGGAGGGGGGTTAGGAAGAGGCACAAAAAATTCAGCATAGCTTCTGGTGACTCCCCTTAAAAGACCCCCTAAGTTACAAAAAGATTGGACCAGGGGGTCACATTATGTGGGCCCCCAATGAAGGTGCCCCCATCCGCCAATGTTTCCAATGGTGAGAGGAAGCAAAAAAACCAGACTGATGTCAAATCAGAGAGTCTGTTCAGTAGAAACTGAAGGTGGAAGGGGATTTTTCCAAACCCAGCAGAACCAGTGCATGTACAGAGTGTCCAGCAGAACCAGCACCACTGTAGCAATGCCAGCTCAACAAATCCAAGCTCAACAAATCCATTGAAACAGCAGCTCCTAGGGCTGGCATCGTAAAAAAAAAATTGGTATTTTTCTTCTCAAGTATAGTGGACTCAGAAAAAAAAACGGGAAGTCCTGTGAGAGGGAGAGAAGGAAAGAGGGAGGGGGAAAGGGAAGGAGGGAGAGGGAGGGAGGTAGATGGATGGATAGATAGATAGATAGATAGATAGATAGATAGATAGATAGATAGATAGATAGATAGATAGATAGATAGATAGATAGATGATGATGGACGGACGGATAGATATTTTTTCCCCTGGACCAACTGACCCAAACTGAAAAATGGCAGTTAAAAAAATACTGCACAGACCTAGTGGTAGTGAAAAGTGCCTTCAACTCACAACCCGCTTATGATGACCCCATAGGATTTTTAAGGCAAGAGACATTCAGAGGTCGTTTGCCATTGCCTGCCTCCACATCATGACCCAGGTATTCCTCGGAGGTCTCCCATCCCAATACTAGCCAGGGCTGATCCTGCTTAGCATCTGAGGTCTGATGAAATCATGCTAGTCTGGGCTATCCAGGTCAGAGCCTTACCTAACATTAAGTTATAATACTTCTTATTTTCTAAAAAAAGAAGTTAATTTTCCACAATTACTATTTTTATAATAAGATTGAGAGTTCAATTTCTGCTTCACTGTGTCTATGCATTATGCTGTCATATCACATACATTATACAGTTTTAGTGCAGTGCTCTTTAATTTTGTAATTCCATTTTATTCACTTTTGATGTATGGCATGCTATTTTTATTGCATTGCAATAATTCTGTGATGTGTCTGAAAATAGACATATTATAAATAAATATATCAGTTGTTAAATGATTGTTTCAAAATGGTAACACACTTTAAAGAAGATCTGACATCAATAAACCAAATATTATTGGACCAAGCGGCAAATCCTACTACATATTGTAATTTATCTTAGATCAGCTTTTCCCTGACCTAATTCATCAGAAAGTACCCACTGTACTCTAAAAAATATTTTTGAGCTTAAACACTTCAGCACATTAGCTAATAAATTAGCACTGATGATAATACAGAACCATCAGAACCACAACAGGACACTACTTTGAAATAGGTTTTAATACAGCATTACCATAATTATCCATACCTGTGCATATAAAAGAGGATTCATTCACTATGAAGAATTTCTTAGAAAGTAGCTATGGACAATTTTAAACCACAATACTGTAGTGCTGCTTTTCATGTTAATACCTCATAACCTTTTTGTCTGACATAGTCATGTGCCCAAGTAAACATCTTGTATTAGGGGACAAAAAAAATTAGAACTTTAGTTGTTCTGCCAGTCTATCTGACCTAGTTGCTTCCTTATCCACTTTCATAGGTAGAATTGAACTGCTATAAAATGGATATGAACTATAAAACAAGACAGTTTCTATAACTATTCAGTTCACAGTACATCATTCATGATACTGTCCACGAGGGAGTGCTGTATACAGCTAAAGTATTGGAACAGAAGTACAAAGACTGGATCTGAGAGGTGGGCAATGTGTTACCAAAGAGCCATGATTTTCAGCAACCCCCACACTTGACTTTGGGCTCTAATGGATTGTACATGGGCCTATGTCAGACTAGCTTCTGGGCACTTGGCCCATCTGGACTGTCCTGTCCAAGCAAGGCTTAAGGCACCCCTCACATGGACTGTTGCACTGTTGCACTGTGGACTTTAGGACCTCAGGCCATGCTTCACCTCCAGCTGGCCAGCCATCCTGTTGCAGACCATTGCAGCCATGTCTTCACAAAGACAAGACCAGCAGCAGACTTGAGTGAAGCCATGTTTCTGAAGATTTCAAAACGACATACTATTTTCCTACAGCAGCCATGAAGAAGCTGAGTCTTTGCCACATAATTAGCCTTCCCTTCATTGCTACCTTCAATAAAGACCAAGCAGGTGAAGTTAGGACCCCCCCCCCACTCACCTAGGGAAGACAAACTAAAAAAGTACAGGAAAGTAAGTCACAGCAGGGAAACAGTTCTGAAAGACACTGACAGCTTCAACACCATAAAGATCCATCAACCATCTATCAAAACTGAATGAAAATCAAAGGAAAAATTATTATACCTTTGTGATCCATTTTGCATGGCACAGTAGTGTTAGAAAAAAGTATTTTCTTTTAATAAAGTGTACTATCCCAATAATATTGATATCTACACAATTTAATGGTTCTCCCATTACTAACATTTTGAGGGTGAGGCTATGTTAACCAACTTTTTAAACAAACTGCTGAAGAATTATGCATGACATTTCAACAACTGTAACCTAAGTTTCCTACCATTTATCATAAGTGGAGGGTAGCCTGTTGAATTATGATTTCTGCAACAGGACGATCAATAAAAATTCTATGCCAGTGGGCTACTTGGTGTTGCAGAGGTAAATGCTGCAACCAGAAACTTAAAGTTCTGTTAATCCTGAGGCCATTTCTCCAACTGCAGTACAAAAAAGGTATGGTTTATATGATAATATATTATATGAGCTAATATATTCTATGAGCTACAGTTTTTATGTGTGTATAAAAACAGAAGAATCCTTAGGGTTAGATAATGGAACATAAAATGAAAATCGGAGAATAACTGATGAAGCACAAGTTCAGCATTTCTTAGGATTTCCAACACTAGACATATGGTTTCAAAGTGACCATTGTCATAGGATTAAATAGATGGATGTATATACATCTTGTAGATCCAGCACCAAACAGGGTCGGTGGGGAGAGTGCAGAGAGACAAAGGGTTCACTTATTCACTTAAACCAGTAATCCAGCTTTATAACCCTAGTTTGAGATAACACACGCATGGTTTGGAATAAAATCTGCCACAACTTTATTGGTTACATATGTAAGAAACCTTGATACAGCATGGGGTACTGGACCCTGGAAATCGACTGACCTGCCTGCCAGTCAATGCTCCCTTGCCCACTCCAGTCTACCAACTGAGGTGGTGGGCACCATGCAGTGACAGGTTGCAGAATTCCACGAGGGCAGCTGCCCCAAAGTGGTTTCACCTGCCACCTGAGTGTGAAGGTAATCCCCAGCATCCCCCCCAGGCTGGGTCTTCCTCTTGAAACTCTCACCCCAAGATCCCCTAAGGGGATCCCCCTACTCAGGAAAATAGATACACGTCAGCTTTCCTGAGAATGGAATGGACTCCATGCTGATACTGCTGATGCCTATGTTGCGACAAGTAAAGATGAATTGAAATGTAATTTCCACATACAATCCCCCCACAGTCAAAATAGATCAGAAAGGCAAAAAAAGGGTGGGCAAAAACCCAGGAAGCAAAAGGACAGTGACCTGGGGCGGAACAGTGCCTTAAATGGCTGCATTGGCTGCCCCTGCCCCATAGTGTCCATTTTTCATGCTTGACATAGTCCATCCCCTATAAGCCAGAGACAGCCACCGGCATCACCCTCTCAGCACCACCCCCCCCTCTGCCAGGGCCACAAATGAGACCCACAGTGAGTCTGGGCCCTGGCTTTTGGAGCATAAAATAAACACACGGGTAGAGGACAGCTCGTCTTAATAGTTCAGATGCAAGTTTAGATTGGAACTACTTTTAATGAGCATTTATACTTTCTTATTTTTTGGAACGGGTATTTTTAATTAGCCATAGCACTGCTATTCTTACCAAGGCTATATGGTCTCTTTCGTTTCACTTCTTTATAAGAGGTAAAAAATAGGCATCTAAGATCCTGTTTTGTATTTTGGATGCTAAATCATTCAGGAAGCTGGATTACATGACAACATTTTGCCACTTTCATTTATTTACTCAAATTAAAAGTCGTTTCTTTTGCCTGGGCCTCTGCCTCAAACTTCGGGTAATCTTTCTGACAACAATACAGTCATGCTTCAGATATACTGACAAACCATGATTGGTCATTATAGAAACATGACTCTGATAAGCATTCTTCCTTTCTTCTCTTATCCTTGCACTCAGCTAGATAATTAAATAGATCCCTTTTTGAGGTAAACCATAGTTTACTGTTAAATCTGAACAACAAAGTATGGCTTCCTCTCTTCACTCAAACAGGGATTCCAGACCAGCCTCAGAAGCATCCATGTTTGTTTTGTTGGTGGTGACAAACATCAGCTTCTGAAACATAAAACATAAAGAAAAAAAGAATCTGTTAGCTTGCTAACGGCAGCTGAGTAATATCTGGGCTGATTTTTTTTTTAAAAAAATCTCCTTGCAGGTATGAGTCTGAGAGTGGCTAAAGGCATACACTGAAGGGCAAAAGTCAAAGGCTTGTTGCTTGGCTCTTATGCAGTCTGTAGTCTATGATAGCCAGCCTTGAATAAGAACCCTCCCAGGACTTTTGTTTTCTTTGTTTGCCTTGTTTGGCTGTTTTAGAAGTTTCTGTAAGTTACCTGGGAGAGAAAAGTAGCACAAAAACGCTTCATATAAATAAATTTGTTCAAATTCTGCTCATGGTTAAAAATTCTGAAAAAGTTAACTGACAGACCACCTGATTATAGATAGAGCCAATATTAACAGTAAGGAAATCATTTTGTAGTGGTTCGATTCTCCTTTAGCTTATGAACAGTTTGCTTATTTGCACAGCTTGCTTTCTTACTGAGATTGGGTTGCCATTTCTTAAATATATTCACTACATAAAGCCTATCAGTATTCCAAATACCCATCTTCCTCTTTGTGTCTGTTTGCAAATGTGCCATCTTTTCCCCTTGGAAAGTGCAGCTGCATATAATAACTAACAAAGGGAAAATGAAACTGTTTTAGTACACCATTAATGTTTAAACTTTATACTACATGCTTACTTTTAATGGACTGAAGAGTTTAGCTTCACTATTTCAACATTTTATTTTGAAAGAAATAACTCTGCTGCTGTTCTAATTTAGAAATTATAGATTAACATATATTCTTACCTCCAAGGCAGCCAACAAAGGAAAGCAGGAACATCTGTTTCCATAGTAACATCATCTTCAGCTGCCAAAAATTAGAAGTTCTTGTCCAGACTCAGATGAACAGTACACTTAGTGTCCACACAGAACCTTTAATCTGTTAAAACAACATGAATGTACAAATGCTTTAATTACTGGATTCACGGTATATAAAGCAAGTCACCTGTCAAATGAACTTTTAATGGAAACAGAGTGCCTCAAAGTGATAGAAATTATTTTCTCCCCCCCCCCCCCCCACACACACACAATTTAGGCTCTGGAAACAGAGCATCACACACCTTGCTAGCTAGCAATCAAGCAACCTTATCGCCTTTTTGGAGGGGGGGAGACTTTCCTTGCATAGCTTCAGCCCACAATCTAGTCCATAATGCTGACTCTTCAGTTTCAATATGGGAACTCCTATAGTAAATATGGAAGGTTTAAGGTTTATTGGATTTATATCCCACCCTCCCCAAGGAAGCAGGCTCAGGGCAGCTCACAACCAGTAAAATAATAACAATTGAACAATTAAATAGTTAAGCAAAACAAATTAAACTTTTAAAAACAGTTAAGAATAATTAAAACAGTCTGGTGCTAATCTTATTTGATTTTTCTTGCTTTAGATGGCGTTCAGTATATATTAGATGTATCGGTCACACCATATCAGTCTTTCCATGTTAATTAAAGGCCTGCCGGAATAGGGTTGTCTTACAGGCCTTGCTGAACCGGGCGAAGTCCTGCAAGGCCCTAACTTCTTCCGGCAGCAATCCAGAAGGCCCTCTCTGGTGGACTTTAATCTGACCTCCCTCGGCCCAGGGATCGCTAATAGATTTTTCGTCCCAGATCTAAGTACCCTCTGGGGAATGTGTGGGAAGAGACGGTCCCTAAGGTCCTCAGCCATATAAGGCTTTAAAGGTAATAACCAGCACTCTGTAGCAAATCCAGTATACTATTGGCAGCCAGTGCAGATCCCACAGCCCCAGCTGTATGTGTTCCCATTTGGGGAGCCCCAATAACAGCCTGGCCGCCGTGTTCTGCACTAGCTACAGATTCCGGGTTCGAGACAGAGGCAGCCCCATGTAGAGGGCATTACAGTAATCCAATCTCGAGGTGACTGTTGCATCGATCACCATCGCCAAGTCACTGTGCTTGAGGAAGGGAACCAACTGCCTCACCCACCTGAGATTTAAAAAGGTGGATTTGGCAGTGGCTGCTATCTGGGCCTCCATTGTCAAGGAAGGCTCCAGCAGCACCCCCAAGCTCCTGACCCTGGACGCCATTGTCAGCAGCGCCCCATCAAAAGATGATAAGGGAATTTCCCTGCCTGGACCACCACAACCAAGGCAAAGGACCTCTGTCTTCGTTGGATTCAGTTTCAGTCAACTCAGCCTGAGGCAGCCCACCACAGCTTGCAGTGCCAGGTCCAAATTTTCTGGGACACAGCCAGACCAGTTGTCCATCAGTAGATAGAGCTGGGTGTCAATGGCACTGCAAACTGTGACCCAGGCCAAACCTTCGGGCAATCTGAGCAAGGAGGCGCATGTAGATGTTAAACAACATAGGGGAGAGCACCGCCCCAAGGCACACCACAATTAAGTGAGTGTCTCTGGGATGACTGTCTCCCGATCGCCACCCTTTGTCCCCAACCATAAAGGAAAGAGGAAAGCCATTGCAAGGCCAACCCCTGAATCCCTGCGTCAGCTAGACGGTGGGTCAACAACTGATGGTCGACTGTATCGAACGCAGCCGATAGATTTAGTAGCATCAGTACCGCCAAACAGCCTTGGTCCAGATGCCACTGGAGGTGATCCACCAGGGCAACCAGAACTGTCTCCATCCCATGACCTAGGCGGAAACCAGACTGCTGGGGATCTAGGATGGAAGCATCCTCCAGAAAACTCTGTAACTGTAGCACCACTTCCCTCTCAATAATTTTACCCAAAATGGGTAGGTTCGAGACCAGCCGGTAGTGTCCCAATTTGACCAGGTCCAGTGTAGGTTTTTTCAAGAGAGGGCAGACCACTGTTTCTTTCAGAGGCATTGGAAAAAGCCCTTCGGAGAGGGATCTATTTGAAGTCGCCCAGGATTAAAAGCCTTGGGTGTTCCAATGCCCAGCCTGTTACGGCCTCCATCATGGATGGTAAAGCGCTGGCTGGTGCGTTAGGCGGATGGTACACCAGCCATATCGCCAAACCCTCCCCAACATCCCACGCCAGACCAGCACATTCAATGCCATCGATCTCTGGAGACGGGAGAGCCCGGAAGGAGTAAGCCTCCCATATGAAAAGGGCCACCCCTCCCCCCGCTCGCTTGTCCATGATTGGTGAAAGACTGAGTATCGCGGGGAAGCTGCCTGGGAGAGAGCTACAGTCTCCCTGTCTCACACCCAGGTCTCAGTCATGCAAGCCAGGTCCATATGCTGCTCAAGCATGAAGTCCCGAAGGACTGCGGTCTTATTTTTTATGGACCTGGCATTGCATAACACCAATGACAGAGGCAAGTAATTCAACCTGACCCCACTACCTGCTACCATTGGGATGGGATACTGGAAGGGGCTGAACAGACTGGAAGATGCTGGTAGCTTATTCATTCAATTGAACATAGAATGTATTCCAAAAGAAGAAAAAGAGTTGGTTTTTATACCCCGGTTTTCTCTATCCCAGGATTCTCAAAGCAGTTTACAATATCCTTCCTTTTGCCTCCCTACAACAGGAAGGTAGGTGGAGCTGAGAGAGTTCTGAGAGAGCTGTGAGTGGCCAAAGGTCACCCAGCATGTTTCATGTGGAGGAGTTGGGAATCAAACCCAGTTCTCCAGATTGGAATTCTCCACTCTTAACCATTATTCTAACTGGTTCATCTGAAGGAATTGCGATATAGTTAACTCATTGAACAGGGTTCAGCAGAACTTACAAAAGACTATCTAGGTGTATGGAAATAAGCTTTTCAGTTTGGAGGAAAAAATATAATACAAAAGTATAAAACAATATTGTTAATACACCAACAGTTCAGTCAAGCAAACAGAATTTTAAAACCCATATAAAATCCCATCAAAAGGCCTCTTCAAGCTTCTCTAAACCAAAGCACAACTCTGCAATAAAATCACATAAGGCATGGTAGCTTCTCCCAGCCATAGCCATGTGAAAGATTTTCTCACAGCTATCATGCTTGTGGAGATTTCTTGTGTCTGATTTTCTTCCTGTTCTTCAGACATTCTGAATGTGCCTTACCACTTCATTGTGCCCTTAACCAATGGGTGCTGTTATTTTCCAAACAGTATCACAAGAAATTATTTAATCATTATATTCAGAGAAGGAACATTAGTATTCTGTTTGGTGTAGTACCTGTACATTCTAAGTATTGCTACAAAATAGAACATGAGGCTTGGAAGACCAAAGTAGCTATATTGCAAACTGAAATAAATTTAATATAGGTACCTGTAGACAGAAAATGTGGAATGTGTCACCAAATAAAAGCACAAACAGTAAGATACAGAAGAAACAGCTCGAAGAAATAGCTCTGGATAATTTTGTTTGATTAAGAGTACAGTGACACCTTAAAGTCTTACAACTGGTATCTAAAGAAGTGAGCAGTGACTCACAAAAGCTCGCACCGTACCACAAATCTCATTCATTGTAACTTAAATATAAAGTTTCGCTCAAGGCATACATGAGAAAGAATATTATTGAAAAACACACACATAAGCAAAATCAAATAAGAATTAAGTATCTAAAAATTGATTAAATCAAGTTTTTCTTTCCTTTTGGTAGCTAAAGTTAGCCAAGATTAACACAAAATCTTTTTTTCATTTATTGCCTATCCTATTTTATTGGTATGTGGTTATTTTATAAATCTCAATTATTCTAAATCCCCTTTCGAATCCGGGAAGTACAGGAAAGACTTATTTAGAAGATACCAGAACACATATCCATCTTTAATGTAATCTTAATGTTGCTCTGAAATGTCCCATAATTCAAAAGTGCAGATGGCTCATTTCTATTTTTCCTAGCTACTTCTGTGATTTTTAATGCAATTATTACCAGGGAAAAAAATTACCGGAAGCCTCATTTAATATGTATACTACCTAATGAAGTCCAGTTTGCCACTGAACTAGTTGCATTTAGGCATACTGAAAACTTTGACAACATCACAATTACCAAGTGAATTTATCTTGCTCAAACTCTGTTAGTTACATGAAAGGATCGCCTCAATGTTCCCTGGTGAAGTTTGTCTTCAGCATAGCATTGTATCAAGCAGTTTTCCACCAAAGCAATAACTGCTTGTACAAAGCCAGCCGTTACAGTTCCTTTTGCCCAGTCTAACAACCAAATGATCTCCTTTAACCAAGGCAGTACAGCCAAGAGTAATGGTCAAATAGTTAAATAAACTATGTTGATAAACAGAATTTGTCACAGTCACCCCACTCTTTGCACCTGCATAGTTGAATACATCCTTTATATGACTAACTTCAAGTAATTTACACTGTCTTTTACTCTTTCAGTCACTGACATTTTTAAAATGATTGCAAAAAGTGATCTGCATGATTAGCTTGGGCTTAAGGGCAAACACCAAACACACCTAAGTAGCAAACCACAACTTTTACCACAACTTTTACTATATATATATATAGTAAAAAGCAGGCATTTAGAAGGCACTTAGTAAGACTGCTAAGTGCCTGGCTCCTAGGCTTGCCAGGACCTCAGATGCCAGTTTTGCAGGCTTCTCCCCCCCCACCCCCACCCCACACACACACATGCCAGCTGGCTGGCAGAGGGAAGTCTCAGCTCCAACAGCCACCATGTGCAGCCTTACCAAGGTAAGGCTAGAAGTAGCTTAGGAGCTGCTTCCTTTTTAGAAGGTGTATGTGCCTTTCAGTCTATAGAAGCCAGTCTGAGCTTGAAGGTTGCTACCAGTGCTGTGAATAAGAAAGATAAACTAGCCCCAATCCCCATGTGGTTTTATATATATATAAAATGACGTCTTTCCTTTTTATTATGTACTTTTTCAAAATTGGAGACAATGACAGATGAGCTACATGGTTAGAAGCAACAATAAAGGGGTCTAATTTTTGCAAACTGAGCACATCAAATTTGTTCATACACATATAAATACCACTGAATGATTAGCTCTCTGCAGGTTCTTTTTTAACCTGAACTCACAGGAAGGGAGTTCTTACTACCATCCAGAGCATTCCAGCAGGCTTAGAGAGAAGGCAGGCAAGCCTGCTTTCACCAATCTAGCTTGGAGAAAGCAGCATTTAGGAGGCACTTAGTAAGACTGCTAAGTGCCTGGCTCCTAGGCTTGCCAGGACTTCAGATGCCAGTTTTGCAGGCTTCTCCCACTCCCCCACCCCCCACACACATGCCAACTGGCTGGCAGAGGGAAGCCTCAGCTCCAACAGCCACCATGTGCAGCCTTACCAAGGTAAGGCTAGAAGTAGCTTAGGAACTGCTTCCTTTTTGGAAGGTGTATGTGCCTTTCTGTCTATAGAAACCAGTCTGAGCTTGAAGGTTGCTACCAGTGTTGTGAGTAAGAAAGATAAACTAGTCCAGTCCCCATGTGGTTTTTTTTTCTCCTTTTAGAAGTCATTTGCACAGTAAAAACAGAGAAAAAGGAGTAAGCTAGATGGTTTCCCCTGTGTTAGTATGGATAACTTGGTTGAAACTTGGTTACATTTAAGAACTCTCCTGTGTGCTGTGTTTATGTTAGATGCTCTGTGTGTGTGTCTTAACTCCTTGAGCTATCCTCAGAAGTTTCTTCTGCATTTAAAAAAAATATATTATTAGTATTATTATTGTCTTCCTTCTTCAGAGTTCTTTCCACAGATCTTTGCGTCACTATGCTTTAAATGGTTCTTAATACATGGGCTGTCTTCTTTCTGACTGAATATGGTTATTATTTCCAATTTTGTCGTAGACATTACTCTACATTTCTTCCTTTTGCTTTGGGGAAGGGGGAGTTGAACAATTATTTGGATGATTTGTAGTCTACTTGTGAATGCTTTTTTTTAAAAAAAAATGGTATATTTAGCTATCTCCTTCAGGTACCCCCTTACTTACTGAGCTTCCTATTGGTATTCAGACGTGGAAATCAGTTTCATATATTCAGTAAAACTGTTTTAGAAATATTAATTTCTCCCCTCAGGTTTCATTTTTGTATACAATTGTGTTTCCCACCAGTATTAGTACTTTATGATTTCCTTTCCTTTTGTACTGTCAGAAGCTTATTGAATCCAGAATCTTGAGCAGCAGAAGACACTTATTTCATTTTTTTAAAATGCAAGTGCTAAAAGGACTGAAATAAATTTCACAATTGCTAGAGTGTTCTTAGGATCCTTATCACTGAGCCAAAGAGCCAGGTTTTCTGGAGTATTGGAAGGGGGGGGCTTATGATTTTAAATGAAACATGTTTTTCCATTTTTATACTTTTGCTTTATAATTAATTTCACACCTTTGAAGGTATATGAAAAACCCTTCTATGGTTTTGTTTCTGTTAGCTTCCTTTATTCCTCAGAGCATGTTCAGAAATTTAAACACATACAGTCCCTGAGTTTCTCAGTGTTCTGTTTCCTCTGTTTAAAAAAATTAGCAACATGGCAACCTCTGGTGACTGTGATGGAAACTTCTTTAAAGCTAAGGTCCTTGTGGTGTTTTTCTGCTGGAGTGACTATAGTATCTTTACTCTAGAACTTCCAGTGTCAATCATCAGAAACTTTATGAGGTGAGTGTGGCGGGTGATGTCAGGGGGTGTGGTCTAATATGCTAATGACTTCCTGCTGGGCTTTTTCTACAAAAAAGCCCTGCCTCTCTGTTCATAAGTAGAAATCAGCATGTGAGCTAAACCAACAGATGACTGAGCATTACTAGTCACTACTTCCTGCTGCCAGTGGGACTGTCATCACTATAGCTGTACTATGATTTTCTGTAATACCAAACAACATGACTGTTACTTTTGGGGAAGGGAGAATGATATTATTCATTTCAAAATGTATATACCACTTTTTCATATGTCCTGTTCAAAATCCCCTGTGCTTATATGGCCAGCATAAAAAAGTAAGGAGAGGAAGAACATTTTATAATAGAATGATATGTCAGATTACTGAAAATCCTGCAAAGTTAAAACTATGCATGTGTAATCATTTTTAGGGATGGATGATACCTTTCCAGGCTCAGACTGAAAATTACACTGGAGAATCTCAGAAGATTAGTAGTGATAAGTTTTTTCAGTTCCTTATAGTTCAGGGCAATCTGCAAGAGACCAACTGCCCCCCCCCCCAACAGCATACCACCTTTCCAAATATTGCATTTGAATGTCATACACTTGGAACTTCATTTCCAAAACTTCATCTTGGTGCATTAGACAGCCAAAATAGTACACAAGGTGCTGGGGGAAGGAAAGACAGAAAGGTAGATTAGTAGGAAGCGGGGAGGGCCAGCCACCTGATAGTCCTCACCTACACACTGGCTGAACATCATAGTCAGCTTGCTTGCATAAGCCACAGTCATAATGTAAGTGGAGATGAGAAGAGAGTTCATTTCTCCAACTGTCTGTTATGTGAAAGAAGAATTTGGGCTGCACTACCCACCTCTGAATTGAAGGTGAGCAGCAGATATGAGTTTCAATGGCATCTCTACACATTTTGCACAAAAAGTGTCCAATAATGGGGAAGTTATGATTTAGTTAATATGGCACACTTTACCTGCAAAACATTTTATAGTTCTTGACATGACACACTGGAAGTGGCACTTGCTAGGGCATGCTGGAGACTATAGCAATTTGAATTCTCATTTTACTCATATTAAAGACAAATGGAAATGTTTATTCGTAGACTTCAGATAAAGGGACACTAATCTGAATTGCATGACTCAAGTGACAGTTTCATCACTTTCTTCCACTGACAGCTGCTGTTTGCATGGCTTTCTCGGGAAGAGAAAATAATTGAAAGTTTCATAAAACCATGCTACTGAATTACAATCATCATACAAAATACATGTTGATGTGAATCCCCTGGAACAAATGAGCATCCAAGCCCTGCTCTTTAGAACATTTGCTTTTATCTTAGAACTGCAGCCCCAGGAATGACTCAAGTTTGAGTATTAATAATTTTGCTGTTCAAACTCACTCAGGCATGGTACCATTCTATTTTTAAAACTGCAAACCTTGTAGTGCTGTTCCCATTGTACAACCAGGTCTGCTCTATAATTCCTTGAAAGTGAACAAAAATTTCATCATTATTCAATTACTTGTTGAGGGAATAGGAGTATTATCACCATGACATGGAGGTCACTGGTACAGCAAGAGATGATATTACAAAGGTAAAGGAAAAAAATTACTTTTCCAATTACATTTGGCATGATTATTCAGCTCATGAAAATCTAGGGAGTTTTTAGACTATTCATTGACACAATTTGAGGACTCCAAACTTTACTAAACTTATTTCATTTTTAGCCAGAAAAGAAACATATTTTATATTTTCCATACAGCAGCAGATTACCAAAAGGTAACTGCAGGAAATTAGTCAGATTCAGAAACAGAGTTCTCACCAAGTATTTGATCCAAAGTTAAAGTTGTACAACAGTGGCATAGAATATACAAACTGCATTGACCCCCAGAACAGACACTAAAATTCCAAGTAACTCACAAGCTTCAACTAACAAGTCAAACTCCTTCAGCAGCTGTGTGTTGTACTAGCGTCCATGCTCACTGTCAGCAATCCAACTCATTGTATTGTTTTGCTCTCTAATAAATTAAATTCTCACTACAAAACCATTTTATAAATCTATACTGTAAAATAATCCAGTAATCAGCAATCTGTATTACCTCTTGGGGTACATATAGACCTGAAAACTATGAGTGTCTAAACTCTCAACATAAAAATAAGGATTCTTCTCTTTGCATCACATTTCATCCTTTCCAGAATAGCTCACAAGATGAGGCATCACACAGGGAAAAAAGGAGAAATGTTAGTAACAAAGAAAGGGACCATGTTGCTTTACAGAGAAATAGTCTAGATACAGTCATGTTGTCACTCAGTTCTGTGCAATCCCCTTCCTTTCCAAAGCCCTCATCTCATATGACTTTTTGTCATAATCCATAATCCTCAACCTCACTTCTCCTGGTGGTCAAAGCGGACCAATCTCATTCCATTTTTCACTCACTGGATTCAACTAGGGGCGTGCCAAAAAAACCCCGAAAAAACTAATGGAATCCAGGATTTTTCAGAAATCTCACTGGGGGGGGGGGGGAGGTATACTCAAGGGGAAAAAATGCTGATTTTTAAAAAGCCTGCCTAACCCATAAACTAGTTTGGCTTCTTTTGCAGTTCAATTTAAACTGCAGGAGAAGTTGACCCCAGGATCTTAGTGTGGCAGGGAGACCTCTCCCCATTGCACGCAGACCCAGCTGGGAGGGCTTCTCCTGTGGTGCAGTTTAAACCAAGCCACACGAGAAGCTGGCCCCAGGATCTGCATGCAGTGGGGAGCTTTCAGCTCCCATTGCCCTGGCTGATCCTGGGCTGGCTTCTCAAGCTGCAAGAGGAGCCAGCCCCAGTCAAAGCAGCATGAAGCTCTCAGCTCCCACTGCCCCAGATAATGCTCTCTTGCTGTTTAGAGCTGCAAGAGAGGATCAGCTGGGACAGCAGGAGCTGAAAGCTCTGTGCTGCCTCAGCTGGGACTGGTACAGCTGAATGTACCAGAATAAAAACTTTTTTAAAAAATTGCTTTTATTTAGGCTCATCTATACCAGCATCCAATCAGAGTCTTTGAATCTGTATTTGGCTTAAATAATACCCCCCCCCCCCCGCAAATACTGTATTTTCTGGGTATTTTTTCAGCACTGTTTAATACTGAATGCACACCCCTAGATTCGACCCAGTGAGTCCCAGTTTTTGTCAAACAATCTTGAAGATAATATATATTCTAGTACCTTCCCAAAGAATATGAAAATATTTTAGGCATAGAAAAAGAAATATGTAGCAGTCTGCAATTAAACTTTTGCAGGTTTAAACCTACACTATCTTAGCACAGACAATGCTATCCTAGACATATTCAATTAAACCTACAGTACCCTAGCAAGACAAGGCTTTTACAGGTTTCACTGCTATGGAGCTGTGCCACATGGCAGTGACATCATTAGGGCATAATCGGTATTGAGCAGCTCAGCTCTAATACACATACACACTATCATCGTTTTGTGACCTTTTAACTTTTATATATTTAAAGATAGTCCCTTTTCTATTCAAGAACATAAGCACTCGTTAATAAATAAATAATATGATAAAATACACACAAGACTAGCTCTTTCTAGCAATGACCAATTTCTACAGTCCTTCAATTTCAAGTATTGAAATCTTCCCAGTATGGAAGCCAAACCACTTGAAAATAAAATAAAAAAGAAAAGTCCTGGTAGGAGTACTGCATTAGATGCAAAAAAGCTGCAGTATAGTTACCATCTCCATTCATTTCTTGGTGAGAGGTTATCATGCTGCTTAGGACTGTAACACTAAAACTAACAGCCATTTTAACCAATTGGAAAGGCCCTAGGCCTGGAACAACTAGACTTCATATTTGTTCAATCTTATTTAATGCTCAAGCTTTATGGGTACACTTCATTGTCAAAGCTTTCTGCTCTGTCCAGACATATTATTACAGAACTGTCAAGACAAAACTCTTCTCATCCTTTATGGGGCTTTTAATGTATTATTATGATCTGGTTACTATTCCATCTCCATCCCTGAGGGAGAAACATCCATCTCCCCCACCCACCCCAAACACACATATACACCTGACAGCACTGAGGTTTACATGTTTCTTCTATCCTTCTGTCCATAGAGAGACCCAGTTCAATATGTTTGGATAAATCTCTTTATCACTGACGTGACATGTTATCTCCTAATCAATCTTGCTTTCTTACTTCTTGAACAGACAAGCATTGTGATTTCATTTATAATGGGATGTTTTAAATTTATCTAGAGAGCTCCACTCCGCCACGTAGTTTGTTTATATCTATATGACAACTTTCTAAATAACTATTGTAAAAGCAGTCTGAAGCGTTTAAATAACACATTCAAAGAAATTACCCATTATGCAAACTGTAACCATTCAGCAGGGTATTCCAATATTTGTTACACAACATTTTAAAATTATGTAATGATACTGAGAAGCGCTGCCTGATATAAATGGAGTGTGCCAGTGCAAATATAGAGAGGGTCTCCTATTCTTGGTGAACAAAATGGAGTCTGACCAAAAGACAGGCCAAGACAACACTCCATCTAGAATAGGTAGAGTGGACCCAGTAGAGAGCCTGGTTTGGTTGGCACCTGCAGTCTGTATCTCAGCACAATCTCACCCATTTCCCCTCCAGCGTCCCTGCCCAAACGGGATGCATACATGGGAACTGCGGGTAAGTAGTACTCTCACTCTGATCTTCTGGAATTGCCAAATGTCTCTTCCTTCAGTCTATCACCTCTACCTTACTAAAATCCAATCTAATGCATAACTTGATTGATCCCGCCTTCAAGTCTTTGATCCTTTTCCGAATGTCAGACAAAGCCCGGTAACAAATTATGCATTTCCTCTAAACTTATCATTCTAGCAAAATGTGCGAGGTTTCCCAACATAGCGATTCAAGACAGCTATCTATGAGACATCAAAGACCCTTTTGTGACTACCGATCCCCATCCTCATACCCCTATAAAGTGTGGGTCAGAACCCCACCTCAGTGTGCATTCTGTAGAGCTCCATTTGCAGTCTGTACCACCCGTTACTCCTGTAATTGGGTCTATAGGACGTGTTACGCTGGTCGTTCGTGCTCCTCTCCATGTATTTTTCTTTTGGATGGACATCTCCTCTTCTGAATCAAGTGAATATCACCCGCTTCGACAACCCTTGAATTCCTCTATTGGTAACCTCTATTTTTCTTAGACTCTTGTGCATGTGTGTGTTTATACAACATATGTGTGTGTGTGCATATACATTCTTTTGACATATATTTTAAGTAAACACTATAAAAGATACAAACGTGTGGTCTATTCTTGGCTGAAAACCCGAACTCCGTATTATTGAAAGCAAAGATCTTCGCTCCTAATTCGCTCTACCAAGTCTCTTGACTAATTTCCCATTAAAATAAGAGACTCAAAAGCATTGCGTGTAACAGTAACATATTCTATGTCTTCTACTGCTAGGTTAAGATACTCAAAGGAATTTCACCCCAGTGGACCACACATGAAACCAGAGGGAAGTTAGCAACTGGACTCGAAGATTGTATTTTTCTGTCCTCTTACTGAGATTGTCAACTAAGGTCATAAAGCAGAGACATTTCAGCTAGGGCATAGTATAAAACCAAGTAGAGTGGAATAGGATTTTTTTGACCCTTGTACAGTCCTACCAGACTATCCTAATATTAGATACTGCCTTGTATTACATTCACATTATTAGATTTACAAACAAAGATACAAAAACCACTACATTAAAAGCTAAATTATATAGTTCACAGCACAACTGTGACTATGTAATTAAGTTCTTAGTAATTCTGTATTACAAGATTGCTTTATTTTATTCACAACAGCACTAGAGTAATGCACTAACCAGCTAATCTCACAAGGGAAAGCTTTTTCACATATATGACGATCCCAGGCACCTGAGAGTCTTTAATGTTTAACTGTTTCTGCTAAATTAATTTCTACTCCTCCCATAACTGCTTGCTTTGGATCATCTATACTATTTTCTGTTTATAGAGACATTCATGACTTGTTTAATTTTTACCACTAAATCCATCCACCAGCTCTCTCATTTCTACATAAAATTGCAAGCTTATCTGCAGCATTGTTTTATATTTATTAGTCTTTCATTTCACCCACTAAATGAACCCTCCCTTAAATTTATTGTGGGTTTGTTGAACTTCAATAAACTTGCTTTTGCTTTACAATTGAGTTTATAGAAACATAATATAAATTGCAGTCTGTATGCAGCTATAATTTAAATGATATTGTTGAGGTTTCTAGTCACTCTAGGAGATGCATTTGATAACTATTTTGATTTGTTTATACTTCTGACAAAATTAGCTGAAAAACAATAAGTATTTCCTTATGCCATTTTTTATATTTGTATGCAACTACCAAAAAGCAGATTAAATTTAACATTTTGATATATTTCATTAATTTGGTCAGAAAAGTAACAAGTGCAATTTCATATTGAGTAAGTAGGAACCATACAAGAAACATGAACTTTCAAATCAAATCCAGACCTATGGAGGATGAAACGAGAGCTTAGATGACTGGAGGATGAGTGGCAGCATGCCTCTGATGACGCTACAAGAACAACTTACAGGTTGTTCGTGAAAGTCTATGAGATGGCAGTGAAGACCACTAAGTAGACATTCTATGAAGCCTCTATTGTGTCTCTACTGCATCACACCCGCTCCAATCATTTAGGACTTCAGTCTTTAACTTCTTTGCATCAGGGTAAACAAAACTATAAGGAATTGGCTATTAGCTGTGAGGCGTTTGCAAGCTTTTTCAAAGACAAAGTCTTGTTGCTCCACCAGGACCTCCCTACCATAGTTGATACAGTAAGGGAAAAGGAAGCCCCTTGATTATCTTCCAGTCCAATTTTGGTCCACTTCAGCAAGCTCCCCCAGGAGGAGCTTGACAAGATTCTGGTAACCAGGGCTCTTTTTCTAGCAGGAGCTCCTCTGCATATTAGGCCATGCTCCCTGATATAGCCAATCCTCCGAGAGCTTACAGGGTTCTTAGTACAGGGCCTACTGTGAGCTCCAGGAGGATTGGCTACATCAGGGGGCATGACCTAATATGCAGAGGAGCTCCTGACAGAAAAAGAGCCCTGCTGGTAACTGTAAATCCTACCACTTGCCTCTTAGACCCATGCCCATCTTGTAGGCTTCCCAAACCTCCCGCTCTGGCGGGAGACTTCTGGGTTCGCAGCCTCATCTCCCACTCTTCAAAACTCTGGAAGCGGGAATGGGGGGTGGAGGGGGGGGAGAACATACCTTTAGGCTTCATGTTGTAGAGCTCCTGAGCCGTTTGCAAAATGTCTGCCCCTTTAAGGCTGGGCAGGAAGCAGAAAGGGCTTCTGAGAACGGCCCCTCCACTTCTTTTGCTTTCGTTTTCACAGGAAGTAGAGTTGTCCGGAGGAAGATCTGGTAAGTGTGTGTGTGTGAGAGGGAGGGGGCAGGGGATTCCCTAGTTTGGAGGCCCTCCCCCCCCCTTTAGAAAGCGTGGGGGGGAGGGAAATGTCTACTAGGCACTCTATTATTCCCTATGGAGAACGATTCCCATAGGGAATAATAGGAAATTGATCCGTGGGTATTGGGGGCTCTGGGGGGGCTATTTTTTGAGGTAGAGGCACCAAATTTTTAGTATAGCATCTAGTGCCTCTCCCCAAAATACCCCCCAAGTTTCAAAACGATTGGACCAGAGGGTCCAATCTGGTCCAAAATATGAGCCCCAAAATATGGTACCCCTATCCTTAATTATTTCCTATGGAAGAAAGGCATTTTAAAAGGTGTGCTGTCTCTGTAAATGTGATGGCAAGAACTCCCTTGGAGTTCAATTATGCTTGTCACATCCTTGTTCTTGGCTCCACCCCCAATGTCTCCTGGCTCCACCCCCAAAGTCTCCTGGCTCCACCCCCAAAGTCCCCAGATTTTTCTTTAATTGGACTTGGCAACCCTACCATCTTGGCTGGTGAAAGCCTGCGGATATGGTGTTTGGGTCCCTCCGGGAAATGTAATCAATCTATCCCTGTCATCGGGGTTTGAAAGAGGCAGTGTTGCATCTGCTCTTTAAAAAAAAACCTTGGACCCTGCAGTCCTTGCCAACTACTGCCCAGTGTTGAACCTTCCACTTCTGGGTAAGGTATGTAAGAGAGTGGTGGCTAAACAGCTCCAGGCCTTCTTGGATGATGCCTCTATCCTGGACCAAATTCCAGTCTGGATTCTACCCTGGCCATGGGATGGGAAATGACTGCATTAGTCACTCTCACAGATAGCCTCTGGAGACACCTGGATTGTGGTGGGTTGGCACTGCTGTTTCTTCTTGATCTGACAGCAGTGTTCAACACGGTCAATTATGACAGGGGTCCCCAACTCCCGGGCCGTGGGCCAGTACCGGTCCATGGCCCGTTAGCAACCGTGCTGTGAGTTGTATAATTATTTCATTATATATTACAATGTAGTAATAATAATAATAAGACGACAGCATTGGATTTATATCCTGTCCTCCACTCTTAATTTCAAAGTCTCAGAGCAGCTCACAATCTCCTTTACCTTCCTCTCCCACAACAGACACCCTGTGAAGTGGATGGGGCTGAAAGAGTTCTCCCCAGAAGCTACCTTTTCAAGGACAACTCTGCGAAAGCTATGACTAACCCAAGGTCATTCCAGCAGCTGCAAGTGGAGGAGTGCGGAATCAAACCCAGTTCTCCCAGGTAAGAGTCCACACACTTAAACACCACACCGAACTAATAGAAATAAAGTACACAATTGTATCATCCTGAACCCATCCCCCCTCCAGTCCGTGCAAAAATTGTCTTCCACAAAACTAGTCCCTGGTGCCAAAAAGGTTGGAGGCCACTGAGTTATGATATTGCACCAACAGAGAGATTCAGGGGACCACTTTACAATGGTTTTTCTCCTTCCTCCATGCAAGGACAGAGAGTGGCACTTAGGCAGAGGGTTTCACCACAGTACCCACTGGAGTATGCTGTACTGCAATAGATGATCCTCTTGTCAATGTTGTTTAACATCTATATGTGCCCCTCACCCACATGGTTCAGGCATTTGGACTGGGCAGTCACCAGCATGCTGATAACACCCAGCTCTATTTGTTTATGGACAGCTGAGCAGACTCTGCTCCAAATGACACCCAAGACTCAACAAGAGCCAGGGCCTTTTCTGCCCTGGCCCCAGCCTGGTGGAACATGCTCCCACTTGAAATCAGGGCCCAGTTTTGCAGGGCCTGCAAAATGGAGCCATTTTGCTAGGCCTTTGACTGAGGCAGCAGATGTCAAATCCATCTCAGTCTTCCCTGCTCACACAACTCACATGATTTGTACTACTAGCAGTGCATATGATGCCCATAAGCGTTTTGCCTAAAATATCAATATCTATTGTTTAATCTGGCATCTTCCAGGAGACATCCTGAACTACCAGTATAATAGCCATCTTAATCTGGATTTTATCTGTCCTTTGTTGTTGCTTGCTAATTTTTGTTGTTCTTAATCATATTATATGTTTTATTGACTTTTGTGACCCACCCTGAGCTCGCTCGTGGGGAAGGGTGAGATATAAATTAAACAAATCAAATCAGAGTTGCCACAAAATTTGTAGCAATCCTATTATGAAAGTTTTAATTTTGCATCATTTGTCCACTGAAAATCTCTCACCCATGTTGCTTTTGTCCCATGGGGGGGGGGGGGGGGATACTGACATGTCTCCTAGAGTGCATTTGGCAAAAGGTAGGATAAAACTGGTTCAATTAAACCAATAAATAAAGAGGCCAATCTTGGGTGACCACATTTTAATCAAGCAAACAGCACAAGGCAAAAGATTTAATAAGCCCTTCTTCCACATAGTGCTCTTAGGGTTTAGAATTCTGCCTCAGTAGATATGTCGTTTTAAAAAATCTGAAGAGAAACCTACAACTACACAAACCATGGAGGTTCTTGTTTATAAAATAATAAAACAAAGCATTTTTCTCTACAGAGTAGTTTTGTACCTATTTAGAAAACAGCAGGACTTCTACATAAATCTCATTAATTCAATAGCATCTTGCAGTAAGCAAAAGTCAGTAGTGTGAGCTCAAGATATACTGTGTAATGTGGGGGTTTTGATTGGAAAGTTGACTGATTTTATCCTCACACACACAACTAATTTTTTCCAGGTTTTGGAATAAATGAATGCAGACAAAAACCAACAACTTTATCACTTGTGGATCTAAAACTGCCATGAGAGTAAAATGGGTTCAATTTTTTTCATAAAGAAAGTACCATAAAAATGCTTATGTATTTTTCTGGCCTTGGAAAAATAGGTGAGATTGTATTTATTTGTATTACCTACTGTCCCCTCCAAAAAAAAAAAAGAGAGAGAAAGAACCCTCATCTATTCCCAAATCTTTCCAGAGTAAGACTTTTATTCAAAGAGATGTTCCAAAGCAAATATTCAGTCAATTCAGTATACTGCAATGAGAAACTTCTGATCTGCAGCCCAGACATCTGTAGATTTATGCTGTCTGCATTAATTAGACACTTTGAGAACCCAGTAAAACTAAACAGAAACTGATCTATACTGATCAAAAGATACTAAGTAGGAAAAAGTGAGGCAGTGACACAAGGAGGAGGAGGAGGAGAAGAAGGAAGAGGAGGAGGAGATTTGATTTATACCCTGCCCTTTACTACCACCAAAGGAATTTCACAGCAGTTCACACCCAATGGACACCCTGTGTAGTAAGTGGGGCTGAGAGAGCTCTCCAAGAACTGCTGTTGAATAAAATAGCTCTGAGAGATATGACCAACCCAAGGTCACTCCAATAGTTACGTATGGAGAGGAATGGGGAATCAAATCCGGTTTTCCTGGATAAGAGTCTGTGCACTTAACCACTATACCGAACTGGCTCTCAGGAAGAGTCTTCTCAGAAACTCTGCTCTTGAAGTTATGAAGCAAATATAGATTGAATGATAAAATGAGATCTGAACCAGCTGAAATTGTGATGTCTTTAGAAAGGCTATGCATTTAAGAAATGGCTTGATTCATATCAGATTATATTGTATATTTCTTTTTAAGGTAGGACTGCAGTTCAGTGAAAGAGCATCTGCTTTGCACTCAGAAAGTCTCAGGTTCGATCTCTGCCTTCTCCAGTTAAAAAGGACTAGGCAGTAGGTGATGTGAAAGACCTCTGCCTGAGAACATGGAAAGCTGCTGCCAGTTTGAGTACTGACCTTGATGGACCAATGGTCTGATTGAGAATAAGGCACCCTGATCTGTGCATGTGTGTGCAGAATGACTCAACATGAATCAGCAGACCAAAGAGAATGTCTAAGTAATACTCCCATATATTATAGCACCAATATGGAGACAGCACCATAATTCCAGAAGCCACTCCGAATAGTACTAAAGTGAGCATGTGTTCTCCTTCTGCATCCTCCAGCAATTTTATACTTTGTTTTATTTGTATGTTATTTATTCAGTTTATAACCTGCACCCTCTCCTCAACATATATAACATGTATGCACGTAATGCAAGAATGCCACTATGGGACAATTTAGATGTAACACAAAATTTCAATTCTGTTAACTTTGTGAAACCAGAATTCAGCCCACAGACCATCAGTGTCTTGGTAAATTCTGACTTCAGTATGGTCAATCTTCTTCCCACCTCGTCACCACAAGCAAATCACAAGCAGTTAGTACTAGGAGAGCCAGTTTGGTGTAGTGGTTAAGTGTGTGGACTCTTATCTGGGAGAACCGGGTTTGATTCCCCATTCCTCCACTTGCACCTGCTGAGATGGCCTTGGGTCAGCCATAGCTCTGGCAGAGGTTGTCCTTGAAAGGGCAGCTGCTGTGAGAGCCCTCTCCAGCCCCACCCACCTCACAGGGTGTCTGTTGTGGGGGAGGAAGGTAAAGGAGATTGTGAGCCGCTCTGAGACTCTTCGGAGTGGAGGGCGGGATAGAAATCCAATATCTTCTTCTTCTTCTTCTATGAATGCTGATAAAGATAGGTAATACAAAAGACAAATGAAGACTCACGTGGAGAAAAAGCCCTGTTTGAAATTCCTCTGTCCTTCCCCCCAAGCCCATTATTTATACAGAATGACAGTAAATGTACTTCTGCAAATCACTCCACTTAGAGAACAGTCAATCAACATACTAACAACAAAACAAAAACAATACTTAAATACAATAAATAAATACCAGTGGACCAGAATCAGAGGCAAAGACAGAAAGAGTCTTTGTTGACTCAGTGTTGAGTCACTCTTACTAGGATCTATAGGCAGGCTGTATCAGAGCATCAGTGGAAAACAAAACCAGGATTAAGTCAGAATACCACATTCATACATGTGGACCTATTCTGACTGGGATAGGGACTGAATCAGCCTTGATCACCTGGTGAATGACTGGTACCAGGAGATGGATAGAGATGTGGAACCATGTTAATTCTTCCATGGGATTATTAACAGGTACCTGGAGGCAGTTTTGAAATGGATGAAGGCTAACAAGCTGAAACCTGATCCTGACAAAATGGAGGCACTATTGCTGAAGGGAAAGTGTGATCCAGGAATTGTGATGTCTTCTGTTCTGGAAGGAGTTGCACTTGCCCCTAAAGGAGCAGATTTGTAGCTTGGGTACTCCTGAACCCAGGAATTGTTGGATGAAATGATGGTAGCAGTGGCCAGGGGGGCCTTTCATCAGCCACTATACTGCAAGCTCTAGCAACATTCACGTTAGATACAGCAGTGTGCTCTATTTGGGGTTGTCCTTGAAGACTGTCTGCAAACTTCCATTAGTACAGAACACTGCAGCCCAAATGTTGACTGGTATGGGTCACAAGGTCTATACCATTCTGATCAAGCAACAATTACCGCCTTTCTGCAGGTCTGCAGGGCATGTAAGGCAGAGATGTTCCATCAGGCATTTGGTTCAAGACAGCGATGGAACAGTACATGATCTGGCGCTCTCACCCTCCCCATCCCTCTGTAACCCACCCCCCGCCGGTGGCATCTCAGAGCATGCATTGTTTTATTCTTGCATATTCTTGTTATTAGAATATCTGGTTTTAGTTTGTATTTATTGTTTTCATTTTGTTGTTAGCCACCCTGTGCACTGCTTGCAGGGAAAGGCGGCCTATAAAATCCAATTTATAAATAAATAAATCTATACTGGCTCCTAATTTGATTCCAGACCCAATTCAAGGTACTGCTTTTGACCTTTAAAGCCCTTGATGGCCTGCAGCCATAATACTTTAATTATCACCTATCCCTATATGAACAAACCTGACCTTGCTGACGATCCTTGGAACCCCTGCTTCTGGTGCCCCTGCTATCTGAGGCTAGACAGGTGGCAAACCAAAAAAAGTCCCAACCTGCCTCACATCAGCAAGGCTTCATTCGTCTTCAGATCCATCCTGATCTAGCAAAATTAAATGTTGACATATTACCAGATGAAATATTAAAAAAACACCACAGATCATTACCAGGGACAATATCCTAATAAATTAAAAAGCAAAACAAAATAAAATAAAGCAAAAAAAACCCCACCACCCTAACAAAACAGTTATTTGTGGAGTGGCTGATTATGATGCAAAGTGCATGATTAATGCCACTGCTAACTGGATGCTAAGCAAAAAAATATTTATGCTTTAAAAACAGCAAGAAAGGGAGGGGGGAGAAAAGAGAGTATCAGACACTCTGTTTCCTTAGGGGTCTCATTAGATCTTTGCTCCTCACCAAGATAGAAGTTGCTTATTAGAAATCAGTCTCAGCAGGTAGCAGTTGTGGAGCTGCCAGTGGCTGATCCAGCCTACCTATCCCAGCAGGGATCTCTACAGCGTACAGACTGCTGTTCAACTTCACTGAAACAAACACAAAAGAAGAAGAGAAAGGTGGGGGGAAATTATGTTTGCTATTTTAGTAACAGGAAATATATTTTAATAAGGTTACTCAGGTCTCATTTCAATCACTCTATGATTTCTTTTTTCCAAACAGAACATACCTAATACACATTGCAAACTTAAGGGCTTCACAGTTCAATCACAGATTCCCTTTCCAGTTTTAGGATTTAAACATTATATTCTACTAAACTATTCCTGATCAACAACACTTCCCCAGATGTTTCCATTTCAGGAGACAGTGATGTTACAAACAGCCATATCCATATATTTGACTGCATAAGAACATAAGAGAAGCCATGTTAGATCAGGCCAATGGCCCATCCAGTCCATCATTCTGTGTCACACAGCGGCCAAATATATATATATATATATATATATATATATATATATATATATATATATATATATATATATATATATATATATATATATATATATATATATATACACAAACACACACTGTGGCTAATAGCCACTGATGGACCTCTGCTCCATATTTTTATCTAACCCCCTCTTGAAGGTGGCCATGCTTGTGGCCGCCACCACCTCCTGTGGCAGTGAATTCCACATGTTAATCACCCTTTGGGTGAAGAAGTACTTCCTTTTAACCATTTTAACCTGTCTGCTCAGCAATTTCATCGAATGCCCACGAGTTCTTGTATTGTGAGAAAGGGAGAAAAGTACTTCTTTCTCTACTTTCTCCATCCCATGCATTAGCTTGTAAACCTCTATCTTGTCACCCCTCAGTCGACGTTTCTCCAAGCTAAAGAGCCCTAAGCGTTTCAACCTTTCTTCATAGGGAAGGTGTTCCAGCCCTTTAATCATTCTAGTTGCCCTTTTCTGGACTTTCTCCAATGCTATAATATCCTTTTTGAGGTGCGGCGACCAGAACTGCACACAGTACTCCAAATGAGACCACACCATCGATTTATACAGGGGCATTATGATACTGGCTGATTTGTTTTCAATTCCCTTCCTAATAATTCCCAGCATGGCGTTGGCCTTTTTTATTGCAAACGCACACTGTCTTGACATTTTCAGTGAATTATCTACCACGACCCCAAGATCTCTCTCATGGTCAGTCTCTGCCAGTTCACACCCCATCAACTTGTATTTGTAGCTGAGATTCTTGGCCCCAATGTGCATTACTTTGCACTTGGCCACATTGAACCGCATCTGCCACGTTGACGCCCACTCACCCAGCCTCAACAGATCCCTTTGGACTTCCTCACAATCCTCTCTGGTTCTCACCACCCTGAACAATTTTGTGTCATCCGCAAATTTGGCCACTTCACTGCTCACTCCCAACTCTAAATCATTTATGAACAAGTTAAAGAGCATGGGACCCAGTACCGAGCCCTGCGGCACCCCACTGCTTACCATCCTCCACTGCGAAGACTGCCCATTTATACTCACTCTTTGCTTCCTATTACTCAGCCAGTTTTTGATCCACAAGAGGACCTGTCCTTTTACTCCATGACTCTCGAGCTTTCTAAGGAGCCTTTGATGAGGAACTTTATCAAAAGTTTTCTGGAAGTCAAAGTAAACAACATTTATCGGGTCTCCTTTGTTCACATGTTTGTTCACCCCCTCAAAGAAATGTAACAGGTTAGTGAGGCAAGATCTTCCCCTACAGAACCCATGCTGAGTCTTCCTCAATAACCCGTGTTCATCAATATGCCTACTCATTCTGTCCTTGATAATGGTTTCTACCAACTTTTCCGGTATTGAAGTCAGACTGACTGGCCTGTAATTTCCTGGATCTCCTCTGGAACCCTTTTTTAAAGATGGGGGTGACATTTACTACCTTCCAGTCCTCAGGAACAGAGGCAGATTTCAATGAAAGATTACAGATTTTTGTTAGAAGATCCACAAGTTCAACTTTGAGTTCTTTCAGAACTCTCGGATGTATGCCATCCGGACCCGGTGACTTATTCGTTTTTAATTTGTCTATTAGTTGTAGGACCTCCTCTTTTGTCACCTCAATCTGACTCAGGTCTTTCAACACCCCTTCCAATATTAGTGGTTTTGGGGCGGGCAAACACTTCTCATCTTCCACGGTGAAGACAGAGGCAAAAAATGCATTCAGCTTCTCCGCCATTTCCCCATCCTCTTTCAGTAATCCTTTTACCCCATGGTCATTCAAGGGCCCAACTGCTTCCCTGGCTGGTTTCCTACTTCTAATATATTTGAAGAAATTTTTATTGTTGGTCTTTATGTTTTTTGCAATATGCTCCTCATAGTCCCTTTTTGCCTGCCTGATCACAGTCCTGCATTTGATTTGCCACTGCCTGTGTTCCCTTTTATTAATCTCACTTGGACTGGTTTTCCACCGCTTAAAGGAGTCCTTCTTACCTTTTACAGCTTCCATTACTTTGTTTGTTAACCATGCTGGCCTCTTCTTATACGTGTTTGTGCCTTTCCTAACTTGTGGTATGTATTTTATCTGAGCTTCTAGGATTATAGTTTTAAATAGTCTCCAAGCTTCCTCAAGGGTTTTGACCGTATTTACCTTTCCTTTCAGTTTCCTCCTCACATACCTCCTCATCTCAGAGAATTTACCCCTTTTAAAGTTAAATGTGGTTGTGGCGGTCTTTTTGGTCAACTCCCTATTTATACAAACAGTGAAATCAATAACATTATGGTCACTGTTCCCAAGCGGCGCAATCACTTTTACATCTCTCACCAAGTCTTGGGCATTACTTAGGACCAGATCCAGGATCGCCCCACCCCTGGTAGGTTCTGAGACCATCTGCTCCATAGCACAGTCATTGAGAGCATCAAGAAACTCAATCTCTTTCTCTCGACCAGAACACATATTGACCCAATCAATCTGCGGGTAGTTAAAATCACCTATTATGACACAGTTTTTACGTTTAGCCGCTATCTTTAATCCTTCCATCATATTATAATCGCCCTCTCTCTTTTGATTTGGTGGGCGATAACAAACTCCCATAGTTAAATTTCCTTTTGGGCCCTCTATTTCAACCCAAAGCATTTCTAAAAGGGAATCTAATTCTCTGACCTCAGTCTTACTGGACCGTATATCCTCTCTGACATACAATCTCAATCAATCAATCAATCAACCTTTAATGGCATGTAAAAACAGGTTAAAAGAACAATGGGTTGAAAAACAGAAAATAGGTTAAAATACTGGACTTCAGGATTAAAGTACATTTACATAAGATCACAGTTAAATGGGACAACAAGACTGTTCCTTGTCTTGATGAATCATTTTGGCCCAGTACAGAAATAAGGCAGTGTTTACAGTTATGTCAGGAGTAACATCCTTCAAAAGAAACTGGACCTTATCTGGGTCAGCCAGACCCATCTTATTTAAAAGAATAGGATCCAAAAATCGACCACGAATACTTAGATAAAAAGGACAATACAGGAGAATACTCTGACATACAGAGCCACCCCACCACCTCCAACCCTTCCCTCCCTATCCTTCCGATATAACTTATATCCAGGAATCACTGTGTCCCACTGATTCTCCTCATTCCACCAAGTTTCTGAAATTCCCACAATGTCTATGTTTTCTCCCAACACTAAACATTCCAATTCACCAATTTTACTTCAGACACTTCTAGCATTTGCATACAAACATTTATAATTTCCCAGGCAAGCTAGGCCCGCCACCTCCCTCCTGCCGCCTCGAGATTCTGGCAGACAGTCCATACTGTTTGTCACCATCACAGTGGACAACTCTGATCCGTTACCCGGTAGAAAAATAGAAGCCAACCCTTCATCTCTTTGAGACGAGTCCTCCCAAACCAGAGACATTCCATCTCCTGTCGGCTTTCCCCCAAGATTTAGTTTAAAAACTGCTCTGCCACCTTTTTGATTTTAAGCGCCAGCCAGCAGCCTGGTTCCATCCAGAGACAAGTGGAGACCGTCTCTTTTGTACAGCTCCCGCTTGTTCCAGAAAGCATCCCAGTGCCTAACAAACTTAAACCCTTCCTCCTTACACAATCGTCTCATCCACACATTGAGACTTCTAATTTGCACCTGTCTCTCCTGCCCTGCACGTGGAACAGGTAGCACTTCCGAGAACGCCACCTTGGAGGTCCTGGCCGTAAGTCTCCCACCTAGCAGCCTAAATTTCTCCTCCAGGACCTCACGACTGCATTTCCCCACATCGTTGGTGCCAACATGCACCACGACCACAGGCTCCTCCCCAGCACTGTCTATCAGCCTATCTACTACACGCGTAATGTCCGCTACCTTCGCACCAGGCAGGCAAGTCACCATACGGTCAATACGCGGTTTTGCCACCCAGCTGTCTACTTGCCTAAGGATTGAATCACCAACTACCAAGACCCCCCCTCCCCCTGCCCAGGGATGGTTCCTTGGCGCGAAAGGATACCCGCTCACCAACCGAAGAAGAGGTCCCTTCTGAGGGCGCATTCCCCTTATCCTCAGCAAGGTGCCCTGTTCCCTCTCTGGCAGCAACGGGGCTGCCACGTTCAGAGTGGGGCTCATCTAATACGCCCCCGAGAGTCTTCCCCAATTGCCTAACTGACCGTCCCTGCTTCTCCAGGGCAGTCATCTCGGCCTCAAGGGTACGAACTCGTTGCCTGAGGACCAGGAGCTCCTTACATCGAGCACACACCCAAGACTTCTGTCCTGTGGGCAGATAGTCGTACATGTGACACTGGAAAAACACTGGAAAGCCCCCACCCCCCTGCTGGCATTCTACCTTCATGAGTGCGGTATTTTAGCACCGCCCAGCCACTTTCCTTGGAAGCCTCCGAATAGCATGGTGTTTTAGTGGCGCCTAGCCACTTCTGGGTTGAAAGCAGCCAAGCGGCGCCTTCATGGAAATTATAAGTTATATGAATGAGCCTAAATCCTAAATGAAATCCTTCATCGTAATGTTCTCATATGTATATGTCATCATGACATTTTAAAAAATAGTGAAGGCAACATTCTCTCTCAATTGCTTCTGGTCTTTCCCAGTTTTCAGTTTAGGAAGATTTTAGCCCCTGCTGCCAGTTAGGGGTGTGCACTCAGTATAAACTGAGCCAACCCCCCCCCCCCCGATAAATACCTTATCAATAGTTATGTACCTCTTAAAGAAGTACATATATCTATTGGTTTAAATTTATGTATCCGCTATATTATTGAAGTACATCACCCAGAGCCCAGTGGTAATGATATAACAACAACAACAACAATTATTGGTATTTATAAATACCAGGCATTTTCTCAGCTGGTTACCAATTAGAATACTAGTTTAGCTATCCAAAAATGGCACCCCCCCCCCAAAAAAAAATTGGGACTGCTGGATAGTCACAATTTGCAGAGCCCCAGCTGAGCCTGCAGGGTGAACGCTCCCTGCAGGATAGGCTCCTTGGTAGGCTATGTTGGGCAGACCAGTTTAAACCAGGCTACCCAGCAGAGCTCCCAGTCTTGGGTGGTGCTGGCTCCTCTTTGTAGCTCAGTTTCAGCCAAGCTCAAAGAGGAGCCAGCACAAGATCAGAAAGGGCAGCAGGAACTGACAGCTCTATGCCACCATGGCTGGGACTGGCTTCTCTCTACAACTTGGTTGAAACTGAGCTGCAAAGAGAAACCAGCCCATGATGAGCCGGCCCAGCTGATCCTTGTGTGTTTGTGTGTGTGTGTGTTTGGGGAGGTCCACTGGACAAAAAAAAGTATTTCAGAATTCCAAATATTTCCTGAATTTGAATACCATACCAGTATTTCGATTTGGAAATATGAAAGAATACCCTTTTTTCCAGGTTCATTATACCCAAACCCAAAAAGTATCAGGGCTTTTTGCACACCCTTACTACCAGTTTGTTATAACTTCTAAAAGGAAAATGGATAGCTTTCAATTATATTCCTCAAGCTATTTTGATGTGATAGATTTGTCCCCCATAACTATGCTAGGCATTAGAATATCCCACTTTTTATGACATTAATGGTAAGAAAGGTTTTCATTACAGCCAAAAATTATCATGGGCATGCTATGCCTGAACACAGTTGGTTCCTCGTTTCAGGGAACCAACCTTTTTAAAGGGGTTTTATTTAACACACTGCTTATATTATACATGTAACTGTATAGATATCCTTTGCCCAGTACTTCATTTTTGTCCGTTCCCTTGACCTTTCCTCATTTTTCTGTCCCAGCTGGAATTGCCATTCTACTCCCTCAGAGTGGCTCTTTCTCTTTCAGATAGAAGAGTCCTTTGAATTATAATTAGGTTTAAAAAAAACTGACCTAAAAAAAAACAACCTGGCTCACAAGGTTACCTAAAGCAATTTGTTGAGAGCTCACTCTTCATCACAATTTTAAAAGGAACTATATTCTCCATATTTTCACAGCTTGCAATATCTTCTTATTTCTAAATATGATTTCCCAATAGAACTTAATCCTGACTCACCAATCTGCCTACCGACAAGCTTAGAATCTCATTGTTCTAAAAAGCTTATGAGACCTGGATGAGAAGCAGCAATAGTCACGGCTCTGTTGCATTTTCTTTTTAATTTTCAGGGTCTGAAAATCAGGGCGAACTTTATTAGAGTTTCACAGTAAGATACTAAGCATATTGACTCAGAAACAAGTTTCATAGAATTCAAAAACCCATGTGTGTGTGAGTGAGCGAGAGAGAGAGAGAGAATCCTGGTAAGAGAAGGCCTTCCTTTCTTGTGCTTTGCCCTGCAATGTTTTTTTTTTTAAACATATGATGTTTATTTTAAAAATTGCAAATTCTGATTAACAGGAACTTTCTTTTCTATCTGTACTATTAAGATTATGATAATTATATTGGATTTATAACTCACCCTTCAGCTCTGAATCTTAGAGAGGCTCACAGCCTCCTTTACCTTCCTCCCCCACAACAGACACCCTGTGAGGTAGGTGGGGTTGAGAGAGCTCTCACAGAAGCTGCCCTTTCAAGGACAACTCTGTGAAAGGTATGGCTGACCCAAGGCCATTCCAGCAGCTTCAAGTGGAGGAGTGGGGAATCAAACCCAGTTCTCCCAAGTAAAAGTGTGCTCCACTTAACCATTACTCCAAACTGGCTCTTAAGTAACATGTACACACATCAGGTGTTATGTGTTTTTGCCACATTCCACTATAAAATATACACATAAAGGTAATAATCTCTAAGATATGTAGGTTTTGTGTTTTTTTTTTAAATCTCATTTATTCAACAGGAGAATTTTCTGGTCTGTTAATAGTAGAAAAGCGTAAAAGTCCAGTTAAAGACTAACAAAATAGTATGAGATTTTGTGAGTCACTGTTCACTGCTTCAGATATCTGAAAAAGTGAACGGTGACTTGTGAAAGCTCATACCCTATGAAGAAGAAGAAGAAGAAGATATTGGATTTATATCCCGCCCTCCACTCTGAAGAGTCTCAGAGCGGCTCACAATCTCCTTTACCTTCCTCCCCCACAACAGACACCCTGTGAGGTGGGTGGGGCTGGAGAGGGCTCTCACAGCAGCTGCCCTTTCAAGGACAACCTCTGCCAGAGCTATGGCTGACCCAAGGCCATGCCAGCAGGTGCAAGTGGAGGAGTGGGGAATCAAACCCGGTTCTCCCAGATAAGAGTCCGCACACTTAACTACTACACCAAACTGGCTCTCCAGGGCCGGCCCGAAAGCGTGCAGCACCCCAGGCAGACTTACTGCCCGTGCGCCCTCAGGCTGACCCCCTCCCATTTTTCTGTGGTGCCGCAACGCAGCACAATGCTCTGCTCTGCCCCCCTCCCCCCATTCTCGGAATGCTCAGACACCAGCCTCCTGCTTAATGGCTTCAGCTGGCATCGCAAGAGACCCTTCTGTTAATATCAAGCTGGAAAAGGCTTTGCTCCCCCCTCCCTTACTGTTCCGGAACTTTGTTCCAAATATTACACATATACATAAAATAAAGAATATTGAAAAAGTGGCAAAGCCAGATAAATGAATATATATCTAGAATGACAGAAAGAAAGAAAGAAAGAAAGAAAGAAAGAAAGAAAGAAAGAAAGAAAGAAAGAAAGAAAGAAAGAAAGAAAGAAAGAAAGAAAGAAAGAAAGAAAGAAAGAAAGAAAGGGGAGATTTAGCCATCCCAAATATAAAATTATATTACCAAGCAACAGGTCTGCTCTGGATTCTGGACTGGACTAAAAACCCGAGACAAGGAATAGACTAGGAATGAGGCCCATTGTAGGGGGAAATATAATGGGCTTTTGAAAGAGGCTGTGGGCATTTGCCCTCTCACCTTTGCTGTCTTCCCAACCACCCACCCAAGTTAAGTTATTCACTCACCCACCCACACCTCCCAACTTCCCACCCAACTTCTCTAACTAGATGCAAAAGCCTTCTGAATTTTACTGGCAAAATGGTCTCTCCAAAAAGCTTGAAAACTAACTCTACTTAAAGAAAACTATTCTAGGTAACACCATGCAGCTGTGTCTTGGATAGCTCTTTCTTAAAGGTATAAAACACAGTGATATAGTAACAATTCTGATACAGTAAAGATTCATAAATGGTGTTCCATTAGATCCTCTGGGAAATAATAAGTTTCTGGTATGATTTTAAAATGTTTTAAATACTTTTAAAATGTTTAAAATACTTCACTGATGTAGCATTGAAGGAGATGGTGCTGAAGTTATTTAGTAAATGTAATAAATAGAGCCCTGTTCATCTCTTAAAATTATCATATTTAAAGTTCATTTAAGTGGAAGTATTATATATGGTTTCAACCCAACAATAACTTTGACAGCCACTGTGACGCAACAGTCAGCATTCCACGGCAGGGTCTGCCAGACAGAGACCAATTTCGCACTAGGCTTGTTCTGGGTGGAGAGTCCTTTTGCTCCTGGTGCTTCTCTCCGTTTTCACACAAGCTACCACGGAGCTGCAAGTTGGTGTTCCTCTTTCCTGCGGCAAGCAAGATCCTCTTACAAGCAGTTTCTGCTTGCCGCAGAAAAACAGCACACCAACTCGCAGCTCCTCGGCAGCTTGTGTGAAAATGGAGAGAAGTGCCAAGGGCAAAAGGGCTCTCCACCCAGAACAAGCCCTAGTGTGAAAAGTGACCCAGATTTCTACTGTAGAAGCTGACTGGGTGATTTCAGACCAGTCACAGATTCAGCCAAACCTACTTCACAAGGTCGTGAGGATCAAAATGGGGAGAGGAAAATTATGTAAGCTGCTTTGGTCCCCACTGTGGAGAAAGACTGGGAGGGAAAGAGGAGATGGAAAGCTGAAGTCAGAGGGGCAGATAAAGGAAGGTTGATGGTTGGCTGAGAAGTAGAGAGGATTGCCAACTCCAGGTTGGGAAATTACTGGAGATTTGAGGGGTGGAGCCTGGAGAGGGTGAGGTTTGAGAAAGAGTGGGGATTCAGAGAGATACAATGCCATAGACTCCACCCCCCCAGACCAGCCATTTCCTTCTGGAAAACCATTGTTGCCAATCTACAGGTGAGACCTGGAGATCACTCAAAACTAGAACTGCTCTCCAAATGGACAGATATCAGTTCCCCTGGAGAAAATGGTTTACTCTGAGTCATCATAACTTGCTGAGGCCACACACACCCCATGACAGCCAGTGTGACTTGGCAGCTGGCACTTCAGAGCAGGGTCTGCCAGACCCAGCTTCCTGCTGTGCTGACTGGGTGATTTTGGACCAGTCACAAACTTTCAGCCTAACCTGCCTCACAGGGTTGTTGTGCAGATCAAAAAGAGGAAGAGGAGAATGATGTAAGTTGTTTTGATCCCCACTGCAGAGAAAGACTGCACTTTTCTTAGAGTTTGCAGGTAGGGGGGAGGAGATGGAAAGCAATCTACCCCTTCTCTTTTGCCTCCCCCCCATTTCTTCTTTCTCAAGTTACCCCCTTCTCTGATAACCACATTTCCCTACTTTCTCCATTTCCCTTCCCAACAGCTGCCTTCTTGACCTTTCCTGCCTCCATGTTTCCCTTCCCTCCTAGTCTCCTATAGCTCTTCTGCCCATCCAAACTATAGGGTTTTTTTTCCCCTCAACTCAACTCTCTTTATCAAAACAACTCACATACAGCAACATAGGGTGTCAAAAGCAATCAATATATTGCCTGGATAAACAAATCACATTTAATTCAGTCACTGATACTCCTGCATTCCTACATCAGACCCAATCTGGGATTTATTATCAAACAGTGGGTTTGTTACTAAAGAAGGGAGGATTGCTGCTAGCACAGAAAGATATTCTGTGGTTGCCTGTTATCTTGGTATACTAGTGATTTGTCACCTCTAGTGTCTCTGTGGGAAGCTTTGCCACAATAAAGTAAGTGGATTAAACATCACTAATCTTTGTTTACTTTTAACTTGTCTTTCATTTTGAAACCACACACAAATGCAACACCAACAAGCTTTCTTTTAACCACATTCTGCACACTTTGCTAAGATGAGCTTTGTATTTTTGTGATGCATCCTGTACATCTGATAACTGCCTAAGCATATTCTTTGCCTAGTTGCAATGCTTTACCTCATCTTCTCACAGCCCCTCATCCACAACACTACTCTTAGGATAGCCGACAACTACATGGAAAAGAACAAAATGAGCATCTTACCCTGATCAAGCGCATAAAAGAAAAACCTGTCATCTTGTCAAACACTGCAGTATCTGTCACAAAATTAAAAGAATACATTGGTCACAAGCAAATTTTGGCCACAAGCAAAATTTAGTGTTTTCTTATAGGAGGACTAAAAAAGAATTCAGAGGAAGATAACTGGATAAAAACATTTTGACAAGATGAAGTGCTACTGGAAACCAATTATGCAGACCAGCTAGAGTAGCAACTACAGAACCTGACTTTGGCTTTAAAACCATGTCATTAAGCAACCCAAAGCTAAATACAGTTAGTTCTTGAACATGATGATAGACCAGATTGTCTTCCAACCCATGCTTTTTAGTAGCATAAAAATTCTGAAGTATGCATCTTACAATACACAGCACTCAAAGGCCTCTCCTATAAAATCAACACACACACATGTATTTTCTAATCTAAGTTTTAGCTCAATAAATTGATATTTGAATTTAATTCTTAGACAGTCTTTCTTAGATTAGACTATGTTTCTTACCATCTCAATTTTATTTCTTGGCTTTTTGCAGGCAAACACTACTTCACCCTTGTATTGATTTAGAAGTTGTCGCTAAATAATTTCTGCTATGTTTTCCAAAACACTATCCATTCCCAAGTATTCTCAGCAGATTGGCTCATGAGAAGCTATGGGTCTTAATAGGAACTCTGACCAAAGAGGTATTCTTCTATAGCGTTTTCATCCTATAAAAGTGGATCATTTTGTTCATTGAGGGAACTGAAACCATAATGCATTTGTCCAGAAAAGAAAGCCTATTTATATTATTTTAAGACACTCTAGAAAACAGTCCCCTCGCTACCCTTGATTTTATGTGCATGTGTTTTATTATTTATTAAGGTCTGTAAGTTTTTATTGGTAGACTAAAAGCATAGCTGACTAATTAATAAGAGTGAATTATAACTGGTGGGCCTGATACTGAAAGGCACAGATCATTTTTCTTAGCCAGTTGGCTGTAGGATATTGCTGTAAAAGTTAACAAAAGTTGTGTAATGCCAAAGAAATTTTATTGAACATTTGAGTAACTGAAATAAGGCTTTAAAAAAAAGCTTTCCTTGTCACTTTGGTGAAACATCAAAACTTAGAAAGCGCAAAAAAATGGGGGGGAAATCTGCAACCAACAAAATAAATACAAAGCTGATACATACAAAGCTGCCCTGAGCCCATGGGATAGGATGGGATATAGGTGTAATTAATAAATAAATAGCATAATATTACATAAATATGCATAATAATACATAAATATGCTTTTATAAATATAAAGCAAGTGTAACAAAATGATATAACATGTATAAACTCATGTTTTCCGTTATAAAAGACAAATATATTTCAACAAAGCTGTTTTCATCATTAGCCAAGCATAAGACATTCCTCCTAAAAAGACACAACTAATTTCTGTTCCTAAACACATGCAAAACATACAAACTATTACACTCATTATATCCAGTATTCAAACATCAGTAATACAAATTGGGCATATCTTGTTGGACCATGCCCAAATAATGTTCTTTTAAAGGCTCATTTCTAATACCCACAACTTCATTATACTCTTTACTTGATGCTTTAATTGAAGTGCTTACAGCATTTTCAGGCACTCAAAGTAAGATTTCTTTGTCATTACCATTAGAAGTATACTGATTTGATCAATAGTTTAAAAAAAATCTTACACAGTATTAAAAACTCATCAGGAACAACCTTACTTAAAAGTAATTTATATAGAAACATCTATACCACACAAGATATAGTCACGACTAGGTTCCATGTTCTTTGACTGGTTTCAGATTTACTCTATATTTTAGCAGTTTAGAAGGGATCATGATAGAGCATCCTGTCTCTACTGATTTACATTTTATAAATTTGAATTAGTCTTTAGTAATCCAATTCAGACCATGTCAACAGCTATACTAATTGGTTGATATACCCAAATGCAGATGGCTAGAGTTACGAATTATGTATTCGGGGTGGGAGATGTTCAATGCTCGGCTTCCACTGCCCTCCACTGGTCCAGAAGCAAGCAGGAGAAAAACAGTTTTTTAAAAAATTACAGTTGCCACTCACTCACTCACTCTGAGGCGTCTCTGGGTCATCTCAAACTGGGAGTCTGTAATCAGCCCACTTTTGTTAAATTTAAATTCCAATTCAGCCAGGATACCCACTGAATGACTTCCAGCCATTAGATCTTGCAACCTAATCTAGCTCATGGGATTGTTCTGAGAATACAAGAGAAGGCAACACTATATTAACCATTCTTAGCTCTGTTAAAGAAGACCAGGATGCAGGGCTTTTTTTGCAGCAGGAACTCCTTTGCATATTAGGTCACACCCCCAATGTAGCCAATCCTCCAAGAGCTTACAGGGCTCTTATTACAAGGCCTACTGTAAGCTCTTGGAGGATTGGCTACATCAGGGGTGTATGGCCTAATATGCAAAGAAGTTCCTGCTACAAAAAAGCCCTGCCAGGATGAAATATTTAGAACTCAACAAATTTGTAAATCCAGCAGTCAAAATCAAGCAGGCAATAAAATAATTATTGTCTGTGGTGACATACACACCTCAATCAATAGCTTTTCTGTTTAGAACTCATTAATGATATTAAACAGTTTATCTTAAGCAAATGGCCTGATTGGATCCACGCAAAGTTTGGCATGCTAAAGCAGTAATGTGATTGGTTCTTCATGCAGCTTGCAGATTCATTACACCACCCACTTTCATAAGATCTGCTATACAATGGTAGCTGAGTAGCAAGAAGGCAAAACCAACCCATTTATTCCACAAAGAAATTTCTATTATCACTTTGAGAACCATGAGCCTATTCAACTAGAAAAGTAGAAAAAATTAAAAACAATGAAAACTTTTTTGACCATTATTACATGATACCCAATACTATTCAAATTATCTTCACTGCATTCATACTCCACCAGACTCTAAAATTAATACAAAAATTAGGAAAAGGTTACAGCCAAAAAAGTATGTATTTTTAACTGCCAATGCATAAACCAAATATTTAATTACTGAGACAGTCTACTCTTTAATGGGTTGCAGATTATATTTTAAGTACTGTGTTTCTAGTTCTTCTTTAAAGTAGCTAATGCCATAATATAAAACAGAATATTGACACAGTCAATGGACTAATAAAACAAAATAGTTCCTATGAAGCTTGGCAGTAAGAAAGGCTTGATTACATCCAGAATTTGCTGGTGCAGAAGGTTGGAGCAGCCAAAACCCTAATTACCACTAAATCATGCCAATCAAATTGCTTAGTTTCAAAGACACAGACAGACATGATTTTGATAAAAGTGTAATTCTAATGTACAGCCCTGTTTCTAAGTTCCAGGACATAAAAGCACTTTTTTCGCATTCGTTCCTCAAACTACCCACAGGGCAAAACCAGCACTGGTTCCTCAGAACTTTCAATACTAAACAGCCTGTTCCTCACACAAACAATGAAAGCCACAAAGAGAAGAAAAATCAAAGCATTATTTCTGGACGAAATCCACACTTGTGCAGGAAGGTATTAATAGCCTGGATCCGTCATATGAGGTGGGTGAAACACCAAAAAATAAACGTCTGCATGTGATGGACAGCTTCCAGTTCTGCCCTCCAGACATCACTGAAAATTGCTAATCCCAGGGTAGGTATGCAAATTCCTAGTAATTCCAGTCAATGAGATGCTGTGGATCCTCTGTAAATGGGGAGAAAAAAGGTGGTCAGCTCCTGAGGGCTTAGCCAGGGACAGAAATAGAGACAGGCTGATCACTGAGCCAGTGATCACCTAACTTTATCTCCTAAACCCAAGACCAAGGCCTAATGGGCTGAGGGAGTATGAAGACTGAAAAGGTGAAGTCCACACTACAAGCATTTCTGTCAATATGACAAAGGCAGTAGTGAAGGGACCAGGTAATCCTGGGGTTTAGTGAGCCTTTGCAAGATAAAAATCAATTCACTTCTCACCATGAGCAACAGTGTTTCAGTTCTGTATCTCGGGTGGTGGGGGATGACACTTAACTATTCTTAAGTGAAGGATGACTCTTCCCCTCCCCAAAAAAAACTTAAGAGGGGAAAAGAGATATACTTTTACACCACCTTACAACCAAAATAAATCTTTTTATGGTATCTAAGTCCAAAGGAGGAGGGATGAAGTATGAATCACCTCAGAAATTGATGCTGCCTTCCCTAGATACACTAGGAATCTTTAGCAATAGCCAGTCATCTCCATAATTACCTTTTGCCTTACTGACTACTCACAACCAAACTTTTATTAAACACTACCCTTCACTAGTCAATGAGACAAGATTTGCTGCTGGACTAAGACAAACATTTAGGAGGGGCTGTGTGGGATCTACTATTGGTTCACCCTAGATACCCCCATCTTAATTTGTCTAGGCTCCAGGTCTACAGTATATAGTCCTAACAAATGAAAAATGAAAGTTAGCTATAATCATTGAGGGTGATGATGGGAAAGAAAAGGGAGTTTAAAAACTCAGCCATCTCTGTGTTCAACCACAATACATTGCTAAAGGAAATAGGAAACATGAAAGGAAACCATAGGAGCCTGCCCTTCCACAGGGCTTCAATCCCCTCTTTGGCTGGGTCAGATGAGTTCCAAAACTGAACTTGTCCTCCTCTTAACCATTTTATGCTTTGCTTTATAGCTTTAAATCCTGGTTGATGGATGCTTCACTGTAAACCAACCTGGCATTCAGCAGCAACAGCACTTTCAGGCTTATGGATGATAAGCGATATTACCAAGGTCCCCTCAACTGAAAGAAAGACAGGAAGAGATTCTACAACACAATAATAGATAACTGGACCTCATCTCAAAATGATTTTATTATACTAGTCCAGGAAAAAATCTGGAAATTGAGATAAACATGAAAATAATCCATTCCAATACACATTAATTCCATATTTTCCATAATTTAGCATGCTATCAGACTGCAGCAAAGATGTTACCAGCAAAAAAGCAAGCCAATGTGGGGAAAAGTAGTAAGGCATCCTTTCACCACCACTTGCATTTCAGAACACATACTTCCATGTAAATATCTGCATATATCAAGAACTTCTGCACAACCCAAAACATGCTGTATCAACTTAAAACTTTATTGTGAACATATGATAATAGCAAACACAAGCTTGCCTTCAAATCCTTTCATGTTCAATTACCTTGTAAATAAGGTGTCACAATGGTTATTTGTAAGTGGATAAAAAATCAAGAGCCTTTATTTCACTTGTACCTTGTTCATTTTCAAAGCTTTTTGCACTGTCCCATCTCCAAGTCACCAATCTGTATTGCTACTGAAACTGCAACAGCAACAGTTAGTTCAAGGCAAAGGCAAGGTACTCAGAGGCATAAGTGGTTAACTTTGTGGGTCTAAGAGAATAGAAATTTTAGATCATCACCTGCTGAATAGCATAACACTGAAAGGTCAAGAAGTGTAATAGCTTTGGAGTAAAGCACAGTGAGACTTTCAAGTGCATCAAGCTGTTAACCTTTTAATAAGACATGTATGATACCTTTGCTAATGCCAGCAGAGGAGATGAAATAAGTATAGATACTGTATCAGCACCATCTCTATATCCCATCCTCTTTTACTTATTAATTGCAAAATGACGATCAAAGTAAAGCAAGAGTGTATAGAAACTCTTAACAAAAACTTTTGTTAAGAATGTATGTGAACTAAGAAAGTATGGGAACTCTTAACAAAATCTTTTTTCCAGAAATAAACAACTAAACCCATAACTGAAGCTTCAGTTTACAGTCGCGGATAAAAGGAACAAGAGTAACAGATCCAGCTGCTCATTCTTTTTTCACTCCATTGGGAATATTTATAGGGCACTATTTCAAGGTTTTTCTGTATGTTCTGTATGCAAAATAGATAACAAGCAAGTCTGCTTTAATAGATATTCCACCTATTTAAAAAAAATGATTGAGCCATGAAGTTTTTGATGTGTAATGAATAATAACTGACATACTGTGAAATCTCTTACAAATTTCACTGCCACTCTCTAGATCTAGCACAAGTGCTCTTTTCAGATATGTTTGGCAAGTCTGGATTTTCTATACATCTAGGAGAATTTCTAATGACTATGCCTAGAGTATGGAACTCCTGCCCTTCACAGGGTCAAAGTTTGAGCATCATCAGCTGATTTTAATCTATATATTTAGCTGGAAACCTAAGTCACATATCAGGAAGAAAATACCCCACCCAAAAAGTGATGCATGCAAAAATCAATTTACAACAAACCATCTTTTTGTTGTTGTTCATGGCAATCATTGGCATGCTCCACATATTCCAACATAGATTTTCAAAATTATACCTATGATATTTTCAGGGGTCTATTTGACCCCCTCCACCCCCAACTGAGATGCTCACATCAGACCCACCTTGATTCTGTGGGAACTTGCAGGCTTATATGAGAGAAGGTAGAGTATCTGTAAAGTCTCTACAGTTTCAACAGAGTGATAGTTAAACTTTATAATATTGAAAACATCAAATGCTTTAACAGTGTATCATCAGATACATTATAACATCAATTCTGGAAAAAACTAGTCACATATAAACAATAAAGATTCCTTTAAAAATACGCTATATATCTACAGTACTCACAGGAATTCTCTAATGCTGTAGATTTGTCATACATTTAAAAAGTTCATTGTAAAAAAAAGTTCATTAAAAGTCCATTTGGAATGAACAAGACTTTTGAATAACACTATTGTAGATTTTTGCCCCCTAATGTTCCCCCAAAGTCTTGAGAAAAAGAGGGAAACTCCAGTTTTAAAATATTTTGTTCTTATGTCTTTGCATCTTTAGGCACAATGCACGTCCAGCTCTAACGCTTTTATCTGAAATTCAAAGGGATTGTAGCTCTCATTGTGGATCTTGCCTGAAAAACTAGACAGGCAATAGTGATGATTCCTCTTATGAGGTCCTTAAAATTTTCTCCTACAGGGTAGGTACATATTGGCTTGCAGATGAGCTCATCATCAATTCTTTCTCACTTCTTCGGTGGTGCCCTATTTGTAAACAAGAAGAGCAAAGGTGTTAAACCTCACATATACCTACACTAGTTTCTCCCAGCCCAGCCCTATTTTAGCTCATCTCTTACTTCCTTCAAAGATCTGGCTTGGATAAAAGTAAATGCTTCAAACAGCAAGGTATAAAAAAATAAGGTATGGAAGGATTTTGGCCCCACCCAGCCGAGCAGCCAATCGGCCGCCTTAGGCTGGGGGCCGCCCATTGCCTCCCCTGCTGGATGGGAGACAATTTTTTTGCCCTGGGCTGCTTGGGGGCGGGCAGCCTTATATAGGCTGGCCCATCCCCCTGTGGCGCAGTTCTTTCCCCAGGGCTTGTCGGAGCGGCACGGCCACGATCAGGCGTGGCTGCGCGCGGGGCCTTTACCAACCATCAGGGTTGCTGCGGCTCTTCAAACGGCAGGCAGAGCGGCCGGGCGTTGCGGAGCATCGGCGCGCTCGTCGGCAGTGCAGGGAGTATTCGGGGGGCTTTTGCTGCGGGCATTCCAAGCCTCCACTTCATCCCATTACGCGCGGTTGGGCCCAGACAGTGGGGAAAAGCCACGGCTTTGGGGATTGTTTGGTGGCGCTTCATCAGGGTGGCCGCGGTAGCGGTTTGCTCACCTTCCTGCCTTCCCCCCCCCGCCTCTTCAGTTTTTGGTGCTGAGAGCCCTGGCTGCAGAAGGGCGGGCTGTGCGCGTGGCGGGGCGAGCGGGCGACTTTCAGCTCTTGAAACTTTTTAGCCTACCCCCCACCCCCTGCTCAGTAGTTTAGCTGGGGGGGTGCAGGGTGGCTAAGGCAGTGAGTGACTGGCCTGCCGGGCATAGGTTAATCCAGGCTAGGCAGCCCCCGCAGAGAAGTGAGTCCACCTAGGAAGCCAAGTTAGGGCCCTGAGGCAGGCTTGGTATAGCCCCTCTTACCACCCTTTGGGCGCTTCCCAGAAGGGCAGGGGACACAGGCACAAAGGCAGTGCACCTGCTGGGTAAGGGGTGGCGCCGGGACTTCCCCTTAAGCCACGCGGTCTGGGCTTGGCGCGCGTTGCTGAGTGGGGTGTTTGTCCTAGTTGGGGCTATGGGGCCTAAGAAGGGACAGGGCCCTATAAAGGGAAAGCAGCCTGCTAAAAAACCAGTGAAGAGGCCCTATCCAGCTGAGCCCCCAGCTGAGAACTGGGATGATGCCAGCACACGCCAAGCCATTTTGGACAGCTTGGCGGCTTTGGCGGGCGAAAGAGGGGTCGCAGGTCCTTCACGGCACGTGTCAGGTCTTACGGGCAGTGGTAGGGCGGCAACCATCGCTTTTCAGAGGGAGGTTCTCGCTCGTTTATCTGCCTTACAGGGTGGCGATGACAGCAATGCACCGGACCAGGTGACTCTGGAGGAGGAGCATAGGCGGGAGCCCGAGGATGTTGCTGGGGTTCTGCTTGAGCAAGACGGTAGGTGGCCGGCTCAGCCCCGGGGGATGGTTTGGCTGTGGGGTCCTTGGGGCCCGATCATAGGACCCGGGGCAGGCACATTGGTGCCTTCGCACAGGACGGGGTTCCCGTATGTAGTCGGCGGACCCTCCCTGAGCCAGCAGTCACCGTTAGGGTGGTCAACTTTTTTGCCTCCCTCATCTCGGCAAGTAGGCACTGGGTCTTCCTGGTCCTCTTCACCTCTAGCGGCGGGACAGCCTAGCATTGTCGGTGGGGTGACGAACCCCATAGCCGGGGGCGTTCTTCCTTGGGTTGGCCAGTTAGCTTCTCAGCTTCACCTTGGTCCACACAGCAGTGGGGGGGGGGCTTGGGGTTTCCAGCACACCCCTCTGTTTTGTACGCTTCGGTCACTTTTCATGCTATCCCTTTTGGTGACTCGGCTATGCCACTGGGCGACCACCTTACAGCGGCGACTAGAGAAAAGATCCTGAAGGGCAAATATGTTGACGTATTTAGTTTGCTGTACAGGGAGTTACGAGAAGAAGCCAAAAGAGGAGATGGACAAGAAGGACAAAGAAAAGCTTAAGAGGAGGAAAGTCGACAGGTCTTGGTCGAACTGTTTGCCAGGGTTTTTTATTTACGCGGGGGTAATTGCTAGGGCCCAGCCTTGGAGGGCTGCCCCGCTTTTCCAATATTGCGATATTATTTATCGCGTCTATAACGATTTTGTGGGCGGAGCGTGGCGCCAATATGATGAGGCTTTCCACATGAGGGCGGCAGTTAATTCCAGGTTACCGTGGGACCAGATCAACCAGCAGCTCTGGTTGCAACTTATGGCGCCCGCAAAACCCAATCTGGGCGACAGATCGGACAGTGGTCACCTTGTCCAAAAAACGGCTCATCCTGCTGGTACCCGCGCTCCCGCGGGGCAGCCGGTTCAACCTCGGCTGCTTTGCTGGGAGTTTACCTCCCAAGAAGCATGTGCCAGAAAAGCCTGTAGATACCGGCACGAATGTCCGTTGTGCGGGGGCCCCCATGCTTTTATGACATGCAACAGGTCCAAGCCAAAAGGGGGCTTCAAGCGGCCGGGAGGCCCCAATCAGCCACCTGGAAAAGGGCCCCAGCCCCATCAGAATGGTTCTCAGTAAGCTGTTGCAAAATTATCCGCGTTTGGATGATAGGCGTTTTTTGTTAGCTGGTTTTACATTTGGGTTCCGGATTCCTTACATAAGAGAAGCCATGTTAGATCAGGCCAACGGCCCATCCAGTCCAACATTCTGTGTCACACAGCGGCCAAATATATATATATATATATATATATATATATATATATATATATATATATATATATATATATATATATATACACATACACACACACACACACACACACACTGTGGCTAATAGCCACTGATGGACCTCTGCTCCATATTTTTATCTAACCCCCTCTTGAAGGTGGCCATGCTTGTGGCCGCCACCACCTCCAGTGGCAGTGAATTCAACATGTTAATCACCCTTTGGGTGAAGAAGTACTTCCTTTTATCCATTTTAACCTGTACCAGGGTCCGCGAAGCCCCTTTTTGTGTTCCAACTTGAAATCGGTTAAAGGGTTGGAGCAGAAAGTACGAAACAAAATTAAGAAGGAATGTGCAGAAGGCCATGTTTTAGGTCCCTTTCCGGAGCCGCCTGTGCCTAATTTACAGGTCTCCCCTCTTGGGGTGGTGCCAAAAAAGGCTAAGGGGGAATACCAGCTGATCCATCATTTATCATACCCAAGGCGCCAGTTGGTCAACGATGCCATTCCAGATGAGTTGTGTTCTGTTAGGTACACCTCTTTCGACCGGGCAGTGCGAATAGTGCGCCACTGCGAGGTAGGCGCGGAGCTCGCAAAATGCGACATTAAGTCGGCCTTTCGGTTGCTGCCCGTGCACCCGGACGATTTCGAGTTGTTGGGTTTTTGCTTTGAAGGGAGTTTTTATATGGACCGGGCCCTCCCTATGGAGTGTTCAGTGTCCTGTTCAGCCTTCGAGCGGTTTAGTACGTTTTTAGAGTGAGCATTGCAGTTCAGGACAGGAATGCAGGACACTGATGATTTCCTTTTTGTTGGCCCTGCGGGCTCTGGCCAATGCGCTTATCTGCTCAGGTCTTTTGAGAGGTTGGCGGCCGAGCTGGGTGTCCCGTTGGCAGTTGAAAAGATGGAGGGCCCCTCGACTGTGTTGACTTTTTTAGGGATAGAGCTAGATACCGTACAGCAGTCTTCACAGTTGCCACTGGATAAGTTGCGAAGCTTGCGAGAAAAGGTTGCTGAAGTGAAGGGAAAGAAGAAAGTTTCGCTGCTTGAGCTCCAACAAGTAGTTGGCCACCTGAATTTTGCGTGTAAGGTGGTGGCGCCCGGCAGGGCGTTTTTGAGGCAATTTTGTGAGGGCATGACAGCTTTGCGCTCGCCTCACCATGTTACCCGGGTAACTAGGCGCATTCGTAACGACCTGGAGGTCTGGGAAAAATTTTTTGATCACTTCAATGGGACATCTTTTTGGCGGGAGGTTATGTTGTTGGAGGCTGAATTGCAGATTGTATCGGATGCTGCGGGCACCACCGGGTTCGGTGTGTATTTTCAGGGACAGTGGTGTGCTGAACCCTGGCCAGCGGAGTGGCGGAGCTTTGATTTGATTCGTAACTTGGCCTTTTTGGAGTTCTTCCCTATTGTGGTTGCAGTTTTTATTTGGGGGCACTCTTTGGCCAACCATACTGTGCACCTTTGGTGCAACAACATGGCGGTTGTCCATGTCGTTAATAATCTCACCTCCAGGTCCCCCCCAGTCATGAGTTTAGTTAGGGTTTTTACGTTACGCTGCCTCGAGTTGAATGTGCTGTTTGCCGCCCGGCATGTACCGGGCTCCAGTAATGGTGTGGCGGACGCTCTGTCTTGCCAACAGATGGTGCGGTTTCGGCAGCTCGCCCCGGAGGCCGACAGTTGTCCAGTGCCCATGCCAGCAGAGCTGTGGCGAATTGGAGGGACGAAGTGAGCCGGGCCATCCAACTTGCAATTGCACCTAGTACGAGGAGGTCGTATGATCAGGCGGCAAATTAATTTTCATTGTTTAGAGCAGGTGCCAGGCTGGAGGAGACCTGGCCCGTCCCGGTTGAGCAGTTGCTCCAATTTTGCGTGCAGCAGAGGGAGCACGGTCTTTCTGTAAAGTCCATCAAGGGTCAGCTCGCGGGGTTGGCTTTCATCAGCAGGTCGCACGGGTATTCAGAGTGTACTAAGGACTTCTAAAATGTTGGAAGGGTGGTCCCGGGAGGCGGGGCGCCAAGTTGATAGCAGGCGCCCGATTTCACCCGCTATCCTGCGGGGACTCCACTCCACATGGGCCTCAGTTTGCGTCTCAAGTTACGAGCAGGCGCTATTTCACGCTGCTGCGTTAACGGCGTTTTTCGGGGCATTGCGGGTATCGGAGCTGGTTGCGGATTCCCGCAACGATGTTTCAGACAGGGCTCTGAGGGTGGGTGATGCTATGTTGGAAAATGGGCAGGCGGTCATTCGCGTCTGTCGGTCAAAAACCGACCAAAAACTGAAGGGTTGCATGATCACGCTGGGCCCTGTTCTGAAGAGGAGTTGTGCCCGGTGCGAGCCTTGGTGCTGTATTTAGAGATGTGCAGATCGGCTCAGGGCCTGTTATTCCGCCATAAAGACTCATCCCCTCTTTCCAAGTTCCAGTTTTGGGCAGTCACCACCCGGGCCCTAGAAAAACTGGGACTCGGGGGCGCAAAGTTTGGCACTCACTCTTTTCATATAGGCGCAGCGTCTACGGCCGCAGCTATGGGCTATGAGGACGACGTCATTCGCCGAGTGGGCCATTGGAAGTCCCGGGCCTTTCGGACCTATATACGGCCTCTGGTGACCTAAGAGGCAGTAGTGGGTTCCCTTCAGTATGTTATGGTTATTATTTGTTCTGAATTTACTGTTTCTTTTTCATAGGTGCTGTGGCTGGCCCGAAAAGGAGGAGGATCCTTATTTGCAGCCACAGTATCGTTTTCTGGGCGGCACATCAGGCTCGTCGGATGCCGGGAGGATCTCGGTTGGGCCTGAGCGAGCAGGTCACAATTGAATGGCAAGGCCGATGGGGCATGAAGTGGGCGGGACTCCTCTTGCTTCTGTTTAAGGAGAGGAGGGGCCCGCCGCCGCACATCTTGGTGATTCACCTGGGGGAGAATGATGTGGGCCTAATGAAGGGTAAGGCCCTATCACTTCAAGCCCGGGATGATATCACCCTGATTAAACGTAGATGGCCGGGCATCCTCGTCCTGTGGTCGGCCATGTTGCCGCGCTGGGTGTGGCGGGCAGCTTGGGACCCAGCGGGCTTGGAGCGGGCCAGAAGGAAGGCCAATAGAGCCTTATGTATTGCCATGGAGGCAGGGCTGAGAGTTTATGTGCCCCACCCATCCATCAGGGCCAGTTGTACGGATTTGTACAGGCCTGATGGTGTTCACCTGTCGATAAAGGGCAACGAGGCCTTCTTGGCTGAGTTAAGGCATGGGCTGGAACATGTTCTGTTTAGTGGGGGGGACAGTGGCCTAAGCTGAGGCTCGGCGCTGTCCGTGGCGGTTTTACCGTTGGGAACATGTTCTTTTGGGGTATTTGGTGAGCTCACATGGCAACGCACCTTTGGGGGTGTACGGCATCCCTGGGGGACCGAAGCTGCATGGCTCAAGGTTGGCTCCAGGGAGCCTTGTGATCCAGTCACTAGGGAGTTGTCCACAGCCCAGGCTGCACGGCTCGGGTGAGGGTGGATCTAGTGCCTGGCCGGCCAGGTTTGAGCCGTTGGGTCGGCTCACTCCCGGGGCCGGGGCTCACCCTGTTTTCAGGTTGAGGAGGTGGTCTGTGTTGTGACCCCTGGCTCAACCTGGCCCCATGTTTTTCCCATTGCCGTTAATTTAAATAAAGTGGCCCTTTATCCCATATTGTTGTCTGTCTCGTTATTCCAAATGGGGGGGGCACTTCACTTGTAAACTCCACTTGTAAATGCATATATGTGCTTACTTTTTACTTTCCTCCAAATGCTCCCCATTCCCTTCCCCACAAACAGCCAACAGGCAAGGCACCAGAACTGAGGATTTCTAGTCTTCCTTTTATGTATGCTAACCTGGGAGGCAGTATCATTCAGATCAGTTATACTTTTGAGGCTAATGAATAGGTATATTCATGCTGGAGTCAGATAGGAATGTACATTCAGAATGTAACCTATTACAATGTATCTCATACAGATGTAATGAGACGATCTGTGATGCATGATAATTTTGAAAGACTACACTAAACAATATTCCAAACACACTAATATTTTCACATATATATCACCGGTTTTGTGTTTTTTTGAAATTGTGGTATCCGAGCATGGTGAGTGTGATGTTTTGCTGTGTAAATACTCTGCATGTCTATGTTTTATTTGTGCAATCTAATGGTGTTTTATATGTATGTTGCTATGGTTTAAAGGTAGACTTCTAGAATAAGATGTGGGAGGCAGGATGGATTATTCAAGTATGCTTTGATTGGATGGTAGCTATACCATAGGAAGAGCTGACTGGTTTGTTGAGAGGCTTTGTGTGGGACAATGTGTGTCAAAAAAGAAAACAGAGGAGGGGTGAAGAGTGTATAGTGGAGTGTGAGAGAAATCTGAATTCTTTGTGGAAGTTACAAGCCAAAGTGGCAAGGGAGGAAAATAAGTCTTTGTGCCTTGGTCTACTTAAGGAACTTTAGAGGAAGGCCTGTACCTATCTGAAGCCATTACACTTATGACCTTTACTGAATGAAATTGTTACACTGTTATCCTTTCAAATAAACTATGTTTAAGGGGGGGGGGACTGTTTTATTTAGAGTGAGGGATGCTTTTTTTACCTCAAGGCCACATCCACATACCAACTGTTCTGTCATTCTACCAAATATAACTAATTATGTGCTTTAGGTCCAATTAAGAATTATAAGGCAAGAATTCTTTGGTGGCAGCAAGAATAAATAGGCAAAACTAAGGAAAGCAAGGAGTCAGTGTAACATAGACACCTCAGAATACTACAAAGAAATGTACACATTTACAGGTGCTTACATATAATGTGTCTCCAAAAAGACCTTACAGTGAGTATTTCAAATACAAAATGATCAGAATAATAAATCAGAGTAGAATAATAGAGGCAGCCTTCCAAGTCATGGAAAGGTTTGTTTGTTTGTTGAGGGGAGGGGGCTGATTATTTATTTATTTATTTGCCAATGACTCTGCTTTCTCAAGACCCATCCCAAATCTAGTTTAGGAATATTCACCACAGCTCTACAGGTTTCAAGAGGTTGAAATACACTCACTATGTTGGACTTCAGCCTAAATGACAACTAAATTGAAAACCACATCTATTAGCAAAGCTGATGGGCATTTGCCAACCAATAAAGGAGTGAAATGAGACTACACATAGTGCAGCTAGGTGTGGGAGGGTCCTGCATAATCAAGAAACTCTGAAGGTGTGTGCAATTTTTGTCTGTTTTATAAACTATGCCCCACTAAGTATTTGTTTTGCTTTGTAGATGCAAAGTCTAGAGGGCTAACAATGTTACAAACAAAAAAAACCTCCCAAACTGATGAAAATAAAGGTGTGGGAGATTTAACAAAGAAGAAAAAACAAGCAACTAGGAAAGGTAGTGTAGAAAGTAAAAGGCAAGAATCAAGCTCCTTTTCTATATAAATGAGGTTGGTCCTGATTCCTCCTCCTCCTCCAGAGTATTCAAGTATGAAGCTGGCAATACAGTAGGGAGAGAAAGGAAATCAGCCACCCTACCTTCAGTCCACTTCTCAGGGTGGAAACCAAACCCACCAAAATCCTCTCACCAGCATATAATTCCCTCCAATTAATGCTTTAAGAAAAAAAGACTGAGACCCTTTGCACCCTCAACACTACTCAACTTACAAAAGTTCCATTTAGGTTACTGTATGATAATTATTCATTCTGTATTTGAAGTCTTCCTTCTCGGTGGTCCCAGAGTGGGTCAGTACTGACCTATGGGAATATAGCTCCTCCTCTCCATAGGCAGGGCCAGCAAAACAAGTTCCTCCCAAGAGGAGGTGCTATTCCCCTTAACTTTTAGTTCATCTTCAAGCCAGTCGACTCTCAACTAGAAACTAGAAAACAAACTGCAACCGAGGGAAGAAACACTACAGTAATATCTGTTGTCCCCTCCCAGACCCGGAATCAAGGAAGCATACACAGAATCATCCAACTTCCTTTATTCATAACGGTGGAACAGGACAGTTTGGTACAACCAAACCAGAATGCCTGTAACCAATAACTCCCCATGTGCAATTACATGGTCCACAGTAAACTCAGCAGAAAGACAAATGCCCAAACACCCGGGCCTCCCAGTGTATTGATGCAAAGACTGAGTCAATCCCAAACCGGGCGGGGAGGACTGACCCACTCTGGGACCACCGAGAAGGAAGACTTCATGGTAAGTGAACAGAATCTTCCATTCTCCAGTGGTCCCAGTAGTGGGTCAGTCCGGACCTATGGGACTTATAACAGCAGTTCCCGAGGGTGGGCCCACTCAGTCCTTTGGATCAAATAGCAGCCTGCAACACCCTCTTACCGAATGCCGCCTCCACTGAAGCGAGCTTAACAATACGGTAGTGCTTCGTAAAGGAATGAACGGAGCACTAAGTGGCCAATCTACACACCACCTCCATAGAAGGGAAAGCTCTGTAAGCTGCCGGTGGCTGCTCCCCTTAAGGAGTGAGCTGTGATGCCTGATGGAGGCTCCAATCCCCTAGCCTCATATGCCTCGATGATGCAGCCTCGCAACCATCTACTAATTGGAGATTTAGAAATTGCTTTACCCAGGGCTCTGGCACTAAGAGAAACAAATAAGGAATCAGAAGACCTTAGAGGCTTAGTTCTGTCCAAGTAAAAGCTTAAGGCTCTGCGAACGTCTAAACAGTGCCATAATATCTCCTTTTCATGCTGCGGATTGGGACAAAAGGAAGGAAGAATACATTCTTCCGATCTATGAAACAGTGAGTTAACTTTTGGGACAAAGGCCGGGTCAGGTCTCAAGACCACCTTATCTCGGTGGAAAACACAAAGATCTTTGTGTATAGACAATGCCTTAATCTCAGACACCCTGTGTCTGAGACACCCACCACAAAAATCATTTTAAAAGTAAGCATCTTTAAATTGCATGAAGCCATAGGCTCAAAAGGCTTGTGACTTAATGCCTCAAGCACTACATTCAAATTCCAAGAAGGGAACCTGTGCACCTGCGGTGGATTAAGGAGAGACACCTCTCTTAAAAATTGTTTGATGTGTGAATGTTTGGACAGCAACTTGCCCTTCCTATCACCTCTCACCGCTGAAATGGCTGCTACCTGCCTTCGGAGGGTGTTGGTACTAAGTCCCTTCTCCAACCCCGCCTGAAGAAAGGCTAGCATGACTGCTATCTTAGCAGCCATTGGGTCTGCACTATTCTCCTAACGCCAGGATACAAAGGTCTGCCAAGTGGCATTGTACACTCTATTAGTAGACACTCGTCTAGAGGCCAGCATGGTATCTACAACCCCTTTTTGGTACCCCAACTCAGTTAGTTGCCTCCGTTCAACTTCCACGCTGTGAGTCTTAGCATCTCCAGTCATGGACACAACGCCTCTCCCTGTAGCAGAAGATCCTTCCTTAGCGGAAGTATCCAGGGTTCGGCTACCCTGAGATGCATCAACTCCTGGAACCAGACCCTTCTCGGTCAAAAAGGTGCTATTACTATTACCTCCGCCCCCAATTCCTGTACCCTGAGCAAGAACCTCTGTAGCACCTGGTCTGGGGGAAAGGCATAAAGAAGAGTCTTGGGCCACTCTGCGTGAAACGCATCTGTGCCCATGGCCTTTTGAGTTTTTGTTCCTGACAGGAAATTTAGAACTTGATGGTTTAGTTCCGACGCGAACAAGTCCACCTTTGGAAAAGGTGGCAAACTCGAACCTCTGGCAAACTTGATGGAAGACCATCTTGTTCAGTAACCACTCCACTGGATCCAGGGTCTAACGGCTGAGCCAGTCCGCTAACACATTGTCATTCCTGCAACGTGTGTGTCACCTTCAGGGACCGAAGATTTGTCTCCGCCCAGTCCATCAGCAGAGTTGCTTCTTGCTGCAAGTGTTTTGATCGTGTCCCCCCTTGCTTGTTCACGAAGGCTTTCACCGTCATATTGTCCGTTTGGATGAGAACATGTTGGCCTTTCACTATGTTCGAAAGGTGGAGCAGAGCTAGTCTGATCGCCCTCAGTTCCAGGATATTTATACTGTTGGAGGTCTCCTGACCGGACCAGAGCCCTTGAACCATCTGTCCTTTCACATGTGCCCCCCAGCCAAACAAGCTGGCATCCCTCGTCACAACTGTTCGAATTGGTTCTCACAGAGCCTGACGGCTTGGAACCACCGTGGTGACAACCACCGTTGCAAGGCCACTTTCACCTGTTTTGGCACTCCTACCTGGAGCGGCTTCCTCTGAGCAATGGTGGTCTGGAAGGGACGTAGGAAGGACTGGATGGGTCGTGTATGCGAACGTGCCCATTGCACAAGGTCCTGGCACGAGACTAAGAGTCCCACCAATTTTGCTAGAGTCATCACTTGCGTGGTTTTGGCCTGCAACACTGAATGGATCAGTTGTGTCAGTTTTGCTTGTCTTTCCTGGGAGAAGAAGACTCTGTCTTCCCTGGTATTGATCTGCACCCCCAGGTGAAGGATGGATTGAGCCGGTATGAGGGAACTCTTCTCCCAATTTATGATAAACCCGTGGGAGGACAGAACATCCACTGTCTCCTTCAGGGCCACTTTCGTCTGCGTAAATGATGGTGCCTTGACTAGGCTGTCATCCAGGTATGGAAACAATGACACTCCCCTGAGACGCAGAGCTGCCACTAGAGTCACCAGTATCTTTGTGAAGACTCTGGGTGAGGACTTTAAGCCGAATGGCAATGCCTTGTATTGGTAGTGGCTGCTGTCGTAAGAGAATCTCAGAAAACGGTGGTGCCCCTGCCGAATTGGTATGTGTAAATAGGCCTCGGATAGATCTATCGATGCCAGAAAGTCCCCTTTTTGTAGGGCTAGGAGGATCGACCACAAGGTTTCCATCTGAAACTTCTTTGTCTCCACCATTCTGTTGAGCCATTTCAGGTCTAAGATTGCTCTCACATTCCCATTCTTTTTTGGGACAATGAAGAAGATCGAGTAGACACCCTGGGTCCTCTCCTCCTCTGGCACCAGTTGTATAGCCCCTATCTCAAGGACATGGAGGATGGCTGATAGCAAAAGCTGATGTTTTTGAGGAGACATGTTCCTGAGAACTTCCAGGAATCTGTCTCATGGAACTGTCTTGAATTCTATACTGTAGCCCTTGGACACCGTCTCCACCACCCATCTGTCTGTTACTGTCTGTCTCCACACTTCGGCAAAGTGTTGGAGATGGCCCCCTATAGCTCCTGCCATCTTCCCCTATAGAATTTGGAGTTTTGGGGGGGGCAGACTATTAATTAAGTCCTCCCCCAGGCAACCTTGCACAGGCTGCCCTACTTTCCCCATTCCTGAACTTCTTCCTCCACCAAAACCCCCATTCCATGGGTCTCTGGGACCCTACCTGTTCCTCAGGAGGGAGGAGGAGTTCGTTGCCGTCCTGTCTGTCCTGTACGCACTGCCGGGTCCAGACAGAGGCTTGGGATGTCCACGGGGCCACGGACGTGTGTGCTGCTGTCTCCACCTCGGTCGTCTGCAGTCTCCGCCGCTCACCGCCGTGTTCAGGGAGGGATAGGGAAAACTGCAGCCACGTTCCTGGGTCTCCTGGCTTCTGCCAGACTCCAGGAGGCTTCAGGTGCCAAGGGAAGGGGGGAGAGTAAGCTGTCCCGTCCCTTTTCTCATCTCTTCTGCGATCTTATTATTTTATTTTTATTTGCAAAGTTCAGCCTAAGCTCAGCTGGCATGTCCTGCTCGGAAGGCAGGGCCAAGCAAAATTGAAAGTTAAGGGGAATAGCACCCCCTCCTGGAAGGAAATTGTTTTGCTGGCCCTGCCTATGGAGAGGAGGAGCTATATTCCCATAGGTCAGGACTGACCCACTACTGGGACCACTGGAGAATGGTGGTCTGTGTACAGGTTCCATACTCCCAATTAAGAATTATAACTCAAAACTCACAGACCTTGTCCAATGGAGCGGGGACAAGACAATAGCATCAAAGAGAGTAGAGAACCTAAGACTACCTTAATATGGCAACAATATGTACTACAAGCTCTACATGCAGTTGCTGTAAAACCACTTTAGTAAATGCATAATAAACAGCAGCGTGGAAAAGAAAATTATACTGAAAACATAAAATGCAAGTATATGCATGCAACTGCCATTTCAGTATTTCATCCCAAAAGTCGCCATCTGATCTGTAAGGTTTCATTCACTATTGCCTTTTGTAACAATTTCCAAATGAGAAGATGTTTTAGAGCCAGTAAAATGGCATGCAAGAAGCAAAAACTACACATTCAATGTTCTGAAAGCAAACAATGCTCAAAATTTAAGAATAGTTTCACATTAGCAACAGTAAATTAATTCCACCCAATTCCCCCTCCCCACCAACTGCCTAGGAGGAGAAATGTAACAATGAAATATGTTAGCAACTTTACACAAACAACAGGCACTTGTGGCAGTATTCAAGATCCACTTCAGGGCTTCTTCTCTTGACCTGTTTCTCCATGTTCTATCCCCTCATGTATTGTTTTAGCTTTAGTATCCACTCCATCAATCTGACCATCAAGACACAAACCACCAACAATCCAATTGGTAACACAACCCAACTCTTCAAAAGCACTGACAGAAGAAAGATAGGAGCATGATGTCAAAAGCAATAGATCTCTTGAAAGAGGAAACACGGCACAATTGCTTTGTCAATAAACTACAGCCTTGGAAAATATTGGAAATTATTCCATTGGAATAAATATGAAGTGTGGCAAAACATGCACACTTCATGCTATCATGTTCTACAGACAATACAGTGAGAATGCCACCAGCTAGACTTTTTTAAAAAAGGGTTGCTTTCACACCAAGGATTTCTCACATTTCAGCCTCCCAAATGATACGGGATTCTGGCGGGGGGGGGGGGGGGCTCATGTTTCGAAATAGTGTCTGTATTTCTGCAAGAACCAGCATCTACAGTAATTGTACTCATGTTTCCCAGGTGTCTCTGTGTATGTGCATACTTTCACAAGCCAGCCACACACTCAAATCAATGTGCAGGCAAACCGCTTATTGCTTAGATAGACAAAAACAGGTTCTGTAACCCTGCCAACATGCACAACTAAACCCTTTGCTTCTATCTCCTACTGTAGATAGGCTTCTAATCATAGGGTAACTGAGGCAAATGTAGGCTGATGCCAAGCCTGCATCTTTGTGCCAACTCCAACTATGTGCAAGCAAAGCCTTTGCCAAAGGAAGCCACATCTCCAGTTTCAGTGGGAGACCTCTTACCAGCTTTGCCTACCGCTGCTCAGCTGGATGGCAGGAGAAAAATGTGGGGCAGAAGACACTGTGTCAATCAAAATGAATACACAGAGAATCAGAAAGCCCTCTCAAAGCTGCACAGTTATTGATTAAAAGCAGAAATGCTATACACAAAAATGTCAATCAACATGATCAAGTTTGGCAGCAAAATGGCCTTTCTGTTCTGTTTGGGAGAAATCTCTGTTAGGCACATGCCTGCTGAGTCATGCTCTTGCCTCCCTGTCCTTCCCACCTCCTGGGAAATTGAAATGACAAACATGATGCCAAATGTATTTCAGACTATGAGGTTTCTTAGTTTGCTCTCAAATAGTTGAAGGCTCTTGATAATGTTGACTAAGGTAGGTTAGGTATACTGCTTGTTTAGTGGCTGCCTAGTTCCCGGTAGGAATCTTGTCTGAGCTGACAGAAGTGCTCTCTCTCAGATATAGTCCTGGACTGATCGTTCAGGGGGACGTCAACATCCAGACAGGGGACACATCCCTGTGGAAGCCCCTGGTCACAAATGTTGTTATACTGGCATTTTGCCACCTTTGCCAGGTTAAAATGGATTCTTCTGACAAACGCAATGTACATTAAGGGAATTATTTTGGCTTATTCAGAAAAGTTTTTTTTTTAATGATTGGATTTCTCTGTTTCTATCTGAATTTATTTTCTTTCTACCTGGATTTATTTTCTTTCAAAAGGATCCTGATTAGAAATCAGAATACCTGGATTGGTCCTTATATCTTGAAGAGTGGAGTGATTTCAAACACCAAATGATAATAGTACATGTTGGTAATGAGACAGGAAAACTAGCTCTCCATTCAGTCCAAGAGGATGCATTTTGTTAAGCTTCATTATCAATTGCAATCTAGAGGCCTTTTTTTCTAAACTCCTTTTGAAATTCCTTTGTACTTTGTGCTACTCTTGAGTCAGCAAATGAATGTTGTAGTTTCTAATGGCAGACTTATGTCCATTTATTCTTTGCATTCTCCTGGATGGAACTGAGACCTAGGTTTCCTGTCTCATTACGAACGCTGGTACCTTCACACCTACTACCCCTCTGTATATCATGCCTAATCCAATCAAGCCTGCTATGGTCATTCACCAGCTATTGCCACTCGACATCTGAAATCATCTTTATAAATTTAGATTTCTAGTACCTCATGTTACATTTTATGGCATGCATGGCCCAGCCCAACAAAGTGACATTTATTCAGATCTGGCCCTCGTAACAAATGAGTTCAACACCTTTACCATGGAGGGTACAAATATGCATTCCACCCTGAGATCCTTGGAGTTAGGGTGGGATGAATTTTATGTATTACTTTTTCAACATATCACAAAACATAATAAGGAATAAATAATCAATGCTGATCAGACCAAGCTTAATTTTAAGAAAAAAGACCCTTTGTTTTCTTCACTGAAATTTAATAACTAAGGAGATCTTTCTCTGAAATACTTTTTTCAGCCATAACAAAAGACTAAAGAGCATACAGCTTCACAAAAAGCAAGAACACCCACAGAATAAAGGATGCGCTGGTGACCCCCCACCCTTACACAACATAAAGTGGCAGAACCTTGTGGTGCTTATATTGCAATGACTGAAAGACTATGAGGGGTAGCACTATACCTCTATGTCCAAACATAGCAGGGCTGGTACTTTCAAATCAGAAAACAAGATACCCCTACTACCAAAAAACCACTCCCTATTAGGGAGAACCATCTTACTGCAAGTCAACAATACCAGCTAATTTACAGCTGTCACAACAAATCAAAATATGCTTTAAACCAATGTTTCAGGTTTCCTCCAAAACTTCCCTCTCAGCAACGAATGAAGGATTAGTCAGATTGTTAGGCATCAGCTGTTCTTGTATATCTCATATCTGACCTGCTGCATGCTTATATTGAAGATTTCTTTTTGTTACATTTATATCCCACCATTCTGCCAAGGATTTCAAGTCATCTTGCAATATATTTATCCCATTTTATCTTCATCACAACCTATATGAATTCCTATAGGCGAAGAGTGACTAGCCCAAAGCCACCCAATGAATTCAATAGGTGAATAGAAGTCCTAAGTCCAGTACTTTATCCATTAAACTACACTGTCTGTTCTCACATCGAAAATGTATAATCATTAAATGGAAGCTATTTTAAAAAGCTGCATCAGTACATCTTTCTTGCCCTCAGTTGCTAAGATTGACAGCTTAGAAAAGTGGTCTTTACTAAATATAAGCAAGAAACCAGAAAAATATTCACTCAAAACTAACCTCACACCTGACTTTTGCATGCATCACTTTCTAGTAATACTCAGAGGCTTCATAAAAAGTGGCAAACATTATTGTTTATTCATACTTAACATCTTCCATGCAATCATTCATTCCTACAATGCATTCAAGGACTTAGTCCATGTCATAGTTTGCTCAACCATACAATTCCAAACAATAATACTTTCATAATGTAAAAAGCCGTTAGATACTAGATCACAATTACTTGGGAGTCACTATCATCCCTTAGCCAAAGTTTAAAAACTGACAGATTCTGTCTTTGAATTTATGTATCTTGATCCCAAGAGACAATCTCTCTCTCTCTCTCGGCTTGGCTATCTATTTATTATAAGCCAAACAAGATGCACACACATAGCCAGCTCAGAAAGATGTAAAAAAAAGCTTGCCAGTTTTAGAGCTTCTCTCAGCCACATATCTAATTCCAAACCAGGCAACAGAGCAATGATCCCAATGTGATGTCCATGGGTACCATGATGCTCACTGATGTGTTTTCTAGTGTCCTTCTTTTCCAAAGCATATTTTTCCCTGAAGCAAAGAGCTAATCCTTGCTTTCCTCCAACCAGGAGGCATCACACTTCTGTCTGCTTTCCTCCAACCAGGAGGCATGCATTCAGAAACAGCTGCTTTCATCACAGGAGGACACTTGACTTGAAACCCTCCAGTATGTCGTGTTCAGCTCCCCTAGTAGTCATTAGGTGTATGGTTGTGCCTCTTGTGGCAGCCATTTTGTGTTGGCACCCACTAGGGTTGCCAGGTCAGGAAATATTTGGAAATTTGGGGGGTGGAGCCAGGAGACTTTGAGGGTGAAGCCAGGAACAAGGTTTTGCAAGCATCACTGAACTCCAAGGAAGTTCTGGCCATCACATTTAAAGGTACCTCACTCCTTTTAAATGTCTTCCTTTCATTGGAAATAATGGACAATGGGGGCACCTTCTTTTTGGGACTCGTCAAATTGGACCCCCTGGTCCAATCTTTTTGAAACTTGGGGAGTTTTTTTAGAAGAGGCACCAGATGCTATGCTGACAAATTTGCTGAAATACTATCCATTGTTTATTGCAAGTCCCTTTGAAATAAGATTCAAAACAAGAGTATTTGAAGCAGAAGCATTTGGTTGGATTTCACTACCAACAATGCCACTAACATTTTTAGCACACACCCCCAAGCCCCCCATACTCATGGATTGATTCTCCATTATATCCTATGGGGACCAGTCTCCATAAAGTATAGTGCAGAAGACGTTCAAACCCCGCCCCTCACTTTCTGATAACCCTAAAATGTGGGGAGGAAAGGAGACAGATCTTCTAGAGAGACAAAAAATTCCTACCCAGTCAAACAGGGAGTTAGCTCTGAAGAGACCCCTGGTCTGGTGTGGTTAGAAACCGTCTGTAGAAACCTTAAGACCAGTTTAAAAACTCAATACAAGTACTGTTATGCTTCAAGAAGAGGTTTGGGGATAGAGTGTACCAGCCTTCTGGAAACCAAAAGAGTCACAGTATACTCAATGAAAATGTACTACAGCCTGAAATATAAGAACTGAAGTCTGTGCCAGCACTGATTTTACTTCAGAAGTTTTCAGCCCCTGATTTCACCTAATCTGTCCCCTCTATATTAAATATTTTGTTAATTATGAATTTCAAACTGCCTTGAGTGCCTAGTGCTATCAGCCTCCAGGTAGGGCCTGGAGATCTCCCACTTTTACGACTAATCTCCAGGTGGCAGAGATCTGCTCCCTCAGAGAAAATGGATGCTTTGAAGAATGGACTCTATGGCACAGTACCATGCTGAGGCCCCTCCTCAAACCCTGCCCTCTCCCAGATCAACCCCCCCAAATCTCCAAGTATCTTCCAACACAGACCTGGCAATCCTATGAGCGTCATTTAAGTTGTTTAAGTTAAAGTGGGCTTCAATCAGGTTCCAAGGCTGAGCCAAAAGTAAAAATATTGAACTATGCCAGGGTGGGGCAGCCAGAATTTTTCAGGAAAGAACAAAACAGACTAGAGAAGCTCAGTCACAAAAGGGAAAGGGGAAAAAAGAGGGAAAACTGCCTTTAAGGGAGGTAAGTGGACAGGACCTAATTCCACCATTTCCTTATTTGTGAATAAAAGATAATGAGGCTCTCTAAAACCTAAGCAAAGAGCTCCACAAATTGTATGCTCTGCATGTGTGTGTGTGTGCATACACAATTTATTTCCTAAACAATTTGTCCACAATGCACTCTGCTATTTAAGAATTTTTTTTCTTCAGCTGATGTAAAAAAAATTGTGTGCTAAATTTATCTTACAGAACAGAAGAAATAAATCTTAGAAAATACATCAGCTTCAACCCAAAGCTGTGTGGGCTCTCATTCATGGAGCTGTGCAATGCCACATTCTTACCATATTTAGTCAACAGAGGCAAAAATTGGGACAGATGGTAAGAAAATGAAACTGGAGCCAGATAAAAATAAAATAAAGAATGTCACTTCATGTAAAAAATATCAGAACACTTCCTACAGAGACTGAAGCATAGCCCCTAGATCCTGAGGCAGAACCAGTACCTCAAAAACAGAACTTACATATCAGATTCACCTACATCACATCCCTTAATGATGGCATAGCCAGCTTCTTGTTTTAAATTCCACCATATTTTTAAAAAACAATTTCCATCTTGTATTGCCACAAGTGATCCTTTTTCACTAATACAGTCAACAAATCTTATAGCTACCGTATTTGCCGGCATACAAGACGACTGGGCGTATAAGACGACCCCCCCACTTGGTGGCATGTTTTTCAGGGCAAAAAAGTCATCTTATAGCCGGCAAATACGGTAAGTATCTCTGCAGAGCCTGCTGGGTTAACTCTCTGACCCGGATCTGTCCATCCTTACAGGGAACCACTATCCCTGTCTTGCCAAAACACACTCACTTTCATCTCATCGACCCTCCTTCTCCTCAGGTGCTTCCTCTCAGGCGGCGGCAAAAGCAGGAAGGGGGGAAAGAAAAGGCAGGGGGGGAGGAGAAAAAAGCCACACAGGCCGCGCTGAGGGGGTGCGAGAGCGGCAGTTGGTGCCCTCGCGCCTCTCCGGGGAGGGGAGAAGAACCCCGCCGCTCAATGCCCGCCCCCGAGGCGACGGCTTCGCCTCGTTCCCCGTGCCCCCTCTGCTGCTCCTTCGCCTTCTCCTCAGCCCTTGCGAACGCGCTGCCGCGCTGTGGGAAATCGGCGGAGGGGGCGGTGGGGAAGAGGAACGGAGGGAGGTGCTGAGAAGGGCCAAACAGGGCGGATTGGTTTCCTCGCGGCCGCTCCAGGAGAGCCCAGCCCAGCTCTTAAAGGGGCCGCCGCCCCGCGAGGAACGCCTGGAGAGGGCAACGGCTGCCACTCCCCTCTCTCGCCTCCCGTCCGCCGTGGAGTTTTCTCTCTTCCTTATCCTCACCTCCAATAAACTAAATGGTGAAGTGCGGGGTTAAAAGAGGCCGGTGGTGAGCATGCTTGCTCAAAAGTCAGTGTTCCTGGAGGAGATTCAGCACAGACTGGCTCAAGAGCAGCAGGCGAGGCTGGTGGCACCTTTAAGACCAAGGAAGTTTGATTCTGCGCCCAAGTTTTCATGCGCAAGCACACTTGGGCAGATATTTGCCGGCGTATAAAACGACTGGGCGTATAAGACGACCCCCCCACTTGAAGGCATGTTTTTCAGGCCAAAAAAGTCGCCTTATACGCCGGCAAATACGGTAATTTATTACACTGTTTTTAATGTGAGGTCAAAGAAAATCTATTCTCATGGATTTACAATCCCTACAGTCACATATTTAGTAGCAGAACTATAATTGAGAATGTAACCTATCCTAAAGTTGTGCAAACCACTACCCATTTTTAAATCTATGGTGCAACAGATCAATTAGTAGATTGCTATTACTTGCAGCCTAGATGGTTCCACCTGAAAGCAGCAGCAACTAGTGGATTGCATCCAGGCTAAATTTCCCATTCACTGAAGAGGTGGGGTAATTTCTACAGATTCCTTGTTCCTGCTGCAGACTCCCAATTTGTCTCTCATGCTATTCCCAAGGATTTTTTGTCCCCCAAGAGCAACATTCCAGGGAGTTCAGTGTGATGCATAGGATGTGGGAGAGACAAGAACATTCTGTTCCACTGACAGAACTGCCTTGGATTGAACCCTATGAATTCAAGTCAACCTCCAATACATAAGGATTACGGAATATACATTTCAAACGTATAATAAAATGAATGGTAACCAAGGAAAGGGGGGGAAGGGAAAGATTTGTTCCTTTGTCTTTCCTCCCATTCCCCTTCACTGTTTGTCCTGACACTGGCCCAAATGCATTTCAGAGTCAAGCCAAAAGATACATGACTTGAGCACAATTTTTTTTTTAAAAAGCATTGGTGGGCTCTTTCACTTCCATCCAAGTGAAAGTGTGAAGAAAAACCCCTTTACATCGTGATTACCAGCTTGGTTGCCAGAGCACCTGGAGAAGTGATTCACACACGTCTGGCCAGAGAGTGTGGGTAAACCTATCCAGGGGCAAAAGGGACTTATGCAATACTAGCAGCCATAACGCTACAAAGGCACTCTAGACCGGTAAAAGAGTGCCCACCAGGAGAACGAAAGACTCTGTCATTCCATATGACGTCCATCTCAGCCATGGAACAGAAGGGACTGCGCCGCCAGGAGCTATCCAGGCGAACGGTTTTGAAGTTCTGACCATGGAATCCACCATGGAGGGCTAGCACCACAAGCAGCCATCTTCCTACCAGGCTTGACTCCATTCTAGCAAAGCAGACGGCTCACATACACACCAGATGTCACCTATGCCTGCAAGCAACCTACCCACCCCAGGAGTAGTTAATCGTCCAACCGCCACTTTCTTTGTTTGACGGAACTCAAGACAAAGACTAGTGCTAAGGAGAAGACAGAAGAAGAGGAAGACCATCTGCAGCCAGAGCCAAGTTCCTTTGTACAAACTGGGTGTTACCTAGGCCACGATTTGACTCTCTATTGTCACCCTTTTAGATAAGTCTAATAGTCCTAAATATCTCCCCACCCAAGTAATCTCTCTATTCTTCTCCCCAACTGTCATCTTGGAGCCTCCCCCTGGTCCATTTCAACCTGAAAGGTATCCAGGATCCAGGCAAGTCCATTGGTCAAGAGCAAGCACCCAATTAGGTGCCACCAATGAACATTCTATTGGTTGTCGCAGTAGTCCAGCCCTTATGGTCACTGCAAAACCTCCCTTTGCATCAGCTGACACTCTTTCTCCTCCCTCGTACCTCCCATTCCCTAAGGGCTCAAGAGAGTCCTTATAATCTGTGGACTAGCTACCCACAGGTGTGCTTCTATCCGTATCCCAACTTCCACTGCATAGATCCATCCCCGATTCCTGATCAGTTTCGGGTCCCTCCTCTCACTTCCTCGCTCGTCGCTATTGGAGCCTTCCTCAAAGACTACCATAGGTAAATATTGCCCTCTTTGTCTACCCACATGTTCCCCTATCTCTCTATCTATGTTTCCTAGGACTGAATGTGTGTTTTTATGAGTATTTTATCTTGTATGGAAGCCTATATTTTTCTTAATAAATTATAATTGATTTACTTAATTAGAGTCTCTAATATTTTAAGCATTACTTTTCTGGATGTGGAATCCTGTATACACAGGTAAAAAGATCCTGGGTGAGCCAGGTGCCCATCTGACAATTCCCCAACCTCGTTTTGAGAGCATTTTGGCTTACAAAAGATCTGCAGAGCCTTGTGGAAGAATTCTCAGTCAATGGCAGTTTTCTTATTGGACTTAGCACCTGGATAGCCTCACCGCTGGGATGCCATACAGCTGGAGATAAATACACATGCAGAACCATTTGCCTATCAGGGAGAGACTGACATTGCGTTGCCTTCTACTATTTCAGTAAGAAAAAGGAGTGTATAACATGAGTAGCGTATCTCCAATCTCTAACATCATTTTCTGTGGGTTAGATTCAACCAGCTTTTGAACTGGTAAAAAGGGAAGATGTGATCCCACCTGTCCATCAAAAAAGTTTATGCTAAGTTTATTTGAAAATGTGAGTTGTAGTCTGATTTGCTTATTCTTTTGTAGTCTTAACACATTTTCTTGCATTACAGACAGCATGTGTGAAGGCTCTTGCAAGATGTCCATATTAAAGTTCAATTCTGAAGTTCAGTGCATCTGTACTGAGCATCTAGGGAGCATTGCTATGCTTGAATGTGCTGTATATTGCTGATACATTCTGTTAGTTAAAGCACTATTGACAGATACTAATGGCTTGGTAACAGTGAGCCTGTACAAACTCACTGGTACTTCTCATTCCCCATCACCCCACCTGTTCAATACAGATGCATTGTAATATTGAACAAGCTGGTGCTTTATTAAATTATTTGTCACTGCTCTGTGCAAAAAAAGGCCTTAGAATAATAGAATCATAGAGTTGGAAGGTACCTCCAGGGTCATCTAGTCCAACCCCCTGCACAGTTCAGGAAATTCACAAATACTTCCCCCTAAATTCACAGGATCTGCATTGCTGTCAGATGGCCATCCAGCCTCTGTTTAAAAACCTCCAAGGAAGGTGTTGTATATGTGATTGGAATATATGGAGTTCTTGCCTGGCTCATGGGAGCCTGTAGAACTGAACATGGCGACTCAGGAACAAGAGGCAGTAGGATCCAAATCCCTGCTGCCCCGCTCCAATCACCAGCCCCCTGCTGGTTTGAATGGTCCAGTAGCATGCTAGCGTGGGAACCTTGAGCATATGTGTAGTTGGCCCAGTTTTCAGTCTTTGAGTGCATCACTATACTATGCTGTATATATTAAGAGCTATGATCACTACCACCTCACCTCATCATTGCGTGGAACCCACTGTATTATAGAAGGAGAGACCACCACCTCCCGAGGAAGCCTGTTCCACTGAGGAACCGCTCTAACTGTCTGGAAGTTCTTCCTAATGTTGAGCCAGAAATTCTTTTGATTTAATTTCAACCCATTGGTTCTGGTCCTACCTTCTGGAACCAAAGAAAACAATTTTGCACCATCATCTATATGACAACCCTTCAAGTACTTGAAGATGGCGATCATATCACCTCTCAGCCGCCTCCTCTCCAGGCTCTTCATCACCTCTCAGCCGCCTCTTCATCAAAGCATACTAGATGCTCTGAAAGTTTGTTGCATAATGCAGTTGAAATATCATTAATATCATGTGGGTGATATCATCCACCTACTTGAGCAAGAAACCTCTGGGGTATTTCAGATACTGATTTATGGTTGTTTTGTTGTGAAATCTTGTTGCTATGGATTACAGATAATCTTGTAACCATGTACAGCTGCAGCCCTTGTCTCACATAGGATGATCTCATGATCCTTAGCATAAACTTATATATATATATATAAGAAAATCATTTGCTGGGATAAGAGTTTTTGAATTCTGAAAATGGTTAGTTTGGCAGCAGTTGGTGCCTTGGAAACTATTCCAACAAGCTTTGGATAGGTGTACATTACAAATGGAAACTGGCCTTTAGAAGACCAGAATTTCCAAACTGGCTTTTGGAAGGCCAGAAGAGAGGATTCAAAGAAAGTAACCTGCAAGCAGACATTTGTAATCCAAGTCCCTAAACCAACAGGAAGAAAAAGTTAAATAAAAAGGTAAGACCAAGTTCAGCTGTCACTGGAATAGTTTCCCTCCTGCCTGTGTGCCCTTTTCTTGTCTTTTTGCCAAGTATAGCTGGCATGAGTAAAAAGCACCAGCTGCTCCAATGCATTATGCTTTTTTGGTCACTTTTCATCTCTATTCAGCACCATACCTTGATGTTTTCAGACAGGTGAGACCAAAGACTAAATGGTAATATTTGAAGTACATAAATATTTTTTCCTGTCAAAGAAAAATAAATTCTAGTAGAAAGGAACTTGAAGTTTTTGTTTCACTTTATAATTGAAAAACTGTAATATTTTTAAGGAGACATGTGGCTTGTAAAATTAAATAGCTTTTTTAGCTGCGTAAAGCAATCACTATAGCAATCATAAAGAGCTCCAAATAACCTATGAAGGATAATATTCAGCATTTCTGAGAGCATGAGCCAAACTATAGCAGGTTCAAAAATGAAGAAGTTTAAATCTCAAAGCACTCTTACTTATTTGCTACCCTTTCTTTCTCCAGAGATTCAAGGCAGCTAACAAATGACAGAAAGCTACAGTAAAACATAAACCATGAATCATACACATCCATATAAATTTAGCCAGCTAACCAAGAAAAAAAAGCCATTCCAACTGCTTTTTCAGTGCAGCATACAGTCCCACCAAAGTCTTGCAATCCTTCCTTAAAAATTCACAATAAAAGGACTTTCTGAACCACCTTCAGAACGCTATTCCAAATAATTGCTTCTATAATTGAAAAAGGCCTAGCCTGAGTACTGTGTAAGTAGATGGCTAGAGGAGCTCAGTTCATGCAAAGGTTCATACTAGAAGAGAGGGTTCCAGGTCATGGAAGACTAAGGTAAGAATCAATACCTTAAAACAAACCCAGAGGGAAACAGGAAGCCAATGCATATGTTTCAAAATATAGTTTACATGTTCAAATTTCCAGTTAACAAATGGGCTGCAACACCACAAAAACACTACAGAATCTGCCAAGTATGAACTTGCAACAACTATGGGAGCTTTTACACTTTCTAGATAACATACTATCAATCCATTTTCAATGTACTTTGAATCCGGATTTTACTATGTGAAAAGGCAAAATCCACTTGCATACACAATCACTAAAATACACTGAAAGTGGATTTGAAAGTGCATTACTCAGAGAACCCTTACTGGCAGATCAGTCCCTCCAGGAGATTATTTTCAGTCAACATTACCTTTATCTCATCTGCATTTAGTTTCTACTCATTTCCCCTCACTACGTGTCTATGGCTTTAAGACACTGAGGTATGTACAGCAGCTTCCAGAGACATAAAGAAACATACAGCTCAGTGCCATTCACACACTGATGACAGCCAACCCCAAAGCTACAGACAATCTCAGAAGCTTCACATAAATATTGAAGAGCATCAGTGAAAAATTCAGGCCTTGAGGGATCCTACAGAAGACATCCCATGCTCTGCTTCTCCAGAGGAAAATCTGCATTGTATTAATTTTAAAAAGAATGACATTACTGGAGAACTTTTCCCCTAATTCCCACTTCTAAATCTACAGCAGTGTACCATTATTTATCAAGCTGAAGGTCAATGACAGCTTACTAAGGAAGAACTGCCCCATCCATCTGTAAACAAACATTATTCAACAGAACTACTAAGTCCTATATCTAGGTCTGAAGTCTAAAGCTCAACTTAAAATGGTCAAGAGCAGTGTGTCATCCAAGTAAACCTGGAACTGCTCTGCCACAATGTTCTCTGTCACCTTTTTCCAGGGCTTTTGTTGTAGCAGGAACTCCTTTGCATATTAGGCCACACACCCCTGATGTAGCCAATCCTCCAAGAGCTTACAGGGCTCTTAGTACAGGGCCTACTGTAAGCTCCAGGAAGACTGGCTACATCAGGGATGTGTGGCCTAATATACAAAGAAGTTCCTGCTACAAAAAAGGCCCATTTTTTTCTAAGAAAGGCACATTAGAAACCAACCTATAATTGACCAAATACTCTTTAATCTGAATGGTTTGATCACTGCTTTTTTACACGTTATGGGAATACTCCCTCAACCAAAGAAATCTGAAGAAACTGGGCTGGAGGCACTCTCCTCTTGGCATGATTGAATTAACCAAGAGGGGCAGGAACTCAATTTGCAGAAAGTGATTCCTAGCAGTCTGTCTACATCAGTCAGAGAATTCAACCTGTAACTGTCACAGATTCCTATGCTCTTAGCATTCCCCAGCAGCTAACTTGTATCTAGGTCTCAGCTCAGTGCACAGAGCTGCCCAGGCAAAAAGGGGTCTGTTTTAAAATAAAACAATGTTTTGCTTTCTTTTGAGATACTTTCAGGTAGGTTTATTCCCATCAGAGGAATTCCGGTGATCTCAGGGTCAGTATCTATTTCAAACCACCACACATTTCTTTTTGGCTGCTTCCTGCATGCCAGTAAAGCATGTGTGGGAGTGAGCATGAACAGGATTTTAGCATGTCTTGGCCTCGCACTCCCTTCTCTCTGGAACTGTCCTTTAAGTACCAATTCACTGAAAAGCTTGTCCAAACAGCCAAGACACATAAATTAGATCTTTCCAAGGGGTCCAACCCAAAAAACCCAGAGAATAAGAATTTTTAATGCTTCTTAATTACATGTATATTCTAGAAAGTACAAATATTGAGGGACATCTTGTTTGCAACTCGGTGCTGAGCACAAAAGGGTGAGAGGGCCAAGAATAATTTTATCAGTGCAACTGACAGCCTGGCCCAAATGGATTCTGAAATTTCCCAGAACATGTATCTCCATAAACAATATAGGCCTTCTTCCTAGAATTCAAACAAATAAGTCTGTGGTATCCCATATGCATATTTATCCTTTCAAACTGTAGCTATCTACAGATCATTTACCAGTGAATGCTTCTGACATCCAGCCATACGATCTACCATTAAACTGGCTTCTAGGCTGGAATGGATAAGAAAGATAATCAGTAAAACATCTATAATTAAGGCAAAATACCAGCAAAATAACAGGAAATGCTATATTTACTTACACATATGTCTCCCTAGGGATGGGGTCCAAGACAGAGTTGTTAGAAACCAGACATCCAGCACCCCATACATTCCCAGACACAGAGCTGAGGTCCTCCAACTCAAAAAAATATTGAAATAAAACTGCACTCCAGGCTGCCCCATTCATGGACTTTCCCCACAGTTTGAGAATCATAAGAGTCATAGACTTGGACCTCCAGGATCATCTAAATCAAGGGTAGGGAACGTTGGCTCTCCAGATGTTTTTTGCCTACAACTCCCATCAGCCCCAGCCATTGGCCATGCTGGCTGGGGCTGATGTGAGTTGTAGGCAAAAAACATCCGGAGAGCCAACGTTCCCTACCCCTGATCTAGATCAACCCCCTGCACAATGCAGAAAATTCATAAATATCTCCCCCTCACATCCCCAGTGACACCTGCTCCATGCCCAAAAGATGACCCCCCCCCCAAAAAAAGCCCTTCACTGGCCAAACTGGCCTGGAGAAAATTGCTCCCTGACTCCAAAGTGGTGATTAGTATTTTCGTGGACAGGTAAGAGAGGGCCATGAGAACTAAGCACTGATGCAGACCTTCTTGCCTTCCCTCACATGATCTGCCTAAGTTCACAGAAGCAGAATTTCTGTTAGATGCCCATCTAGCCTCTATTGAAAAACCTCTAAAGAAGGAGAATCCACCACCTTCCAAGGAAATCTATTCCACTGAGTTACCACTGTGAATGTCAGGAAATTCCTAATGTTTAGCAGAAAACTCCTCTGATTTAATTTCAACGTGTTGGTTCTGGTCCAACCACTGGAGCAAGTAAAAACAACTCTGCACTGGCTTTTGCTGTAGGAGCAGGGAGATCTGCCACTTCTCCCATCCTGCAATCGAGCAGGACAGGAGGGAGAGACACCGAGTCAGCTCAGGGGCCCTGAATTGGGGGGGGGGCTCCCCTATAAGTCGGCTGTGGGGCCCCCAGAGGCCCCCCCGCCAGTAGCTATGTCTACTGTTAGCTTTTTTAACATGCTCCACAAGCACTGGTTATTTGTTTATATTCAGCCCTGGATATAAATAGTTCATTTCCTGGGCCAATCAAACAATGTACAGGTCCAACATTTTTCTCCATGATGATTTTTGACCAATCTGTTCAGTTAAAGAAGTTCTGCACACTGCACCAAAAGCATCTTGTTTGCAACTCAGTGCTGAGCGCAAAGGGGTGAGAGGGCCAGGAATAAGTTTATCAATGCAACTGATAGCCTGGTCCAAATAGATTCTGAAATTTTCCAGAGCACATATATTCGTAAATCATGTAGGTCTTCTTTCTGGAAATCAAATAAGTAAGTTTGTGGTATCCTATTTGCATATTTATCCATTCAAAACTGTAGCTATCTACAGATTATTTACCAGTGAATGCTTCTGACACTCAGCCATAGGATCTACCATCAAATTGGCTTCTAAGTTGGAATGGATAAGAAAGATAATCAGTAAAGCATCTAGCAAATCCTCAAAGCTAATTTCCACATTAAGCTCCTCAGATGGCCTTGGATCTTCAAGTCAACAGATCACAAAACACCTTATAAAGTCGAACTAGATGGGATTCAGTTGATATAATGATAACAGGGGTGGGGGGTGGGATTTCTTTGGTTCCCATTACTAGCAGCTCACAGGACATTAAATGGATTCTATGGTATGCTCTGTCTGACTCAGCACAAATCTTCCATTAACAACATTTTAGCCACCTCCCTTCCCTTTCTGGTCCCCTAACTTTTGTAAGCCGTAGACCAGGAGTTGGGAAGGATGTAAGGGGAAAACTCTGCCCATGCCTCCAAATTTTAAGCTTACAAGAAAATGTCTCCCAGTTTTGCACACCACCACAGTGCCTGAATGTTCTCCAAATCCTACACAGCAGCCTGCCAGCAATCTCTGTTAACTAATTTTTTTTAAAAGGCCTCTCACCTAAGGACTGCATCAATTGAGAGCCAGTTTGGTGTAGTGGTTAAGTGCATGGACTTATCTGGGAAAACCAGGTTTGATTTCCCACTCCTCCACTTGTAGCTGCTGGAATGGCCTTTAGTCAGCCATAGCTCTCACAGAGCTGACCTTGAAAGAGTGAAGGGTGGGTGTAAATCCAATATATCATTATTATCATCATCATCTAGCCTACCAGCATGCTGCCACCACTAAACACAGCAACCAGCACCTTCTGACAGAGTCCATGCAAGAGGGACACAGCCCTCTACAATGAGTGAGAGAACATCAGTGGTGCTGCAACGAAGAAAAAGTGACCAAATTAGAAGTCCCAACCAAACACCAAATACTGAGCTGGAGACCACCCCATTTCCAAATTGGGGGGAGGGGCAATATCTCTCCCCAGAGAGACTCATCTGCCCCCTTCTGTTGTTATCTTCCTCCAGTGAGTGAAGATTTTTTTTTCTGGCATTCCTTCAGTAATCCCTCCTTCCTATGTTTTAATTGTTGTTTTATGAATGTATATTTTATTGTATTGTACATTTATTTTAACTTGGTTTTAATATGTGGTTTTGATGCTTTTAATTGTTTTTAAGATTATTTAGCTACCTGGTAGCTCTGATTAAGGCAGAAAAGTGGTGTATAAATTTTGTAAATGAATAATAAATAGTTTAGTTTATTAAATTTATACCCCGCCCTCCCCGCCAAGGCAGGCTCAGGAGGAAAATAGCTCTGGAAGAAAATAAGTAAAACTTCCTTTTTCACTGGCAACTCAAGCCACCTACAGCTAGGCAATGGGGACCAAAACTAGGAATAACAAAACAGAGAGCAGGTTATAAAAGCACACCATACTCCTTTACCAACATACACGTAGGTAGACTTTTAACAGACACCGTGTACATGGCAAAACAGAAAACAAAGCCAAGACAATGTATATAGAAAATCTACAAAAGAAACTCTGAAGATGGGGAGAAAGAGGGTTCCCAAATATCATGACCTGTCAGGAAACAGTATTGCAACACAAATTTAAAACACAACAATAGCAAAGTCTAACATTGTGGTTTTATCAGTTCTAGATTCTGCTCAAAATTCATGGTGACCATAAGGAAATTGACCACAGTTTTCTTGCAGGAATAAAAAATGAATGGAGTCATCCTATTTATATCAGAGAGCACCATGTATTCATTCATATTTACATTCTGGTGATATGTAACTTTTTTTCACCAAGCAATGTCCTGTAATATCACTAAATCCAGCTGCATACTAAAACAAAATATTCAAAATGACACTGTCTGTGCATTCCTATGATTCTAAAACCTATAATATGGTATGACCATTAGCAAACTGCTTGCATGAGAACACCATAAATGCTTTTCTATTTTAAAACTACAACTCTAAGCAAAGAAAAAATATGCTTAAATTAATCCAGCATCTTACATTAAAAGCGTATCATTGTCCAAATCTGCAGGCATAGGAACCATGAAATAAATGGAATGTTATTGTAACAAAATGTATTTCCAGAAAGCAGATAAAGAAAAGGAAAACACAAAGTTAGGAAAAAGTGTAAAATTAGGAGTTCTTTATTTTTATAATAACCAGTCCTTCCAAAATCTCCAAGGCCTGTTTTCAGCTATGTGATGTGGTATAAATTGAAAGAATAAATATCCCTGGCATGTATCTTACCTTTAGTGGGGAAAGTTCCTTAAGTCTCAGGAACCTTCCCCTAGCTTAAATAGTTCTGGAGGAAGCCTTCAAAATCTGCTGAGTAAAGTGGGGGGATACATGCCAATGTCTTGGATGCCAAGCCAAGTTTACCATAATGGCTTTAAGTCATACAGTAAATGACTCCTTTCACCTTTTTATACTAAATCAAGCTGCTTGATTGTCTCCACTGATTTACAGCAGAAGAGATCTACAATATAAAAACTTGCAATTGATTATATTTTAACATCACAGAACAGATAAATACACATAGTCATAAAACATCTTTTGAATGTCAAGCTCTGTTGGACTGATACATGGTTTTGAAATTACTTAGCATGGCAATGCAATTCCAGAAGAGCTGCAGAAGCAAAAATGTGCCTTCCTGATATAGCTTATCAACATAAATTTCAGGCACTGCTCTTAGAAAGACACACATTGACCTTAAACAAGGGACTCAGATGTAGGAAATCTCTACCCTGCTTAATCATTTTTAACAAAACCTATTAAAAAGCTGCTATATAACATTCCCAAGTCCTATTCAGAGCTAACCCTAATTTTTATTAAAGTTTTCAATTGGCCAGGGGACAAAAAAAAGCCCTGTCCTTTTATAAGAAGTTGAATATGCAGAAATGGGTACTTCAAACTTTTCATAAAATTGAGTTAAATAACATCACTTGATAATTGCTAATCAAACTGATAGTAAGGGATAGCAAGAAGGACCATCAGAAAAGTTGGCAACCCTAATGAATGTACTGGGACTTCTAAATAAACATGCATAGTGTTATAGCCAAACAAATATCACTGTTAACTGACTTTACTGAAAATCATCTAGTATAGGGGTGTCAACCATGTGGCCTGGTTGAATCTGACCCCCGGAGGGCTCCTATCAGGTCCCTAAGCAACTGGCTGTCATCTGGTTCCTTCTCCCACTCTCTAGCTTCCTTCTACATCACAGCTTGCTTTGCCAGGCTTGCTCAATCACACTACAGATACAGAACAAAACTTCTATTTTCTCCATTGGCTGAGGCTCCTCCCTTGGGAAGGAAGGGGGAGAGGGAGAGCTTTGCCAGGCTCTCTCAATCGCACAGCAGAGCTACTGAGCCAACCCTCTGTTCCTTCTATTAGCTGAAGCTCCTCCCCCTGCTGGTTCCCTGCGGAACGAAGGAAAGAGCCAGAGCTTCCTTTACCCATGGATCCCATGGTAAAGATATAAAGAAAGCACCTTTAAGACCAATGAGCAATACTCCCTCTAAGCTGTGGAGTCTTGTGAGCAAAAATTCTGCTTTGTGAACTACTGGCATTAAAGTTGTGACCTCCATATTATAGTTTTGATTTTTCCACATCAATATTCTATTATCACAGAATGATTTGCTAAATTAAACAGTATTTTTCTGACAAATTAGAAAATGTTCATTACTTCTTAGGAGATAAGAAAAAAAATCACAAAAAATATGAAATGTGTAACAGATTTTTAAAACTAGTAGATAAAATGCTTATTCAAGGCTCCAAACCAGTAATTTATGAGTCTAATGGTGTCCACTTATGCCTTATATGTCCCACATGTGTGCGCTGTACACACTTTTGAACATATTCACAGCCCTACAGCCAGAACTCTTCAACCATAATCAGTTATACCAATGCTTCAAAAAATCAGAAGATTTAACTGTATACCAAGGACCAACTGCCCAAACCTTTTAATTCTATTCTTCCAAAGTACCTCCTCTCATAAAGCAAATATAAATTGATTTCTTTATATTTATATTCTAAGGGACAAAATAATTCTACAACAAACATTTTATTTTTAGCACACAGAGACAGATGAAATACAAAAGTATTCTTAGGAATCCCAATGTCCCAAACATCCCAAGTCACCAATCAAACCAACGTTTTTTTGACAAAGCAGGAAATTTCTTGAGCATTCAACAGGAATGCTCAAAATGGAAAATGAATAGTTGAGGTGTTCCCTTATTGCTGAGCAGCAAATTTTTACTTTTGCAAAACAGAAGTTGGATCTGGCAGTGGAAAGAGTTTTAGACAGAGCAAGGGCTTTCTGGGACCTCCAGTTAACTGACGATGACAAACCCTACATTCCTTGACCATCACTTACTGCTGGGCATCCGTAGCTTCCTCTATCTTCTGAATTCATTTGAAAACCACAAAATTCAAAAATTGCAACAGTAAATTATTACCTGGGATAACAGGACTGATAGCTGCCAATTAACAAGACACCACCAAGGGCCTCTTCTGTTTTGTGAATAGCAAGCCTATCAGTTACCCCTTCCAACTTCGTTGCTTGAAAATATCAAATACATTGTCTACATGGTAGTGTTTTTCTGCCCTTAGCTTATTACCAAGGCAACTCCCAACAGTGAGCCTCAAGTACAGATGTTCCATATGTAGAGTAGTACTGTGCACCCTCCTCATGTGTGTTGCAATGCTCTCATTACACAAATCCCTGGCACAGTGCCCTGTTTTATGACTATGCACTGTGGTGATATCCTGGGATAGAGTTGTCAATCCCCAGTTGGGGGCAGGTTTGGAGGCCCTCCCTCTGCTACAGGGCCTCCACTGGTTTGGAGGCCCTCCCTCTGCTACAGGGTTATCAGAAAGCGGGGTGGGGGGGATGTCCACTGAGCACTCCATTACTCCTTGTGGAGACCAATCTCCATAGGATATAATGGAAAATTAATCTGTGGGTATCTGAGGGGGCTGTTTTTTGGGTAGAAGCACCAATTTTGCAGCATAGCATCTCTCCTCAAAAACCTATCCAAGTTTCAAAAAGATTGCACCAGAGAGTCCAATTCTATGAACCCCCCAAAAGGTGCCCCTACTCCCCAGTATTTTCAATTCAGGGAAGGCATTTAAAGGGAACACAGTTCCTTTAAATGTGATGGCCAGAGCTCCTTTCTGAGTTCAAGTATGCTTGTCACAACGTTGCTCCTGGTTCCACCCCCAAAATCCCCACGTATTTACTGAGTCGGCCCTGGCAACCCTATCTGGGATAGCATCAGCAAGGAAACCAACCAAAAGAACTCCTCCTTTCACCTTTCCAGGAAGAACCATTTAGGTCACCTCTGGCTCACTGATTTGAAAACTTACCAAACAGCACCAGCTTGACCAAGTACCAACTGCCCTGACACAGGACTTGAATAGCAACATGAAACATATGTCAATACTTTAATGTATTTTTAACTATTTGAGCCCCCAAAGAAAATATCCTCTGGAGTGTTGTTATTTTTATTATGTCATTTCACTGCAGTGATGTCATTGTCATGCTATTTTAGGAAGGAAGGAATTACTCTGTACCATTGACAGCACCAAGCAATTTTGGTGGGGATTGGAATGGCAGTGCCAGCGGGACATCTGGCAATGGGGCAAACCTTCCATGAGGGGAGAAAATGCCATGAAAGCAGTTTTGTAGAAAACATCAGCTCAAACGAAGTTTGACAAACCATGGAAGAAATACAAGGGAAGGGGAGGGGACAGATACGTAACTGAGGCTGAGTCCAGACCGCCAGCCAGGGGTGCATGGGAGGTGTTGCAAATTGGGCTGGCTCAAAATGAAGCAGCGGAAGTCTGTCCACACGCTCCCCTGCAAAGTGTCTATATCCCACACAGGACACACTTTGGCACAATCATGTGCATATGCACCCATGCACTTGGAAGCAATGTTTTGGGGGTTTTTTTAAAAGCCAGAAGTGGCTTAGGGAGGCCTGGCCAGTTCACACTGCCAATGCACCTCACTTGTATGTTCCAGCATTCAGATGCCGTGCAGCATAAAAATTTGCTACCTCCTGGGAAGTGGTAGCTTTCTGAGCCATCTCAAAAACGCCTAAGGATGGGGTGAATACGGGAGCAGGACAGGAGGCAGATGTGCTTGTTTGGACTTGATTTTTTGATCCGTCTGGGAGCTGTCCCTGTGTCAGCTTAAAGTGCCAGTCTAGACCCAGACTGAAAGATGTTTTTAAAGGCATATATCAATCATCAACAACTCAGATTAGAAGTGTAGAGACTGGGAGAGAGAATGAGGATTCCCCCCTCCCCGTTTTTTCCTCCATAGGGCAACTTTAGGGAACACTAGGACGGCAGAACCTCCCATAAAATGTTGTTGTTTGAAATTAATGAATTGCTTTTTAAGAGAAGGTTTCACTCACTCAAATTGTATTGCATTCACTTTTTCCATTGGATAACTGGGGAATTTGAAGGAACACTTGAAAATTCTTAAAAGTTGGGTACAGACTGCTATTTTAAACTAGCACAGGGACAGGATGAGGGCAGAACAAAAAAGTGTGACCAAACACACACATCTGCCTGCCATCCTGCTCCCACAATCACCCCATCCATAGGCATCCCAATCTCAGCTCAAAAAGCTACCATCACTTCAGAAGTGGTAGCAAATTTTTGCACAGCATGTCATCTGCCTCAGCAGGCGTCTGAGTGCCAGAGTGCACATGTGAGGCACATCGACAGTGTGAACCCGCCAGGCTGCCCCAAGTCGCTTCCAACATGCACATGACAAATAAATGAATGGGAGAGAAAGAAACCCAAACCAAGCTACGCAGATTGTGCTGTCTGACTGCACCAGGTGGGATACAGGCACTTTGTGGGAGAGCATGTGGATGGGCTTCCACCCCTCCATTTTGTGCTGGCCTGATTTGGGATGCCTTCCGTGCGCCCCAACCTGCCGGTCTGGACCCAGTTATAATTAGTGAAATCTACTCAATTACTGAAAATTAGTAAAAGTCACAGCATTAAAAAATCTCAGGGACTTTTCTTTCAATTTTTCCATTGGAAAAATTGGGGAAATACTGAAAAACCCTATGAAATATTTTTATTACTTAAATGTGCTAAGATTACACGGGGTATTGCAGTTTCAGCTTTATCTCACTTCATTATTCAGTATATTTGAAGTTTTGCTTGTAGAAAACTAAGACACTTATACTTTTTAATTCCATACATATATCAATACAATTTTATGTGTTAAGCCATAAATTATGTATTGAATGTTGTTAAAGCAACAAAATAGGTTTAAGTTTGTTAGGAAAGTTAGCTTTGCATGTATTTCTTTCCCCCTAACTATTATTTCCCAGAAAAAAGGGTTTCTTCCTTCATATAGCTTCAGAATATCTGGAAATTTTACATCTCTACCTCAAATGCAGTAATTAATTCATGATGTGACTGTCACACATGCTTGGCAATTTATAACCTAGTAACAGACATTGCATCCTATTTGAACAAACATTTGGAACTCAGTCACTAAAATAAGAAAAAACAAACAAACATTAATATGGAAAGATCTAGACCAGATGTTACAGAAGATGCAAAAAAAAAAATACTGTAGTCAACAATTAATTCCACCAAACAGTTCTGACCCACTCGTGGTTGAATACAAAACAAGAAAGGAGGTTGTTCCAGTCACCCCACATCTTTCAAGCAAACAGATATAGAAAGAACTGCAAATTTTGGCCACTCCACTGTTCTTACAAAATTCATATTAGGTTGTTGCTCTGATCAAGTGCTACCCATGATGTAGCAATCAGGATTCACAAAGCTCTTTGGAAATAGAAAAATACTGAACAATTGGTTTCAGTGGAGTTTGTTTTCCTCCTATGTTTAAAGCCTACTCTTCCCATTCATTCTGTAACCTCAAATAGATGGGAAAATCTGACCTAAGGTTTTATACATTCCTTTTCTCTAAGCCTATTTACATAATATTGTCAAAGTACTGAAAATAAAGCTAACACTTTAATCTTGTACGGTGATTTCCTATTAAGGTTAGAGACTTGTAAGGAAGAGTAATAAACCCAACTCTAGAATTGGTTTTAAAAGAACACAACTCAGTTCTAGAACTATATTCACACCCATATGTAAATATATCACGGTAGTAAGTGAATATAATGCCTTACTTTGTGTTTAACGTAATTAGAGTTCTTAGTATAATTTTAAGAGTTGTGCTCATTCTTTAATTATGTTCTTCAGAATTATCAGGTAGTGCTGCCACGTGTTGCCAAAACGAGGATCCAAGAAGCATGATAGCAAAGCAGGGGACTAAAATATAGTGCTTTCAAATATTGGCGATTTGCAAAAACAAGGCACAAGCTTAGGGGGTTTTTTCCCCCCTTCACACACTTTATTGTTGTTCAAACTTAAAAGCCTTTATTGGCAAATATCAGATTATAAACAAACAAACAGCTACAGAAATAACTTTGTTGTTTTCACTACATACGGTAATTTTTCTGGCCCAACTCCCCCCCCCCCCCCCCGGCATCTTTGACACTGGTATTAGAGATCATATTGTTTGCATAACAGGACATAGTGTCTTATGCCTTGAACTTCTTGTAAAATTGCTCTTAGTCATGTAGTGGTTTCATCTTTGATTGTTACTGTAAAAAGAAATTGTTAAAAAGCAACATGTACATGCTTCCACAGCTTCCAACAACACTGTGAAATCAGATGTCGTTCTGAAAAAAAGCATCATGTGGTATGTTCTCCTCAAGACTGCCCTATGCAATTGGCCAGATGCAACAAAGATATTCTTGCTGAGAGTGCCATCAAGTGTTATTGTTAGGAAGGGTTATCTCAAGGCTAATATTACTCTCATCACAAAGCTGACATCGTAACTGAGAATTACTTAACTCTGAAACATGCCTTACGATTTGTTTAGGCAGGCTTGATATTCACATACCAGGTATTTAGAACCACAGTGCTTCAAAAATCTTACTATTATTAAGACTCCCTTAACAATATACTTAACAAGACTTTCTAAAGGCAGAGTAGATACAGGTGGGTAGCCATGTTGGTCTGGAGCAGTAGAACAAAATTTGAGTCCAGTGGCAACTTTAGGACCAACAAAGTTTTATTCAAGGCATAAGCTTTTGTGTGTCTGAAGGTGCAACCACACAAAAGCTTATACCTCAAATAAAACTTTGTTGTTCTTAAAGGTGCCACTGGACTCAAACTTTGTTCAACAATGGATCTATTACCGGGGGGGAGCACTCCATCTCACTTGATATGTTCAAGAAAAGACTGGTCTTTTAGGGATGGTCTACCTGAGGACTTCCTGCAATATAAAAGGAGTTGGAGCAGACTACCCATAAGAATCCTTCCAACTCTTTGATTTTAATTGTCAACCAGTGATCAAGGACCTTCTAAACACACTTCTTTTGAACAATTGTTTAGTATTAGCTCTAGCACTCATATTTATTTTATTACAATGTCTCTATGCTACCTTTCCACCCAATTCAGGATGCCCAAGGCAATAAAACACTCAAGATTTTAAGAAATATTTAAAATATACACATATAAAATACTAATAATTAAAACATATGAACACATAAAACACACACAAACAAAGGAAGGGCTAATAAGAGTTAATGAGGAAAAAACAAACAAAATGTTAAAAGTCTTCATCTGCGGGCAGAATGAAAAGATGGAGGGAGACAGAAAAACCTCCCCAGCGAGGGAGTTCCAAAGTTTTTGTAAAATGACCAAAAAGGCCCTTTCTCAGGTTGCCTCAGAGGGCAGAAGCATCTGAAGCAAGGACTCTGAAGATGCCCAGAGTGATCAGGTAGCCAGTTCTTCAGGTATGGTGGCTGCAGGCTGTACTGGGCTTGAATACCAGCATGTCTGTCTCTGAATAGGATACAAATCTTAGCTCATATCTAAGACTTAGAAATGACTGAATCCTGTTGGCTCCATTCCACTGACAATACAACTTGCTGATTAGACTTCAGATATCCACTATTTGGTATGCTTCACTATAGAACCCAATTTGTTTTGCTAGGCCATGATACCACTGGTTCCAAAGGTCTCTGGACAGGCTTACTGGGGCTATATAGACTACAGTACCTGTAACAAAAGTTTCCCTCCAAATGTCATGTTAATGATGCCTCGTAGGACCCATTTTTAGGACAGCAGCAACCCTACTGTCAGCTCAATGGAAGTCACTTAAGAAGCAAAACACAATCTGTTTCTCAGATAATCATCCAATATACAAAGGCTATGCAGCTGGGGGGCTTCCACTACCTTCTAGTCCCACAGCAAATCAGTGCTTCATTTGTAGGCCACACAACCTTTTCATCCATGCATCTTTCCTCCTCTCCTTCAGTACCTGGATGAAAGACTGCCTAGGAACTCTACAAGTACCACATTAGGCTCTATGAAGAAAAACCAGTGAGAATGTTTGTACGTGTCAAAGTGAAAGAGCAAATGGACTAGAACCTTATGATACAAACAGTTAAGACACCTAGAATGTCAAATTCTGAAAACTAGCAATGTTACAATATTCACATCCAGCAGGAATGTCTGTGTGTAGGACAAACAACAAAATGTCTGCATCTTAAGTAACAGAACTGAAAAGTACATAGTCTTGGTTAGGCTATATAAATATTAAACCCCGATTAAAAGTGTCTACATCCCTTCAATAGGCTTCATAAATAAAATAACTGTAGACCTGAAAATATCAAAGTATCAAGGTATAATTATATTGACCTTAAGATGCAAACCTTACTTTTATCCAGACCATCAGGAAGTATGCTCTTTAAAGATAAAGAATTTGTCAGCATTTCTGGAGTGACTGTTACAAGCCTCTATTAAGCAGTACTGTCAAACACTCCTGTTAAAAGTATCCATTTCAAATGCCTTTGCAACCAAATGTATAATGAACATATTTCCACACCTGTCTGTATGCATCCCTAAAATGTTATTTGCAGTGCCATAAAAGCCAGACAGAGCCTCTATTATAAATCTTTATTTCTTGTTTATAGCCCTGTCCGTTAAGAATCACTCTTGACTGAAACTCTACATGCAACAGACTCAGTCAGAAATCAAATTTATTTTATAACAAGTTTCCAAAGTGCCTATAAAACTTCAGCCACAACCCTCAAAATTGGATAATGCAGCTTGTGCTGCATTTAGCAGCATTATCACAAGCTGGTGAAAGGAATTATACTTAGATGAATGCAGAGTAAGGTGTCCATTGCTCTTTTTGACTTCATCCTGTGACAGGCAGCAAGACAGATCTACAATGTGTCTGAGTACAAAGAAAAAAATATCCCTGTTTAAATAAATGTGACAGAAAGTCACCAGTGGCTCATTCTCAAAACTGTGATGAGTGGTACACAAAAACCTTGTCAACAAGTAATTAACCAGCACATCCTAATACAAAAACTAAAATTCATGAGAGAAAAAAAATTGTCAAGACAAATGCAAAGTAAAAACCACCAAGCTTAGTTTGCCAGATAAAAAATGCATTGCAGGGATGGATCTGGAGATACAGGATGACCTAAATTATAACAGCAATGTTTAATCTGTGACCATTTACTAAGAGCTAAAACAAACTGCATAAGGTATAACAGGATTTCTAAAAGGAGGAATCTATTATTTGTTATTGTTCTAAAACTGAGCATAAGAAACTAAATAAGTTTGCCTCTAAGTAGCCTTTCCTGATGGGGGAGAGGTATCAGAGCAAAGAATGCAGTCTTTGCCTTTTTTCTAATTGGACTGTATATGAGTCAGACATAGAACAAACTCTTCGGTTTACAAATAAAGTGATTTTCAATGAAAGCTTTTTTATTATTTGTAAAAATCCCTAGCAGAAAACATCTCTGACCCCTAGTGCTCACAGAAGTAAAGAGTGAAAAGAGAAGAGTCCTGTGAAACTAACACTATAGATCAGTCTAAACAGAACAGCATTAGCATCCTTCATTTCTTGTGCTGTTTAGGGCTACTACAAGGGGAAAAAAACTAGTTTTCTTCCCTTTCTTTGAACATTAGTGTTCAGTAAATAAATTCCATGCTGCAAGAAGCAATGCAACAGAGTGATTACATATGCAACTCAATTGTCTTACAGGAAGTTTAATTTTTTTAAAAAAAATCTGGACAATTAAGATGCTGCAAGTTACCAGCACTAGTCAGGAATAACAATTTAAGTTATTGATACTTCAAAACAGATTTTCCCCCATAGCAGGATATTAACATTAATGGGAGTGATGTAACCCCAGATGAAATTCACATGGAAATGCCAACCATCTCTTTCACTGCACCATGACATTCATCACAATCTGCCCAACTATCACCCCCCACTCCATATTTTGGTTTCACATACCCTACTAACTTCACCAGTTCATCACCACAGCAAAGCACACTACATCTGATTCAGCATCCAGCCCTCTCACTCTCCAAAGGTGCACATTCTCTGATTTATTTCCCCAGCACAGCAGCTTGTTTTTTTTTTCTTTTGCCATATATTTATTCTGATAAAAATGAAACAGAAGTGAAAAGGAGGCAGGAGCATCACAAGTGGTCTCAGATCTAGCCTTACAGAACAACTCCCGGAACTGCACCCCCACCCTCACCCACATTGTTTGTCAGGAATTTGTGGACTTCATTTCTCCTTGGCAAATCCAAAAGGCATGCTGAAAACGCCAGAAAAGAAAGACAGTTAACAAAAACAAACAAAACCAGACAGACAGACAGACAAACGGACGGATCTGCATTCCTAGACGACCGTAGAAAGATGCACAGACGAGGGGACTTGCATAGATCGCAGCCCCCCCCCCCCCCCTCGCAATAGTGTTCTTCCTATGCAATTACCCCAGGGATCAGAAGGCAAAACGCCTCCCAGTTTTGCTCTTCCCACTCAGTCTGTCCACACTGTGAACATATCCAGGACAGACATTAATATCTGCCCCAACGCTTAGCTCTCAAAGTTTACCCTAAATCAACACAGGCTAACAGATGTCTAGTCTACCAAACTGGCTCCCGCGGTCCACCCATACTCCGACGTCGCCCAATCCCCAAACCAAGCGGTTGACAAACGACCCCCCTTCCCGCAGGCACTGGGGCTCGCCCCCTCCTTCGCCCCAAAAGTTTCCCTTGCCCTCCCTTCGCCCCCACAGAGGCAGGCAGCTCTCCCTTGGCTGTTTCCGCCTGCCCCGGCAGTCTGGCCGGCCACCCACCTGGCATCCAGCCGGCCGCGTGTGTATACCAGTGAGGAAAGAGGGATTGGTTTGATTTTTTTTTCCGCCGTGTTTTCAAAGAGCAGCCGCCAGCCTATAATCCTGCGGCTTCTCCTGCAGCGCCCGCCGTCTCTTCTGGAGTCGACAGCGCTGCGCTCGCAGACAGCGGACCTGCGAAGGAGGGGCGGGGATAGGGGAGGAGTCAAGGAGGGCCTGAGCAGGCGGCTTAAAGATGAGGGGCGCTCTAGCGGCGCGGAAGCCTTCCCGCCTTTTTAGCAGAGGCCCTTGGCGCGTGGTTCCGCTCCGTGTACCTTCTTGCGCCTTCGTTCTGAATGGCAGGGGAGGTGCTGTTTGCTCTTTTAGGCAGCGGGGTGATTAAACCCTGTAAAGGCCCCTAGGCAGTCAAAATCTTGAGGGCCGCCTTGCAAATTATTGCAGAGCTGGAGCACCACCCCATTGCCCACGCCCCTAGGCAGTCAAAGGGGGGGGGGGGGTCTTGCCAATTATCTCAGAGATAGAGCGCCTGTCCCACTGCAGCCTGCAGGCAACCTCAAAAGCCCCTTTGACAAAGCTGTGGGGGCAGGGCCAGATCTACATATTTTAAGGGGGGGCAAAGTAAAAAACGGCACCCCCTTATATTTTCCCTTCATTTATATAAGGCAGTTTCATGTCTGTTCATGTGAAGCATTGATTATAGTTGGCTGCCAGGCAGGGCCAGCCTTGATTAAGTCTATATTGCTTCTGCTGAACTGTCTGGCATGGCTAATAGATCCAAGTGGGTAGCGGTGTTGGTCTGAAGCAATTGAACAAAGCAGGAGTCAAGTGCATCTTTAAGACCAAACAATTTTTTGAGTGAGCCACAGTGCTGGATTTCTCATCTGATGAAGTGTGCTTAAGATCACATGAAAGCTTACGTTCTAAATAAAAATTGGTTGATCTTAAAGGTGTACGTGACTCCTGCTTTGTTGGAATGGCTAAGCAGTACAGGTATGTAAAGCAGATCCTCACACAGGGAATAGCAGGAAAATAAAGTCAGGATTACTGGAGAGACCAGTGAGATAGCCATATGCAGCGTAATGAATAAGGCTGGCCACCTCTCCACAGCTGCCACTGCCTTCCTGCTGCCGCCGCTGCGTTCCCACTGTCTTCTGCTGCCTCCCCGCAGCCACCACTGCCTTCCCGCCGCCTCCCTGCAGTTGCTGCTGCCTTCCCGCTGCCTTTCTGCCGCCACCTCCCCACAGCCGCCTCTGTCTTCCCACCGCCTTCTGCCGCCTTCCCGCAGCCGCTGCTGCCTTCCTGCTGCTTCCCCGTTGCCTCTCCGCAGCTGCCTCTGTCTTCCTGCTGCCTTCTGCCGCCTCCCCGCTGCTGCTGCCTTCCCGCCGCCTCCCCGCAGCCGCCGCCTTCCACCTCCCCCCCCCCCCCCCCGCCTCTGAACACACTTCACTCTTAGCGCAGGGCTTGCCTCTGCTACTGAGAGAAAGAAAGAGAGAGACAGCCTGCAAACCAGTTTGACTCACAGAAGCAAACAAGACTCTTTCTTGTTGAACTGACTGGAGGCTCTGGAGCAGCCATCCCAGCACTGCACACAAAACCTGGAGGGAAACTTTGCTGGGCTTCTCAAGGCACTCCCAGACAACTTGGCCTTTCCGCTGTCTTTTTCCTTTCCCTCTCCCCAGGGAACAAAGGGAAGTTGTTGTCCCCCCCCCCCCTCTCATTTGCACTTGATAGAAAGAGCGAAGGCAGCCAAAAGAGCAAAGGGAAAGCAAAAAAATCTGTCCTCTGGTACTGACAGAGGCAGCCTGCAAGTTACCAAGGGGGGTGGGGAAGCAAGCTCCCAAGGCAGGAAGCTTTGCAGCGATTTTGCCGGCCCAATCCATCTCTCTCCCTGTCCCATTGCTCTATGAGAGCCAGTATTGGCTGGCCTGGCACTGCCAGATGCAGAAGAGGGGCTGAGGAGTAACATTTGTCGTTACTGTGCGGAAATGGGTACTACTGTTTGGGGGTATAGAAGTAAACAAGATCCCATAAGAACATAAGAGAAGCCATGTTGGATCAGGCCAATGGCCCATCCAGTCCAACACTCTGTGTCACATAGTGGCCAAAAAACCCAAGTCATCAGGAGGTCCACCAGTGGGGCCAGGACACTAGAAACCCTCCCACTGTCCCCCCCGCCAAGCATCAAGAATACAGAGCATCACTGCCCCAGACATAGAGTTCCAATAACGCGCTGCAGCTAATAGCCACTGAAGGACATCTGCTCCATATGTTTATCCAATCCCCTCTTGAAGCTGACTATGCTTGTAGCCGCCACCACCTCCTGTGGCAGTGAATTTCATATGTTAACCACCCTTTAACCCAATTGCTCAGCAATTTCATTGAACGTCCATGAGTTCTCATATTGTGAGAAAGGGAGAAAAGTACTTCTTTCTCTACCTTCTCTATCCCATGAATAATCTTGTAAACCTCTTATCATGCCACTCCTCAGTTGACGTTTCTCCAAGCTAAAGAGCCCCAAGCGTTTTAACCTTTCTTCATAGGGAAAATGTTCCGACCCTTTAATCATTCTTGTTGCCCTTTTCTGCACTTTTTCCAGTGCTGTAATATCTTTTTTGAGGTGCAGTGACTAGAATTGTACACAGTATTCCAAATGAGGCCACATCATCAATTTATACAGGGGCATTATAATACTGGCTGATTTGTTTTCAATTCCCTTCCTAATAATTCCCAGCACGGTGTTAGCCTTTTTTATTGCAATCTCACACTGTCTCGACATTTTCAGTGAGCTATCTATCCACGACCCCAAGATCTCTCTCTGCCAGTTCAGTTAGTCAGTCTCTGCCAGTTCAGTTCCCTTGGCATTTTCGATAGATCTGAAAGGGTTGCTTTAAAAGAGAACACTCTAATGGGCAGGAGAAGTATTTTAGACCAACTTGGAGCTGGGAATGAACTTTATAGAAGCTTGACCTATTTCATTCCTCTCCACATAGTTAAACACACAGGGCTTAACCTAGAATTGCCAACTTCTATCTTGGAAATTCCTGAAGATTTGGAAGTGCAGCCTGGAGAGAGCAGGGTTTGGGGAGAGGAAGGACCATCATGTCATAGAGTCCACCCCTGCAACTGCACATTTTCAGGGAAAATGTTCTCTCTTCTGGAGATCAGCTGTAATTCCAGGAGACCTTCCTTCCCTCAAACATCTGATGTGCATGTTTTGTGGCTATCAAATGTCTGATGTTCATGTCTTGTGGCTCTCAAACATCTGATATTTATTCTATGTGGCTCTTGTGTTAAGCAAGATTGACCATCCCTGCGCTGAAGCTTGCAATCCACAAGAAGCATCAGCTATACATACTCAAGCTGATAGATACCTTATCAGTTTCAACAGCAGTGGGAGTAGGAGACTGTCAGACTGTTGCTGTCCTCAATCAAATAAATGCCTAGTGGAACATCTCAGCCTTGCAAGCCCTCTGGAAAGTCAAAGTAATAATTCCCGTAGGGTCCGAATGTTCTTGGGCAGAGTTCTACCAGGCAGGAGCCAGGGCAGAAAATGCCCTGGCCCGAATTGAGGACAGCCAGTTCTTTCTCAGAAAGTTCTTATTGCTAGAGTGTAATGCTATTCCAGGGGCATATTGAGAGATGCCGTCCCAAAGATATGTAGGTCCCTGACTGCTAATGGCCTTAAAGGTCAATGCATACTGATTCTGAAGGAAGGCCCGCTAGGTTCAGCAGGGTTTGCTTGCATCAGGGGCTCTGCTGCTCTGTTAGTGAGCTAGGGCCCTAGACTTGTACCCCAAAGTTCATCCCTGATGGCACACCATTGAGCAAACAGTTGAGCCATAGGTCTCTCCATACTGTTTGGTTAGCCGCTGTTTTTTGTATTAGCAACCGGGAGTTGATGTTGTCTCAGGAAAGGGTCCATGGCTGTGTGGTAGAGCATCTGCTTTGCATGTAGAAGATCCCAGGTTTAATCTCCAGCATCTCCAGGTAAAATATCAAGGAGTAGGTAATGAAGACCTCTGCTTGGGACCCCAAAGAACTGCTGCTAGTTCAAGTAGACAAGAGTGACCTTGATGGACCAATGGCTTTATTCAGTATAAGGGAATTTCATGTGTTGATGAGTTCTGGAGAACTCAAAAGCTTACAAAGTATTTTGCATCACCTTGATTGGATGTATGTATTAAAGTAACTTTTGTTTTTTGGATTAACTCATAACATACTGTCTATTTAGTATATTTTTATCTCACTGTGCTTTTAAGAAGCTCAGAGCAATGTACATGGTTATCCCTTCCGTATTTTAGCCTCATGTAGCTCTGCCAGGCAGGTTAAGCCAAGACGGTGTGACTAGCTCGCCCAGAAAGTGTGGGGACTGGAACTCAGGTCTCCCAAATCTGTTAGCCTAACCACTATGTCATGCTGGATCTTACTATTCAGCGCTCATGTAAGTGACTTTCATTTCCAGTAAAAAAAACCCTATGAAAATGGTAATTTCTGGAAATGAGAGGTGGTTGCCAATGTTCTTAAGCCTCTAAGCTGCAGAGTCTTGTGAGCAAAAATTCTACTTTATGAGCTACTGGCATTAAAGTTGTGAGCTACTGCATAAATTATTGTGCTATGGGGTCATCCTTCCTGAGCTAAGACAAAAATGTGTGAGCTGGAGGCTAAAAATCTGTGAGCTAGCTCATGCTAACTCAGCTTAGAGGGAACACTGGTGGCTGCTACAGTTCAGCCTGCTTGAAGGCACATGCTTTGATCCAGAAGCATTTCCCCTGCTTCTCCAGATGCTCTAATAGCTGTAGTTAATCAAGGAGTAAATGGAAACCTGAGACTTCAGCTCATCACAGCTTTGGTCCTAAACATACCTATTTGATTTTAATAGGACTTTCACTTAAAATGGAATCGGAAGTATTGTGAAGATTCTCAAATACTCTTTACAAAAGGAATCTTGCATACTCCTATGAAGCCCTACAGACCATAAATGGGAGATTGTGTTTTTTCTTTCCTGGGTCCCAACAGTGGTATTTCTAACAAATGTGTTTCCACATTTTTAAACCTCAGTGGCCACTTTTCTTCCTCAAGAGCAGCTGTCAGCCCAGTTTATGCCAAAGGAAATTGTCTCAGCCTTTGCCCCCTTCCTCTCATCCTTTCAGAGTGTACTAGAGATCACCTGATCTCCCAGAGGGGCTGTAGCCAGTTGGGAGGGGGGGAGGTTTTCTCTGTATCCTCAGCAATCTCTTCAGACTGACTTGGGAGGAAGAATTTAAAAAGGTATGCAACCTGCCCTGCTCCTTCCTCTCACCTTTCAAAAACATCCCCTTAGCCAGTTATTTATTGTCATTCACAGGCTGGGATGAGCTGCAGGGCATTTCTCTGCTCCTTGGCTTGCGTTTCAATTTGAAGACGCTGAGCTTTGCCATTCTTCCCTTTAGCACTGATTGCTCTCTGAGTGCTGGGTGAGGGAAGAAGAGGTGCTGCTTTAAATAAATAATCTTCCATTTCAGCAATCACACAACAGCTTGCCTCCTTGAAGAAGCCTTTGGCTTGGGCTAAAGCCAGGGAGTTGAAAAGAACTCATGCATCTTTTGCAGCATATAGTTAGGGAAACCAATCTCCCTGGCATGCTGCAACTACTAGTGTGCAGTATAATCACTACTGGTTTTGTTGCATATCTCTAACAGGGACTCTCAGCTGTACAATATTTGCCTGTCTAGCTATTAAAGCCATTTTCTTCTCATTAATGGTTTTGGCTTCTGCAGCATTAAAGATGCTGTGTGTGACATCATTGTGGGCAGACTGATGGTCTGAATATAGTGAAGCGGACAAGTTAACTCAAGCTAATCTCTCAATATTGTGTCAATATTATGTCACCAGTCAGTCCACAGGGCACTAATAATAATAATAATAATAATAATAAGTTTTTATTTATACCCCGCCCTTCCCGCCAAGGCAGGCTCAGGGCGGCTTACAAAGCATGATATAATATCATGGTATAACAATAAACAGATAATAAAATCAATAAACAACGGCATAGATGCAATATATAAATTAATATTAAGCTATTAAAATTAAGCTAAAAACAATACAATGGTGCTACAATCTCCGTTTATCCAAAATAGCATAATATTAGTTCTGGTTCCATCTTAAAAGGCTAATTGGAAGCAGGCAGTTTTGCAGGCCCTATGGAACCGATTGAGATCCTGTAGGGCCCACACCTCTTCCGGCAGCTGATTCCACCATTGGGGTGCTTTTATGGAGAAGGCCTGCTCCCTGGTTGTTTTAAGTTTGGCCTCCTTAGGCCCAGGGATTTCCAAAAGATTTTGTGAGCTTGATCGCAGTGCTCTCTGGGGAACATACGGAGAGAGGCGGTCCCTAAGGTAGGCAGGTCCTCGGCCATATAGGGCTTTAAAGGTAATAACCAGCACCTTGTAACGAACCCGGTATACAATTGTTGTGGAACTCTGTAGGGCTGAGATGCAAACTGGGTATATGACCAAGTATTCACACAGCTTCTTTACTGCATGCAGCTGAAACTCAGTCCACAACCATTCAACCCACCATGAACTGGCCCTTGGCTGGAACCAACAGCAAAGAGAGATCACTAAAAATGGAGCCATGCAAAATCCAGCCAGATTTTTTTTTTTTTTTGCTAATCCTATGGAAACTGTATTTCTTAGAAATTGCTATGAATTGTTTCACCTGAGAGATTCTCCCAAATACATACTGAAATGTTATTTCAGGCAACATTTATTGGTGTCTTTACCTCTGATGTGTTTGTTTTGTAAACTCTCCATGATTTTTGTAATGACAACAGTTTGACTAAACAAGATTATCACCCTAATAGCAACAAAGAGTTTCACCACTTCATTGCTTGCAGTTTTTGGCAAGATATATATTTTAGACTGTGGACTAACATTAATTTAGAAAATTTTAAAATCAGGTTCCCTGAAGTCATGTTGACTTGGAATTCAAATAAACATAGAAAGGATTTCAATTATCTACTTACGAATCTTCATGTCCTACAATTTTTACTTTAAAATAATAAAAACACATTTCTGCCACAATCTTTTATGTTTTATTCTAAACTTGGTAAATGTGGCAGGAATATCTTGTTCTACTTTCTGTGGTTTATTTTTAAAAGTCCTATTACAAAGGAACAGGGACTTAGAACCATGGTTTCTGATACTCTGTACATAAATCCTCATGTGTCCAATGGTAGCCCTTCTCATGTATTGAATATGTCAAGGAAGAGGAATTTTGGTTTTTTGGGTGCTAGAGCTCATTCTTGTCTCTTATATGCAGTCTTTCAAGACAGTGTGTGTGTGTGTTCACTACACCGGGAGAGGAGAGGCTATGTATTGCGCATACACTTTCCCTGGGGGGGTAGGATACCCAGAGGGAGCCCACCCACCCCCGCCCCCTTGCCCATCGCTGCAGGACTTGATGCGTTGTGGGTTGTGTATGTGGATATGCCCTTCAGGCCTGCGCAGAGGAATTTTTTAGGTGAAGCGCAGTGTGCGCGGTACTGGCTCCACCCTTTCACCTGGGGGTCATCTGCCATGGCCCAGTAAGCCGGGACACCGGCAGCGAGTCCTCCAGGTGGTAGGTGTTACATTAACGAGCTCTATCTGCCCGGGTTTGATGTTAGAGTTTTCCTTCTCTTAGGCTGGCGAGGTTGGTGGGCCCAGCCTGCCCATCCGGTTATACCGCCGGACAATTCGGTCGCACCATGACGTAGCAAACTCTGTGAAAAACGGGGGGGACCAGCGAGAAGGTGTTGCTACGGATGCAGTAATGCAGGAAAGGCCATTGCAGTGACCATCTGCCAGGCATAGCCAGACAGTGACCACGCGGCGTTCACTACACCGGGAGAGGAGAGGCTAGGTCTTGAGGACAAAAGGAGATTGAGGAAGAATCGCACTGCTACAGCACCAACCCTAAATCAGACTTTTCCCTGCAGCCACTGTGGCCGGACCTGCCTGTCCCGCATTGGTCTTGTCAGCCATCAGCGAGCCTGCAGCAGACGTGGACTATTGCACCCTTCTTAAATCTTCGTTCGCGAAGCCAAGCCGAGAGAGAGAGTGTGTGTGTTAAGAGAAGAGAAGGAGGAGGAGTTGGGTTTATGCCCTACCCTTCACTCAGAGTCCCAGAGCAGCTTGCAATCTCCTTCCCTTCCACTCCCCACAACAGACACTCTATGAGGTAGGTGGGGTTGAGAGAGCTCTGAGATAACAGCTCGAGAGAACAGGTCTGAGAAACCTGCGTTTTGTAAACTCTCCATGATTTTTGTAATGACAACAGTTTAACTAAACAAGATTATCACCCTAGTAGCAACAAAGAGTTTCACCACTTCATTGCTTGCAGTTTTTGGCAAGATATATATTTTTAGACTGTGGACTAACATTAATTTAGAAAATTTTAAAATCAGGTTCCCTGAAGTCATGTTGACTTGGAATCCAAGGTCATCCAGCTGGCTGCATGTGGAGGGTTCTCCAAACCTGATTGTTCAGATTAGAGTCCATTGTTCTTAACCACTATACCAAACTGGCTAGGTAGGGGAAATTCTGAATTTTTTTTTTAAAAAATAATTACTTTTCCCTTGAGTTCTCAGAATGTTTATTTGGAGCCAGTTTAAAGGATGTGGAACAGAGATTTTTAAAGAAGAGGGAGAGAAATTGGTCCTCCTGGGAAATATAAAGTAAAATTCAAACTGTGTGGAAAATAAGGTGCTGCAGCTACATTTTGCCTGGCATGTTCTCAGGAAAGCTTAGCCTTGGAAGGGATTTAATGTAGCCATCCTAGCTTTGTTAGAATTTAACAGTGTAATAATAATAATAATAATAATAATAATAATAAATTTTATTTCTATCCCGCCCTCCCCACCTTAGCGGGCTCAGGGCGGCTAACAGCATATTACAAAACATACAGTGATATAATAAAAACATTTAAATCCAACAATATAAAACATCAACAATGAAACTACTAACATTAAAAACCAGTTCAATGATATAATTATTCTGCGGTGTGAATCTTCAGACCGCATTGGCGGCTCCTTAATTCTTGATCTTCCTAACAGTCCGGATGTGCCAGTTTAAAAAGGACGGTCTTGCAGGCCCTGCGGAACTGCTCAAGGTTCCGCAGGGCCCGCACCTCCTCGGGGAGTCGGTTCCACAGAGTAGGAGCCGCACTCGAGAATGCCCGTACTCTGGTGCTCTGATGTTTAATCTCCTTCGGCCCGGGGATGGTCATCAGATTTTTCCCGACTGACCTCAGTGCTCTCTGGGGTTCGTATGGGGAAAGACGGTCCCTCAGGTAGGTGGGTCCTCGGCCATATAAGGCTTTAAAGGTAACGACCAACACTTTGTACTGGACTCGGTATATAATCGGCAGCCAGTGCAGTTCACGTAGCCCCGTGAACTAATAAATACACCTTCTGCCTTAGCCAATTCAATGAACAGAGGTTACGCACCAAGACAGAAAATATTTGTTCATGAAGTAGGAGAAAGATGTTTCTTTGAGTCTACTTCTTCTGCTTACCAGTTTTTAGATTCAGAGTAAACTGAAAACTTGAATACCACTCTCAAATGTGTATATGCGCACGCACATTTTTCACACTTTGGGTATTAAGTAAAAGCTCCAACCAATTTCTGGGCTGCAAGCCCAGGAGAAAAAGTGCCAAGTTCATGAGTGTCTCTTTGGTGTGGGAGCAGAATGAAGATTTTTTTATATATACAGTCTGGCTTCTAGTGATCACAGAATAGCATCATAGCAAATGCTATGGTAATTAAGGAGCACCAGAATATTCTATTATATAGTAAACTGCTGATTAGGAGAGTTTGAGTCTTTAAGACAAGGTCTATATTCCAGTTCATTTTTAATTTTCTATAGGATGTTGTTAGCTTACATTATAAGTTAACCAGTGATCAATCTAAAGAAAAAAAATCTTACCTGTTTAACAGAAGCTTAGTGCGTAGAAGAGCCCCGGGGCGCAGGGTGGTAAAGCTGCAGTACTGCAGTCGGAGCCCTCTGCTCATGACCTGAGTTTGATCCCAGTGTAAGCTGGTTCAGATAACCGGCTCCAGGCTGACTCAGCCTTCCATCCTTCCGAGGTCAGTACCCAGCTTGCTGGGGGAAAAGTGTAGATAACTGGGGAAGACAATGGCAAACCACCCCATAAAAAGTCTGCCATGAAAACGTTGTGGAAAACAACGTCACCCCAGAGTCGAAAACAACTGGTGCTTGCACAGGGGACTACCTTTACCTTTTTTTGGTGTGTAGAAATGGCAGGTGAAGATTTTCATGGAACAAAAGTAAATTACTTCACCTAGTAAATAGGATGTCCTTTAACCTTTGTTAAAGGGACAGGATCTTTTTATCTACCTGGTGATTCACAACCCTAAGTGAGCAATATCCAAATGCCACCTTTTACCACCTTACACGATTACTTCTTAGATTATGTTCAGTTCAGTTATATTTTGCAGATAAATGATGGCCTCTTGTGCGTTCACACAACAAAATTCTTTCAGATGTCCATGAGAATATGTATTGATAAGTGGGAGGATCTGCTATTATTCTTGGGTGAAGGAAACATCACTGTCCCTTGGGTGAAAGAAACATCACCTTTTCCCTTCTCTCCTTTGTTTATTGGGCTTTTCTCTCTCCTAGCCTCAATCTTCTTTCATCCCTCTTCTTTTGTCTTTCTGTCCTCCCTAGCTTCACATCCTGGCCCTGATTCAGTCCTCCCTTACCTCCTGGTTAGGGCAAGGCATCAGTCTGAGTCAGACACCAGTTTTAATTGCACCAAGAAACCGAAAAGGTTAACTGCACACCAGTGTAAGACAATATGAAAAACCTAAATATGATCAGAAATACATGTATTTATCATCAAATGGTTAAAAATATTTATGGGCCCAACTTTAGCCTTATTACAGAATAAAAATACATTGTATAAAAAAAGGAACTATTGCAACCCAGTGAGTTTTGGCCCAAATCAGCCTTCTTCAATTGTCAACAATGTTTTTATATAAAGGGTCATGATGCAGGCTCAGGACCTGGTGTCATCCATGGAGACACTGGGACTCAGCCAGATTGTTTCAGCTCCCACTCACCAGGCTGACCATACTCTCGATTTGGTCTTTGGGGCTGGGATAACACCAGATCTGATACCTATTGATACAGTTCCATGGTCAGAGCACTATGCCCTGAAAGTATGACTGGACCTGCAGTCCTCCTCATGTTTAGGCAACTAACAAATTTATGCTCGCCCGCGGAGCCAACTGGACCCGGAGCGGCTTCGGGAGGCTCTGCAGGATCCAATGCCCCCTGGCAGATTGCTAGATGAGTTAGTGGAGGATTAGTATTCCTGGCTCTCCATGGCCATCGACAATATCGCACCCTGGCGCCCTCTTCGCTGCCGCACCAAAACAGCTCCATGGTATTCCCTGGAGCTGCAAAGCATGAAGCGGCAGCTTAGACAGCTAGAGCGAATGTGGCAGAGATCTTATGCCAAGGAGTCTCGAACTTCTTATAGAACGTTTATGAAGGTCCATGAGAAGGCAATGAAGTCAGCTAAGAGAGATTTTTATGCGGCCTCCATTGCATCTGTGAAATCGCACCCAGTTCAATTGTTTAGAATGATTCTATCATTGACTACAGTGCCAACAGGTAATCAAAAGCTTAGGGAATTGGAATTGACTGTGAGGCTTTTGCAACTTATTTCGCAGATAAGGTCTGCCAAAAGTTCCCAGTCACAATTGACACAGTACGGGGAATGGAAGCCTGTTGTCCGCCCTGGGTCCCATGTTGGACCACTTCAGCTGTTTTTCTCAGGAGGATGTTGTAAGAAAATACCTCTAAAATTCAGAACATTATAGTCACCCACCTGGTTGCCAGGGTGCCTGGAGACTGAACTCACACACATCTGCTAGGAGAACGTGGGTTTGGCTGCCAGACTGGAAAGGATTTATGAGTACTAATAGCCACAATGCTAAAGCAGCACTCCGTGTTTCTGGAGGAGTGCTAGCAAGAAGAATGGATGGTTTCCAGTTGTTTTGAGCGAACACCATCCCTATAATTGGAGCGGAAGAAAGTGCGCTGCTAGGAGCTATCCAGGCCATACAGTTCAGCCTTGACCATAGAATCCACTTTGGGAGACTAACACCAGCTATCTTCCAGCAGTGCCAAGACTCCATTTCAGTGAAGCGGGAGGCTCACGTACTCAACAGATGTCACCCATCCATGAGGCCATCAAGCTTAGGCATGGACTCTGCTGGAACACCTAAGCCTTTGTCCAACAGAACAAAGGACAAAGACTGGTGTCAAGAAGAACACTGAAGAAGAGGAAGACCATCTTCAGCCAGAGCCAAGTTCCTTTGTGTAAACCGGGTGTTACCTTAGGTAGTAATTTGGCCATCTATTGTCACCTTTTTTAGATAAATTTAATAGTCCTAAGCACCCCTCCACCCAGTGATTTCCCCCATTCTTCTCCCCAACGGTCATCTTGGAGCATCCCCACCTTGGTCCATTGTTACTTGGAGGTCCAATGAGGTAACCAGGACCCAAGCTTGTTCATTGGTCAGTTATGGGCATCCAATTAGGGGCCACCAATTAACTTGCTATTGGCTACTGCAGAAGTCCAGCCCTTATGGTCACTGCAGAGCCTCCCCTTTTTCCACCCCTGTACCTCCCATTCCCTGAGGGTCCAAGGTAGTCTATATAACCTGCGACCCAACTCCCTACACATGTGCATCTAGCAGTACCCCAGTTCCGCTGTCTAGATCCATCCCCGATTCTGGCCACAGTTGAGGGTCCCATTTCCCCTGTCCTCTTTCGTCGCCATTGGAGCCTTCCTTGAAGACTACGATCGGTAATTATCACCCTGTTTGTCTATCCATGTGTTGTCTCTATATCTCTCTCTATTTTTCCTATGACTGTATGTATGTTTCATGAGCACATTGCCTTGTATGTATGCCTATATTTTTCTGGAATAAATTTTAATTGTTTTACTTAATTAGAGTCCTTGGTAAATTTAAGCATTAATTTCTGGACGTGTATCCTGTATACATAGATAAAAAGATCCTGATTAAGCCAGGTGCCCACCTGACAATTCCCCAACCTCGTTTGAGGGCATTTTGGCTTACAATGTGGACAGGATCTTGGTTGCAGTGAAGCCCACCACTTGTCTTCATGCCCATCTTGGCTTGTTAAAGCAGGTGGGGATGACATCCAGGGTCCCTTGGCTGAGATTGTCAACTTATCCCTGTCATCAGGGGTATTCCCAGCCAAGTTTAAAGAGGCAGTAGTTTGCCCACTTTTGAAGAAACCATATTTGGACCCCATGGTCCTAGCCAATTTTTGCCCAGTCTCGAACTTAGCATTTCTGGGCAAGATAATTGAGAAAGTGGTGGCAGAGGAGTTTCAAGTTTTCCTGGAAGATACATCCATCCTTGACCCCTTCCAGTCCGATTTCTATCCTGGTCACGGGATGGAGACTGCTCTGGTTGCCCTCACAGATGATCTTAGAAAGCATCTGGATCAAGGCAGGTCAGCGCTGCTACTGATTTTAGATCTCTCAGCAGTGTTTGACACGGTCAATTACAATCTAATGACCCACCGCCTTGCTGACATTGGAGTTCAGGGGGCAGCCTTACAGTGGTTTCCCTCCTTCCTCCACGGTTGGAGACAAAGGGTGGCGATCGGCAAGCAGACCTCCCTGCATTATCTACCAAAGTGTGGCATACTGCAGGGAGCTATTCTCTCACCAATGATGTTTAATATCTATATGTGCCTCCTTGCCCAGATTGCCAGAGGTTTGGGTTGTCACCAGTATGCAGATGACACCCAGCTCTTTCTACTAGGGTGTTGGAAGCAGTGGCTGGTTGGTTACAACTGAGCTGGCTGAAGCTTAATTCAACCAAGATGGAGGTCCTGTATATGAGTCATGGGGAGCTAAGATCGGGCATCCAACTTCCCACCCTGGATGGTGCACCTCTTGTGCCAGCTCAAACGTTGAGGAGTTTGGGTGTGATACTGGATGCCACCCTCTCTATGGAGGCCCAGGTCACAGCTGTTGCACGATCTGCCTTTTACCATCTTTGGCAGGTCAAACAACTAGTGCCATATCTGGCTCCTCAGGACTTAGCTACAGTGATCCATGCAACGGTCACTTCCAAGTTGGACTACTGTAACTTGCTCTACACAGGCTTGCCCTTGAGGTTGATCCAGAAACTCCAGCTGGTGCAGAATGCAGCAGCATGTGTGCTGACTGAATTGCCTTTATGGGCAAGCAGTCGGCCAATGCTGTGCAGTCTGCACTGGCTACCAATCAAGTACCGAATCCACTTCAAGGTTTAAGTACTGACGTTCAAAGCGTTATGCAGCCTGGGACCAGTATACTTTCAGGACCAACTCTCTCCATATGAGCCCCGAAGGTCATTATGATTGGCCAGCCAACATCTTTTGACCATCCCTGACCCAAATGATGTCCGGCTTGCCTCAACCAGGGCCAGGGCTTTTTTGGCCCTGGCCCTGACCTGGTGGAATCAGCTCCCTATGGAGATTCGGGCCTTACTGGATCTGTTACCATTCCGGATGGCTTGTAAGGTGAAGCCGCCCTGAGCCATCCGTGGGAAGGGCGGGATATAAATCCCAAATAAATAAATAAATAAAAAAGCTGTTCCACCAGGCCTGTGACTGAGGCAAGCAGGCGTCCTTATTTTATTACACCATCTAACTGGCCTCCCAGCACTGATTTCCATCTTGATTGCTAAAAATCAGGCCGATACAGTTGACATCTTTTGGACATCTAAGTTGCCTGTGATAATTATGTTCTTAATTTATGTGTTCACACCATCCATGCTGCCTTAAATTAATTCTGATCTTATAGCTTAATTGTTTTAATTGTTTGATTTTTTTATTGCTGGTTTTAATTATTTTACCATGTTGGAATCTGCCCTGAGCCCACTATGGAAAAGGGTGGACTATAAATTTACAGAAATAAATAAATAAATAATATACCAATTCTTCAATTGTCAACAATGTTTGTATATAAATGGTCATGATGCAATTATACACACACACACATACTATTGCATCATGACCTTTTATATACAAACATTGTCGACAATTGAAGAAGGCCAATTCTGGCCTTGGGTCCTAATCAATTGCATACATGCAGAGTGATGTTTCTTATTGTATGCCTTCCAGTCTTTGTCCAGAGAGGTTATATAAGCTCTTGACACCTACTCATATAGCATTGAACATTATCTGTGGTACACTGGCTCTGATCAGTAGTCTGCACCTGTACTATCTGAACCAAGATTGTTTACCAGTTTTTTGTTTACCAGTTTGAGTAGCTACATAGCCAACAATGCCAATCAAATGTCAGAATTTTGTTTTGTTTGTAAATAATGTCTGTGCATGGCAGACCATTTTTGACTCATGATGTTACTCGTGGATAATACTCCAGGTTTACAGTAAGGTATGTCTTAGGCTTGATGCTGTCAAGGTAGATTATATAGAGTGAGTCAATACAATCAACAAGCTGGGACATTCAATAAACAATTTATTAGGATTTGGTTTGCAGAACCAACCAGAAGCCTAAAAAAATAGAATGAATCAAAGCATAAGAATTAACATGTTGAAGTCCCCCAGAATGGTGAATGTTGGTCTCCAGCACTACATTTGAGACCACCTGTGCCAATTTAGACAAAGTGCCCGCTGGAGAATCAGGTGGCCAATAAGCAAGCAGAATGCCTAATCCATTTCCATTTCCTAATGTGAGGAGCATACAGTGAATGCCAGTGATGATTTTACACTGGAAACTGAAGTACACACAGGGAATAATGGCCACCTCCTTTTGGGAAAACAGTGCATGGTTGATGGAAGACTGCATAACCAATGTGAGACAGACACACCACATGGTTTTCTTCTAGCCATGTTTCTATAATGCAAGCCAGGTCAATTTCCTCTTCCTGTGATGTCTTATACAGCTGTACAGTTTTGTGCCTTACTGATCTGGTATCACATAATGCTAATGTACAAGTGGAGGAAATAAAACCCCTGCCTCAAAAACACCTGGGAGGATACAGAGGTTAGATAGGCAGGGAACTTCCTTACCACACACTAGCCTTGATACATCCAACTTCCATATCTACCAGCTCCAAACTGCACTAAAATATCACATTAATCAGACATCTTGCTAAATTGCACCAGTTTCTGAGGCCTGCAACAAATTCAGAGAAGTTTTTCAAGTTTACATTTGACCAGGTAATCTCCTACTGTTCACTCTTATGCCCTTTTTGCTCTTATCCTTAAGATCCTTCCTGTTATCACTGGGGAGTCTGTATCTGCCATATAATACCTGCGTTTAAGCAATGTTCTGATGATTTCACCAGTACCAAAAGCCTTACATCATCAATATTTGGGAAGTGAGTAACTGTAAGCAAACAAAATGCATGTTTGTTTTATTTTTTTTTATCAAAGCACAGATCTTTTTGTTTAAAACAGCATTTAGTGTTTTCTGGTCATTTTTTTATTTACTTATTTGTAATGTGATCTCCCTTGAAGATTAAATTGGCATAATGTAACTTGGTAAGTAGATGTAGCTGTGTATTTGAAGTTTAAATAAGAAACACTCCACATATCTGTTTATGAACAATACTGAAAATTTGCTATGTACCTTGAAATTAGACATATCCCCTGAACATCAAAACAGAACTATGAAACTTGATCAGCACAATTATGACATAATCAGATTTCAAGTTCAAGAAGCAAGCTTGCCTTAATGTATCTATCACTTTTGAAGGTGACAGGAAGCTATCTGCAGATAGTTTCCTGGTATCTGGTATCTGCAGATTTGAAGCCAATGACTTTTGAGATGTCCTAGAACAACAAGAAAGTAAAGCTCACAGCAGTATCATTCAAGTCCTTGGAGGAAAACCAGAAGATCTATATGGTTTAATAAGATCCTAACAACTCTAGAGCCATAGAGAACTATGGAGAGAGGCTGAACAAATGGGGTATCATTACCCAGGGGAAAGTACACATGTATGACCATTTCCATATGCACCCCAACTTTGGCCCTTTCTGGGACCTGAGTCTTTGTATACATAATCTATAGACTGATGTGATATTTTCTTATACAAGAATGAAGCCATTGTTAACTTTTATTAACTGCAAATGGGTTGAAGACAAGACAGAAAGGAAATTTAAAAGGAAGTTGGCAATCAAAATATGTGACAAGTCAAATACTTTGGCAAGTCTTAATTCAACATGCACTAAAATCTTTGACAATTAAGAAGCCCATTTATGTTTTAATCATGGCTAATCCATGACTGAATTACATGGCTCTATACATGGATGTATGTTTCTGAAGACCATGAGAGAATGGTGCCTAACTGAGAAAGGAAAAGAGAGTGAAAGATAATGTGAGGAGAAACCTTGTACATCTTAGAGCAGCGGTCCCCAACCAGCAGTACCAGTCCTTGGCACATCAGCAACTGGGCCGCCAGCCGAGCTACTCCCCCCCACGATGCCCCACAGCTTCCCCCCCCATACCGCCTCCTCTTCCCACGTCACCTCCTCCTCCCTCTGTGTCTATTATGTTAAGTAAGGGAAAGTGTCTTCCTGGCTCTTTAAAATCTCACCTCCTTCCCCTGCAGCGGCAGCTGATTCGCAGGAGAAACCGGCAGCAGCAGCGAGCAACCACTGAACAAGCCACACTGCCCATGCCTCTGGAGGCAAAGGCAGCGCTACTTGTTTAGCAGATTGCTCACCGCTGCGAGGGAGGGGAGGGGAGCTTTTAAAGAGCCCGGAAGACGCTTCCCCTGGCTTAACTTAAACATGGAGGGAGGAGGCGACACAGGAGGAGGAGGCAGGGTGGGGTCGGCAGTGAGGCTGTGCGGTGCGGGGGGGGGGGGAGGCCAAATTCAGTTCCCCCACCCTGCCAGTCCCTGGTGCCAAAAAGGTTGGGGACCACTGTCTTAGAGAGAGAGTGTGATGACTCTACTTACAGAGTGCCTATCACCTTCCATAACCTTTCTTATTCAGGTAATGGTTTATAAGTAGGACAGGATGTCACACCACTCTTCTTGCAAATCTACAGTGAATTATGACCATCTCACACCTCAGGTCCTCTCTCTCACTCCAAGCTCAACCCCTTTTACTAATCAGCACTCCCTCACACAGAGCTATTGAGGATGGGGCTCACAGATATTAAATTGTGTGTGTGCTGTCCCTTAGACATGTGGCCCACAGGGTTAATCAAACAAGAAAGCTTTTATTTGTGTTATGAACAAATCACTAAGGATAAGAATGCTTATTTTCACTTTCATTGAACTTTTGAACTGAGGTCCTATTCCTACAACTGAGATCCTTTAGTTACAAATTTACTATTCTCAGCCTGTTCCAAGCAGCTCTTCCACTCAGGCAGGAAACCTTCATCACCACAGCTCCTAAACTGTCCTTTTTCTGCTGGTTCCTCCTATCAGTTTTCAATTGCTGTTTTCCAGGTCTACTCTCAACATTCTGTCTGTTCTTGTTGGTTGCTCTTAGAGAGAGGCAGAACCCAGCCTGTCTGTCACAGAGTTATGGTGGAAACATGGACAATGTGGGGGAAGCTGCTGCTGAAAGGAGCCAACTGTAGAACTAGGGGGTCTAGGAAAAGCTTTGGGAGAGATAAATGGAGGCTCCACAGCAGGAGCTTATTCCCTTTACTTATATTTGTTGGGTGAAAAGCTGTGATAAGGGAGGTTCTGATACTATGATTAACTCAAAATATGATGACTGGATATTTGTTTCCAGGTATGTTGGGAATCAGGGGAGAGTTTTACTTTTTTATTAACTTGGGAAGGAGACTGGATTATTGTCTCTAATGTGTTAGATGTTGTTCTAAAAAACCTCTGGTGCTGCAAACACTAGGCAGATCTAGGCAGCTGGGCCAAGGGGGTGCCAAATTGGGTGCGGGGCAGGATGTCAAGCATGGTGAAATTCCATTGATAATTGATTGTTTTAGGGTCCTGCCTAAACCTGGTCTGTGAAGTATCATGGAGGATCCAACTTTGTTAGCTTGTTATTCTTTCCCTTCCCCCCGTCTTGCTTTATGGCTTAAAATTAGAAGTAGTGAGAACTGAAACCAAGTAATCAGTACCTTCCCATACATTCCTGTAAGGGAGTACGAGACATCTGGGGAAAGCAAGGATGAAGTCCTGATAACACTATGGGAACGTAGACATTTATGATAGTTTATGTGTGAATGCTACCTCGCACCCCCCCCCATCCCTTGGAATCCTTTTTAAGTAAGCCTTAAAAGTATTGTATCAATGTATTGGCAGCATTACTCTCAAGAACCTGTTACACCAAAGTATCGGTCTATCAATAAACATAGTCTTTGTATCAACTTCGACTCGTCATTGAACCCGCATGCTTGACACAGGGGGCCATGGGACATGGGCCTAGGGTGTGGACCAGGACATCAAACTAGGCCCTACCCCCCACCCCTGCCTCCTGGGCAATTGATATAGCTCAGAAGGAAAGGCCCTTTTGGAGCCTGGAAGACACTGTGCACCACCCAGCCTCCTCCATCATGGCAGCCGGAGAGTGGGGAGGGTGTGTGCAGCTGCACAGTCATGCAGCAAGACTCTGAGAAATGCAGAGAGACCACATGCTGCTGCACTGCCATTTCTCCATTTCCACTTTCAGAAGGTGGAGCAACAGTGGGTGGGTGGTGCACAGCCAGAAATGCTTTGAGTCTTTTTTTTAGAATAGGGAAATTAGCTGAAAACTAGGTAGAGCGAATGAGGAGAAAAGGATCTTGTCTTCAATAATACGGAGGTCAGGTTTTCAAGCAAGAATACTCCAGGCAAATATATATTTTATAATGTTTACTTAAAATATGTAAAAAGGGTACATTCACACACAAAAATACACAATACAGGCAATCAAGAAGCTAGGAAGGATAGAGGTTATCAATAGAGGAATTGATGGGTTGTTCAAGAGGGTGATATTCACCTGTTCCAGATGTGGTGAGGTCCAGCTACAACTTGAAGATGCAGACATGCATTACCATATGCCATGTCTGAAGACCCCCGTTACTTAGAGTAGTGTGTGTGTGTGGGGGGGACAATCTGGTTACATGTTGCTCAGGCAGAGAGAGACAATTGAAGCCTTCTCTCTTGTTATAATATTTTGGAAAGGAAGAGGTCCTCCCCAAAAGGGGGCTGACTTGTTGGCAGTGTTTAGTCTATTCTGGGTACCTGATTGGGTACCCAGGCCAATGGTCAGTGTTTGCAGGGGCAGACCTAGGGTGTCGGGCACCCTAGGCGAAGCCCCGCCTCCACCTCAGGCCAATGAGCAGAACTGACTCTGGTCACCTGAATGGATCTCCAGGTAACAAAAAATAGTGCTGGTTTAGTAATGTCCTCCCAATAGGTAACAGAAGGCCAGGATATGTGTTAATGGTTTGGGTGGTTCAGCAAAGATACCCCTGGGGAGAGGCAAGCATGGAAAACAAAGAATTTGTCTAGGTATCAGACATTACCATAGCATTAGACAAAGAAAAGCTGAGTTGCTGCAAAGAGCCAGGGAGGTGGCTGATTAATCAGTAGCTGAGGATTAGGGTGTGAACAATACTTACCAACAGTCCCCATTGTTATTATGCATCATGTTTGGGCAGAGGTGGAAGAGATAGCTGGGGTCACACTGAGACGGAGCCTTTGAGTGGGACTAGAACAAGCTCTCTGCTCTACTCCATTTTGTATGAAGTATTTCTTGACCTATTTCTGGTCAGACTCCATTTTGTTTACAGAAATAGGAGCCCCACTCTCTCTCTCTAGGTATTGGGGTGCTCCGTATAAACAGGCAGTGCCTCTCAGTTACACTCTCTGCACTGCTCAGAGTCTTGCTGAGACATCATGTGCATCCTCCCCATCCTCTGGCTTTGCCGGCAGGGAGCAGCGCAGGGAGTGGAGGCGGGGCTTTGCCTAGGGTGCCAGACACCCTAGGGCTGCCCCTGTAAACACTGATCATTCCTATGTGCCCAGAATCTGAAATGATTTCAGACAATCAAGATCTTTCCTTGTAGGTGGAATTTCTTCATTTTAACTAACTTTAGTTGGCATCTTATTTACTCAGAGTATGATCAGGCTGTTTCTTCCCCTGACCTTTTTGGTGTTTGGGTCTGAAGAGTATAGGCAATGCCTTTGCATGTCTCTTTCCCTATGTTCTAGTGAATCATGAGATACTAGTCAATTACAGTGTAGCAGTGTCAGTAGAAAAGGAAGCCTGAGGACAGGATTGTTAAGAACTATGGCAAGATAAGAACTGGTCTAAAAACTTCACAAGATTTTTAAAGATATGATGGACTATAAACTGTTGGCAGGATTGGGAAGGAAAGCTGGCTGTGAATCAGGTTGCTAAAGGAAATAGGATAGAGCAGATGGTAGTCCAAATGGCAGAGACCTGATGAAATAATACTTGGAAAAAATAAATTGAAGGTCAGACTAGGGTGAAGTTGGGGCATAAAACTGCAAGGGATTGTATGCTGTTGGTAGAAAGAAAAATCTATAAGCAAATGAGGTTGAGAGGTTTGGGGACACTCAATAAGAAGCAGGACTGGCTCCATAATGAGTAGGGATGCTTAAACATCCACTGGTTCTGTTCATATCCTGTCCAGTAGTTACAAACAGACCTGCTTTTTCAATTATCAGTTTGATAGCTCATGGATGTGTTCACCAGCATTCAATAGATTGTTTCAATGTGTTCCTTACTAACTGTGCAGTACAACATAAATGACTTTTTGCATATGCACATTCTCAAAGGACCCACCTGAGTTCTACTAACTTCCATCCTTGTTGCATAAGTTCTCTGCTGAGCAGGCATTCATTTGAATAGAGAATTAAACAACCAGGGGTCATTTTGTAGAAAAGTAGGTGGTGGAACTCATCCAGGGATTGTTATGCCACTGCACCTACAATTCAATGGACAAAGTGGGAAGGAGGAGATGGAATTCTCAGAAAGGTTCAGGAACTGTGCTCCTTTGACCTCCCGCTGAATCTGAGACCTGTAAATAACTCATAAAATTGCCCACAAATCATATAAATCAATCATCAATGAATCCTGTGTTTTCATAAAACCCTCCTCTTCAGTGTTCACCCATGTAGCCCTTAACAGAGTTAATGACTGCTGATCAGTTTGAATAAGCAGCTTCTTGCACATGCACAGTTTGGGGAAAATGCAATGTAAAGCAGTACGGCAGGAATCCACAACTGCTTGACATGAGCCTAATAGATTGGTTGACTGGCTCATATCTGACCACTGCTTTTGAGTAACAGAAGCAGAACATGTCTGAGGCAAAATTTGAAGCATCCCTAATAATAAGGTGAGATGGTTGGTGAGGGTGGTACAACTTCAGCCTATGTTGCCACCACTGCCTTACCTTTCCTTACTTTACCACTCTTGCTCCAACTCAAGGCTGGAACAGCTAACCTTCCTTGTCTCCTAGTTACACAGGCACCTAAACAGTGAGAGTCCAGGAAATCCTATTAAGCATGCACAGATTGCTATGTTAAGTTTAAAGATGCTGGAGGGAGGGCAAGGTGGGAGAGAGTATTAGCTGCTATGGGCTGAGGCACTGAGAGGTGGAAGCAGGTAGGGGTAGCACTTGTGATGGAGGTCGGCAGCTGAGAAGAAGATCTGTTTTTGTGTTGCTACTGATCAAAAATCTTTGTTTAAATTTTTTTCTTTAAAAACATTTTAACCCACTTTCCTCCCACAGCAAGACCCAAAGTGGCATACGGTAAAAATTAAACATTTACAACAGTGAGACTAAAATGAAACCAGAAATAGATCAACAACTAAAAGCAAAATGCACTACTAAAACAGCACCACCATACACCCTCAAACATTTTCATTTTTACAGAGCTTCCCAAAAGTCAGGAGGGTGGATGCATTTCTAACCATCTCAGGAAGAGTTGTGCCACAAAACCAGCACTGCCACAAAACAGGCTATGTCAAGGAAGATCACTCTCACTTCAGAAGATGATAGATAGGAGTAATTTCATGGACAATCAGAGTTGCACAAAAAAAAATGGACTGGACATGGTTTCTCCTATCATCAGAGACTGTCACAGGGTTCTGTCCAGCTGACCAATCCAATGTGTTACTCAAGTCCAATTTATATACTACCACCCCTTTCAGAGATTGTGGGAAGAAATGAAGAAAATAAAAGACATTTGTTGCAGTAATTTAAACATATCCACCTTGCAGGAAAATTCTGCAGACAGTTGCCAATGCAAGGTATGTGCATTTGTCCTATTATTATTTCCAATAGAAAAAGAAGTGCCAAAACAAGTGGTACACATATTGCTCATATATATTCTGCATACACACAGAGAGACCAACAAGTAGTTGCTTATGGTAAATCTTTTATGGTAAATCATTTATAGGCATTAAACACTTTGATAATGGACGGTGTGTTAGGGCCTTTTCACACTTACCGGTGGAAACCGGAAGGGAGTCGGTATTGTGCCGCTTGCAGTAATCCAAGACAGCGATGGGAGTTTTCATACACATGTTTTTTTCCCTGGTAGGGTTCCGTGATTGAAGCGTGATTGAAGCGAGCCATTTCACACTGTTCCGCTCTTATCTCGCTTCCACCAGCGCCAGCCGGTTTCACGCCGTTTTCCGCCCGCCGGCGCGCGCGATCTCCGGCTTTTTTTTTTTGGAACGTCAGTTTAGATTGATATAGCGATATATCGCTATATCGACCTATCAAAACAGCACCACCATAGGGATCTCAACGGAGCCTAGCCATCCCTATGGTGGTGCTGTTTTGGCAGGTCGATATAGCGATATATCGCTATATCGATCTAAACTGACGTTCAAAAAAAAAAAAAAAGCCGGAGATCGCGCGCGCCGGCGGGCGAAAAAGGGCGCGAAAACTGCTCCCGGGTTAGATACTGGACATTTCACACAGCACTCCATAGCGATTTCAACCCGGGAGGAGGGGTTGAAAAGTGGAAGAAGCTGCTCTTTGTTTGTGACGACTCAGGCACGCCTCACTACTGGGACAGCCGTGGGAGTGTGTGAAAAGGTGAGAGTATTCCGGTAGCAGCCAGTTACTGAATCGGGTCTGTCTGAAATGCCAGCAGAAACCCGTTACTGTTCAGTAACTGGCCAGCTGCTATATCGGAATACTTAGGCTGTGTGAAAAAGCTCTTAGTAAAGCAGTTTTAGAATCTAGGTCTTGATCCTACTTTGGGATTTCTAGATGTTCTTGTAATACCAATAGTTAATAATTATTTTTGATTTAATTGGAAGTCCCTGAAGCACCTTCCAGTATATTGAATTTTTTTAACCTACTTGTCATTCAACTATCACTGTGGATACACCTCAAAAATAATCCAAGAGGAGATGCTGCTGCCATCTTTTAATTAATGATTCTGAGATTAAAGTAAACATACAGCAAATAAACAGCATCCTTGATTTACAACAACCACTGTGTGGCTGAGAGCTGGAAGCTGATGAGTTTGGCTACGCTGAAACACAGGGACTGAAGTTCACACATTTTACAATTTGGGGAGGCCAAGGTTAATCACATGCATGTGTCATATCTAACCTTGTGCATTGAGCTGAATCTAAATTACCTGATGTTCCTGGTCTCAAGTGATTTTCCTTTTATCACATTCCAAAGGATTTTAACATTACATGGGCTTCACTAGAGAAGAATTCAAGCCAGTGTGGTTCAGAGGGAATTCTCCTTGTCAAATCCAATTTCCACATTTTTTTTTCATTAAAAGAATACTGTGATAATAAGGTTGCATTTAGACATTTGTAGAATAAGTGGTTCATTTATTTATTTAAAACATTTTTAGGCTGCCTTTCTCCAATTAAGGACAGAAGGTGTGTCCATGTTTTTCTTTTGTACATAACCATCCCTTTTCTCAATGCTGACATCCATTCTGGTAATAGTGGCACTTTTCTCCATTTCAGGGAGCCTTCCCTTGATGCAGGAAACTCTTTGACAAGCAGAAGTCTCTGCACCAGAAGAAAGTATTGTCGCTAGTGGAACGAAACACAAATGTGTGGGATCCAACCCATCATCCTTCTCCGCAGGGCTTTTTTTGCAGAAAAAGCTTAGCAGGAACTCATTTGCATATTAGGCCACGCCCCTGATGCCAAGCCAGCAGGAACTATATTCCTGTGCATTCCTGCTAAAAAAAAGCCCTGCTCTCCCCTACGAAATAATATTCTTGCACATCAGGTTGGATCTAGCCAGCTTTTTCACTCTGTCCTGCTCATTTCTGCTCCTTACCACAGCTGCCGTCCTTCTTTATGAAGAAGGTCCTATGCTCCCCAAAGCAGAATTTTTTTGTGTCCAAGGGGAGCCCCCACTTACTTTTTTATCACTGAAAATTTGGCTGTACCCAACCAAATGGTTATACTGAATCACAGGTTTAAAGTATGGAATTACTTTCCATCTTACTGACAATGCTTTGTTATCATTCACGACTCACAACCAGGAAGAAGTGGGAGTGAATGAAACAAAAAATAGTACTGGTTCTGTGCAAGCATGGCCTGGATCTCTCATGAGCTCATGACAACACCTATAATTAGGGTGACCATAATGTCTGAAGGCCAGCCAGGGACACCTGGGGGGGGGGGGGAAGGTAGGGGTGCGCGCGCGCTTCGCGCGCGCGCGCCGCCGGAAACAGGAAGTGACGTCACTTCCGGTGATGTCATGCCACTGCCGGAAGCAGGAAGTGACACCACTTCCTGTGACATCATTTCCCCGCGTCACCTGCCGGAAACGGGAAGTGACATCACTTCCTCTGACATCACTTCCCCCAAATGACATCATTTGCCCCAAATGCCACTGCCGGAAACAGGAAGTGACTTCACAGCACTTCCTGTGACGTCCCCAAAAATCCCCCAAATATCACCGCCGGAAACAATTTGTTCTCAAATCCTGTATATACTTCATCAGTATATGGGATAAGGCACTTTCTCAACTGTGCTGCATAATGCAGCCTATTTATTTTGTCCTGTTTGCTCTGTTGGCTCTATCTGCGCCACCTTCATCACTTTCGGGGTGTGGATCCCCCAGTGGGGTGGTCTCCCGACTCCCTCCGCCGGCTGTTTCTGATAGCCCTGCGCCCCCCTCTTTCATTTGATATGTGTCCCGTGCGGGTGCCACCCTCCCGCCGGGAGATGCCGCAAAATGAGCCCCCTTGAGGCTTATGGCGGCAGGGCTCGGGGGAAGCGAGCTAGACTGCTGTTCTTTTGAGGGGTTATAGAGTGTTTCGAGCCCGTCCCTGTGGCATCGGTCTCATCGTTGTGGGACCCAGGGGGCCGGCGCAGCGGCCCGCCGAAGCAGCCTGTCACTAATAACACAGGTCGAGATGCAGGACAGGAACCCGGAAGTGACCGACAGGCTGCTTCAGCAGGCCGCTGCGCCGGCCCCCTGGGCCCTACAACGATGGGACCGATGCCACAGGGACGGGCTCGAAACACTCTATAACCCCCTCAAAAGAACAGCAGTCTAGCTCGCTTCCCCCGAGCCCTGCCGCCATAAGCCTCAAGGGGGCTCATTTTGCGGCATCTCCCGGCGGGAGGGTGGCACCCGCACGGGACACATATCAAATGAAAGAGGGGGCGCAGGGCTATCAGAAACAGCCGGCGGAGGGAGTCGGGGAAACCACCCCACTGGGGGATCCGCACCCCGAAAGTGATGAAGGTGGCGCAGATAGAGCCAACAGAGCAAACAGGACAAAATAAATAGGCTGCATTATGCAGCACAGTTGAGAAAGTGCCTTATCCCATATACTGATGAAGTAAATACAGGATCTGAGAACAAAATTGCACCAGAAGACACAAACACAAAGCTCCCTTACACTGAATCAGTGCTTGGTCCCACCAAAGTCAGTATTGTCCACTCCAGTCACAAACACAAAGCTCCCTTACACTGAATCAGTGCTTGGGTCCACCAAAGTCAGTATTGTCACATAAGAACATAAGAGAAGCCATGTTGGATCAGGCCAGTGGCCCATCCAGTCCAAACACTCTGCGTCACATAAGAACATAACAGAAGCCCTGTTGGATCAGGCCAGTGGCCCATCCAGTCCAACACTCTGCATCACATAAGAACATAAGAGAAGCCCTGTTGGATCAGGCCAGTGGCCCATCCAGTCCAACACTCTGCGTCACATAAGAACATAAGAGAAGCCCTGTTGGATCAGGCCAGTGGCCCATCCAGTCCAACACTCTGCGTCACATAAGAACATAACAGAAGCCCTGTTGGATCAGGCCAGTGGCCCCTCCAGTCCAACACTCTGTGTCACATAAAAATATAAGAGAAGCCCTGTTGCATCAGGCCAGTGGCCCCTCCAGTCCAACACTCTGTGTCACATAAGAACATAAGAGAAGCCCTGTTGGATCAGGCCAGTGGGCCCCTCCAGTCCAACACTCTGTGTCACATAAGAACATAAGAGGAGGGAGGGAAGGGAAGGAAGGGAAGGGAAGGGGAGGGGAGGGGAGGGGAGGGGAGGGGAGGGAGGGAGGGAGGGAGGAAGGAAAGGAAGGGAAGGAAGGAAGGAAGGAAGGAAGGAAGGAAGGAAGGAAGGAAGGAAGGAAGGAGGAAGGAAGGAAGGAAGGAAGGAAGGGGGGAGGGAGGGGAGGGAAGGAAGGAAGGGGGGAGGGAAGGAAGGAAGGAAGGAAGAAAGGAAGGAAGGGAGGAGGGAAGGAAGGAAGGGAAGGGAGTGAGGGAAGGAAGGGAGGGAAGGAAGGAAGGGAAGGGAGGAGGAGGGAAGGAAGGAAGGAAGGAAGGAAGGAAGGAAGGGAGGGAGGAGGGAGGGAAGAAAGGAAGGCCGCCCCACGCCCCCCCCCGCGCTTTCGGCCCCCTTACTTGATTCCAGGGCGGCGGAGAGTCCAGCGGCGGCGGCGAGTCCTCCGGGCCCGCTGCGGCGGCGGCCTCGCGGCGAGGGAGGGAGGGAGCTGCGGCGCTGGCCTCTGGAGGCCTCCAGGGACCAGCGCCGGGTGCTCCGCGGCTTCCCCCGCGGCCTCCGCTGGTCCCTGGAGGCCCTCCAGAGACTCTGGAGGGCCTCCAGGGACCAGCGGAGGCCGCGGGGGAGGCCTTCGCTGGCCGGCGCTGGTCCCGGAAGGCCTTCCAGAGGCTCTGGAAGGCCTTCCGGGACCAGCGCCGGGTGCTCCGCGGCTTCCCCGCGGCCTCCGCTGGTCCCTGGAGGCCCTCCAGAGACTCTGGAGGGCCTCCAGGGACCAGCGGAGGCCGCGGGGAGGCCTTCGCTGGCCGGCGCTGGTCCCGGAATGCCTTCCATAGGCTCTGGAAGGCCTTCCGGGACCAGCGCCGGGGTGCTCCGCGGCTTCCCCCGCCGCGGCCTCCGCTGGTCCCTGGAGGCCCTCCAGAGACTCTGAGGGACTCCAGGGACCAGCGGAGCCGCGGGGGAGGCCTTCGCTGGTCGGCGCTGGTCCCGGAATGGCCCTCCAGAGTCTCTGGAAGGCCTTCCGGGACCAGCGCCGGGCTGCTCCGCGGCCTCTCCGCGGCCTTCCGCTGGTCCCTGGAGGCCCTCCAGAGACTCTGGAGGGCTTCCAGCGACCAGCGGAGGCCGCTGAGAGGCCTCCGCCACCGCTGCCGGCCCCGCGCGCGGGCGGGGAAGGCGGCGAGTGAGGGAGGGAGCGTCCCTGCGCGTGCGCAGGTGCCCTGCGCAGGCGCAGGGATGCTCCCTCCCTCACTCGCCGCCTTCCCCGCCGGCGCCCGCGGCCCACCGCCTCCCGGGGCTGGCTAAACCGGGACCTTTAATGGTCCCGGTATAGGCAGCCCGGGAGCCGGGATTGGGTGGCCAGAACCGGGAATGTCCCGGGAGACCGGGACGGTCTGGCCACCCTACCTATAATCCAGCTTTCACTCCCAGGGCATGTGACCCAATTATTCTTTTATCTTGCTCAGTTTTTTGTCAGATGGAGAGCAGGTAAGATTTTGTGAAATTCAGGAAGAAAGCAGAATATTTTCTGAGCTCAGTCTAGAAGAAGACAATGATAGGGAAACTTTAAGTAGTAAAGGATTTTTCTTGATTTGGGAAAACACACAATCTCATTAGGTCTTTCAGCATATTGGATGGATGTGTCAGGGAAAACAGCAGTCAGTGTGGCTTTTCCCTTTACATCCCTGTAGTGATTGGACATTCTACATATGATAAAATTATTTTCCCATTACCATTAAGGTATTTGAAAAGCTACGTAACAGTCCCATTTCAATTCCCAACATCTCTGAATAAAAACCCCTATGTTCTCTAGCATATATAGTTTTGCTATCAGTGAACTAGATGAACTAGTTGTTTGTGGTTTTTTTGAAGTTAAATATCTATCCATTCCTAGACATTTGGCAAAGTTTGCCTTGGCTGCTTCTAAAATAAAAGCACAAAGTGTGATTGCCTAATACACTGAGCTGTATTTTGAATTATGTGTGTGTTTAACACGGATTTATTTTTGTTATGCTGCAATTAGTTGTAAAGCAGCCCCGTGGCACAGAGTGGTAAAGCTGCAGTACTGGAGTCTGAACTCTCTGCTCACAACCTGAGTTTGATCCCAGCGGAAGCTGGGTTCAGGTAGCCAGCTCAGGATTGACTTAGCCTTCCATCCTTCTGAGGTTGGTAAAATGAGTACCCAGCTTGCTGGGGGAAAGTGTAGATGACTGGGGAAGGCAATGGCAAACCACCCCATAAAAAGTCTGCCATGAAAACATTATAATGAGACATCACCCCAGAGTCGAAAACAACTGATGCTTGCACAGGGGACTACCTTTACCGTTTTTTTACCTTAATTAGTTGTATACCAATATTATTTGTATCTGTGTGAATATATTATTAATTCTGTTATATACACTAGGCCCTTGGATCAGAGCAAATAAATTAACTTATTTAATTTTGAGCAAAAGTTTAAATGTTACAAGATGACGGCATTTAAGAACATAAGAACATAAGAGAAGCCATGCTGGATCAGGCCAACGGCCCATCAAGTCCAACACTCTGTGTCACACAGTGGCAAAAAATGTTATATACACACATACACTGTGGCTAATAGCCACTGATGGACCTCTGCTCCATATTTCTATCTAAACCCCTCTTGAAGGTGGCTATACTTGTGGCCGCCACCACCTCCTGTGGCAGTGAATTCCACATGTTAATCACCCTTTGGGTGAAGAAGTACTTCCTTTTATCCGTTTTAACCTGTCTGCTCAGCAATTTCATCGAATGCCCACGAGTTCTTGTATTGTGAGAAAGGGAGAAAAGTACTTCTTTCTCTACTTTCTCCATTCCATGCATTATCTTGTAAACCTCTATCATGTCACCCCGCAGTCGACGTTTCTCCAAGCTAAAGAGTCCCAAGCGTTTCAACCTTTCTTCATAGGGAAAGTGCTCCAGCCCTTTAATCATTCTAGTTGCCCTTCTCTGCACCTTCTCTAAAGCTATAATATCCTTTTTGAGGTGCGGCGACCAGAACTGCACACAGTACTCCAAATGAGACCGCACCATCGATTTATACAGGGGCATTATGATACTGGCTGATTTGTTTTCAATTCCCTTCCTAATAATTCCCAGCATGGCATTGGCCTTTTTTATTGCAAACGCACACTGTCTTGACACTTTCAGTGAGTTATCTATCATGACCCCAAGATCTCTCTCTTGATCAGTCTCTGCCAGTTCACACCCCATCAACTTGTATTTGTAGCTGGGATTCTTAGCCCCAATGTGCATTACTTTGCACTTCGCCACATTGAACCGCATCTGCCACGTTGACGCCCACTCACCCAGCCTCAACAGATCTCTTTGGAGTTCCTCACAATCCTCTCTGGTTCTCACCACCCTGAACAATTTAGTGTCATCCGCAAACTTGGCCACTTCACTGCTCACTCCCAACTCTAAATCATTTATGAACAAGTTAAAGAGCATGGGACCCAGTACCGAGCCCTGTGGCACCCCACTGCTTACCGTCCTCCACTGCGAAGACTGCCCATTTATACTCACTCTCTGCTTCCTATTACTCAGCCAGTTTTTGATCCACAAGAGGACCTGTCCTTTTACTCCATGATTCTCAAGCTTTCTAAGGAGCCTTTGATGAGGAACTTTATCAAAAGCTTTCTGGAAGTCAAGGTAAACAACATCTATCGGGTCTCCTTTGTCCACATGTTTGTTCACCCCCCTCAAAGAAATGCAACAGGTTAGTGAGGCAAGATCTTCCCTTGCAGAACCCATGCTGAGTCTTCCTCAATAACCCGTGTTCATCAATGTGCCTACTCATTCTGTCCTTGATAATGGTTTCTACCAACTTTCCCATTTACTATATTATTGGTATTGTCTTGTATATTGTAGGAACCAAAGCCATATAAGAATCCTAAGGGTGGTTACAAAAACCCTTTCTAAATATAGCAGTTACTTAAAAACTCCTACAGACACATGATAATTCTTTATAAGTTAATCTGTTTATCCATCAAACTCACCATTTTCTACTTTGGTTATCAAAGGCTTTTCAGACCAGGTCACAGGAAGGAAAAAAATCCACTATCTAGCAACCTTTACCTGGAAAAGCCATGAATGAATTTTGGACCTTCTGCATGCAAAGCATGCCCTCAGCCACTAAATCAAGCCCCTGTTGCTGATAAAGTGAATTTGGCTGGATCCTGATAGTGAGGGTTGTTTGTTAACCCCAAGTTTAGAAAAGTTTTAAGGAAGTTATGATTCATGGGTCTGGAACAGTGAGTACCAAGTTGAGTGGACAGGGTCCTATACTAATGTAGGGATTTTGTGGCATTTCTTCCAGATCCTGGGAATCGGGGGATATCAGAGAGCCAGTCCTGTGCTACTGGTAATATGAGACCCCCCCTCCCCCCCAGATCTGCTGAGATTCATCAGTTTGGGCAAGTTGTTCTTGAAGGCCAACACAAGTCTCCACCTTGCAATAATACCTGACTCTCAGTAGCCTTGTTTACTCAATAGGTGCATTCACACACACTAAATAACACACTTTGCAACTGGATTTTTACTGTGTAAGAATAGCAAAATCCACTAGCAAACAGTCACCATGTGAAAGCACTCAATGAACATGTCAGATTTGGAATAACATAAGTGGTTCTTGAAGGGAAGGAAGCAAATGGAAGCTGATCCCAGCCAGATTGATGCAGGAGATTTCCTATCTCACTCTCCTAGGTAAAATGGCTGCTAATAAAGAGTTTTGAGAGCATGTGCCTGCCCCCCCCTTTTTTTTTTTTTACTATTTTAAAAAAATGACTGGTGCAATGCATTGTAAGAGGTAAGAATGTACAGGAGGAAGATTAGGTCTGTTGTACTCTAAGTCCAGTTACATGCTATTTCTTCCAAGAAGCAGACAAGGCAGTTTCAGGGACTGAGGCAGAAATTTGATTTGATTTATTCGACTTAATGAATCAGCCCATCCTGGCTACTGCCGGGCTCTGGGTGATGTACAACAATAGATAATAAATACATACATTTAAAACAGATAAAACCAGTTAAGCAAAGGACAAAATGTAAACCCCAATGGTGTCCCATTAAAACCCTTCTAATCCAGATTTTCCAATGCTGCATTGAGGGGACTCCAGAGGGGTGGAGGAAAGAGGTGCCAGCTCGGCAAATGTTGCTGTTCTTAATCAAAAGCCTGGCAGAACATCTCTGCCTTATACAAGCCTCAGATTCAGTGGGAGCTCACAGGAGCACAGCTCCTGAACGTTTCTGAAAGTTCCACCTTCTTCTCAGAGTTCCACCTCCTTGTCCATTGAATAGTATGTGCAGCTGCATAACAACCTCTGGATGAGTTCTACCACCTATTTTTCTACAAAATGACCACTGGCCTTACAGGTCCTGTGGAACTGTAGAAGATCTCATAGGGGTCTGGTATCCTCTGCCAGGTCGGGGTCAGAATTGAAAAAGTCCTGGCCCTTGTCACAGACAGCTAGACCTCTTTAGGCTTAATGTCCTTGAGATATCTCACAGGTCCATTTTAAGGAATCCCTAAGTCCCAGTTCTGTATCCCTCCATCAGGTGGAAGAAAACACAGACACAAAAACAGACACTACAGAAAGCCAGTTGGTGAGTGGAAACAGGTGCTCTGGCAAATGGAAGTGGACAGTGTGTTCCTTCAAAAGTTCTTCCTGGAAAACAAGCAGATTTACATGCATAAGCAGGAGGTGAACTTGTATACTGAAGATGCCACTCACCCCCAGACCAAAGCATGCTGATGACTGGCAGAATGAACATTAGAAGGGTCTAGCTGGATCCGGCCAGTGGTCCATCTAGTCCAGCATCCTGTTCACACAGTGGCTGGTGGAAGCCAGTAGATAAATATCTGTGAACAGAACCAGGTAATGGTGAGTGTGCTAAGGAAGTAGATACTGTTGAATGGAGGGAATGGGTAGAGGCTGGTACTTGTTTCCAGTCAGGCAGAAGCTGAAGCATGTTAGTGGGTGAAAGTGATAGGATGGATGCTAGTGTAACTATGGGCAGTCCAATGCTGGAGATTGTGAACACATGAGAACTCATGTGTGTGCATGCATGTGTGCTAACTGGAAAAAAACTAGTCAAGTGGTGCCCATGGGCCTCACCCATACATTTCCTGGTGCCCACCAAATGTTTTTAGAAAGTGGGTGGGGCCAGGTGGGACTTTTGCCTAGCATGGCTTCTGATTGGCCACTGAAAATCTGATTATTTATGCAATTTTTAAAAATGTCCCCACTCTGACATTTTGCAGCTGTTTCTGCCTCTTATGGCAGCTGTTTTTTGTTGTTGTTGTGCCCACTACCTTGTATTAGAATTCCAAAGATACCCACTGGTTTCAAAAAGGTTGGGGACCTCTGAGCTAGTGGAAGCTAGAGGGCAGAAGTTGGTGGAAGAGCCTGAAGGATGCAGGTGAATGGAAGCAGAGAAGCTGACCCTCTTATAGGCTTCCAGCCTTTCAGGGTTGTTTTGTTCAGAAAGCCCAACTATCAATCAGGAAAACTATTCAGATGAGTACATTTCCTTGAATCCTCTGCCTGCCTTTATCCCCTGCACATAGCCATTTTGCTGTTTCATGGGGTAATGCAGCATGGAACAACTTTGAAACTCTAATTCTATTTCTTGAGAGATAAGAATGTCTCAGAAAGATATCATGGAACCTCTTCATGTAGGACAACATCAATTAACTGAGGTAGAACTGTCTCTGATTTTTCTGACAGGCCAATTACAAGCAATCATTAAGTTACAACTCCTCATTTCTCTAGCATAGACCCTCTTGCATCCCTAGAATTCCATGTGTGTAGTTTATTATACTTTTAATGTTACCATATAACAAATGCAAGATTTGTGCTGTTCTTTTTCTGTTTGCTATGCTTCCTTCAGCTGCACTGTACTCAGAAACCCCACTTTCGTGTTTTGTTTACTCTGCCATTCTTGTATCAGCACTATGGTGATTTAAAACAGGTCTTTTTTTCTTTTTACATCCTCAGTATCACTTAGAATAGATCAATAGTTAGGTTTATATCTCTATCAGTTATTTCTAGCTCCTGTATTTTGTTCTTGTTTCTTTCTCCTTGAGAAATCTAGCATTCTCTGCTGCCTCCCATGCTGGATAAAATCAGTATGGTAGTTGAATGGATGGGCAACAGTATTAGCAGATTACCAATTTTAAAACCTTGGATGAAATCAGTCATCTGATTGCACTAGATATGAGAATGTGACTCTTAAGGCTTCCTACACAGAAACTGGGTTGAATGCAGCCAGCTTCTTAGATCAGGCCTAACCAATTTCCCTCCTTACTTCAGCTTCCATCCCACATGGTTTTTGTCCATGCAGGACCCAAGATAGCATTTTTAAATGGTAAAAAAGGTCCCATTGTTCCCTTTTCAGCAGCTGAAAATTTGTTTTCAGTTCTTAGACCACAACTAATGTTTCGGTTTTCAAACCTTTTCCATCTTCATGACAAAAAAACCCCGTAGAGCTATTTTGGAAATTGCCCATCATTTGTATGAAATATACTTATAGTTCTGCCCTCAGACAGATGTGATGTTTTGGTACCTTTTTGCTGACGCTATTGCTGGTGTTTGATGAATGAAGGCCATTTCTATCACTAAGCCACATAGGCAACTCCTTGGGGTTCTGTGGCTAATAGGATGGTCTTGGGTAGCCATTTTTGGAATCCTCAGTTGGTGTTCCTTGAATCAATTAAAAAGTAGTATTTTAACTGTAGTGTCTCTTTATGGTAACCTCATCATGAAACATCTTCTAACAGTATGGCTGCCATACAGACTGTCCCTTCTCCAGTGAAATGACTGGTACCATGCTCTAGTACTTACTCAGGGATTGGGGTATATGTGTGGGGGGGTGGGTTCTAGCCAAGGCTATAGTGCTGTGTTCTTAATGCTTGGTATCAGAATGAGGAAGCAGCATGGTTTCAGTCAGTATACTTTAATAAATCCAGTTATCTCTCTGTCTAGAGCTTCAGTGAATACAACTTCCTTTCTCCCTCCCCACACCAGGTCTTGGAGTGAACTTAGACAGTCTAAATCACCAGCCTATATAATAGGAATGGAGTTACCACGTATAGGTAATGAATAGGCTTTCCACTAAGCTCGAGATACCAAGCAATAAACTTTTAAGTAGCCGTTGCACTATAAAGGGTCAGTGTGAAACCACCCCAAGGTAGCAAAACTAAGAGAAATGTCCTTTCTGGAGATGTCTAATAGATCTGGCCAGGGTGACTACTATGAAAATAAATGAACAAGTCAGGATAATGTGTAGTAGAATTTGTTACGGAAAGAAGGTGCTAGGCAGGCTGTGTGCTGAAAACTGATATATGACACCATGAAATCACACATGAAAAAAATAAATGAAAATGGTAGAATGATTTCATGGGCTGTTAGATGGAAATTTAAAAGCAATCAAGGGACTATGAGAGGAGAGAGGATGATAGCACTATCTTTTGAGAGGGTTTTTTTTCTTGGCCATTTGGATATCAGAGATAAGTGACTGATGCGAGAACCACCACTGTGGAGGGTTTTTTTTTAATGGCTTTTACTACTTCTATTTCAACATTTCTTTATTAACAAACTGCGTAATTTTAACCCTGGTCTTGAATGTTTAATCTGGACATCAGCAGGTATTAGGCACTTATCAGACATTTACCCCATGCTCCTGGTTGCAATCTTCCTTATCTATGGAATTGCAGGGCTTTAAAAAAAGTATTATCTGTTCTTTAGTTGAGCTATCAATTTAAACTTAAAATAAGAAACAAATGGTATGTTAGCAGGTGTAGGAAAAATCCACACACAAACTACTAATCTCCTAAAGGCTGGTTGGATTTGTGCCATGTGATTTCTATTTTCTAATCAAACTCAGTCATTTTTGTTCCCAACTTTTACAGAGGCTTTATTTAATTATCTTTGTATGTTTAATTTATTGCTGGTTGAGGATATTTTGCTGTCTCTGGATCTAGTGCATTTTCTGGATTAATAGCTTTTTTGCAAATTATTAGAGCACCTGGTATTGACATTGGCTAAAAGGAGGTGAAAACTATCTGTGGGGATGACAAACTGCTGCTTTCTGCCTTGTTTCTCTGCCCTTGCAATTACTTTTAAAATAGGCCAGCACTGAGAGGATAAATAACTGTTAAAAAAGAGTATTCTAGAGTGCTTTCCAGCACAGGGCGGGAAAACAGGAAGCAAAAGCTACCGACAAGCTGTTTTTGAGGTAATTAAGGACAGGTGAAAACCACTTGACACTAGAATGGGGCATATAAATAACTGGCTTTATTATCTATAAATAAACACAAAAATTCTACCTCATAAATTTCATCTTTTTTTAAAAAAATCTGATATCTGATGTAGTGAAGATTTATGATATGTGCAATGACTGTTCTGGAATAAAAATTGCCATTGTGCATACGAATATGCTCAGTGTAATGAGTAGAATAGTGATGAGGAAGCCACCCCTCCCTCTATTTCTCTTGTCTCTTCCCCCTCAGTCCTACCATTGCCCCTTTATTTCAGCAGTAAGGCAATTTGTATTTATGGCAGCACAGTAAATATTCTACATAGTGATGCACATTTTGGAATGAAGTTTCTCATGAGTGAGAACCACTGTTGCGTAGTGGTTAGAGTAGCACACTAAGATCTGGGAGGCCTAGGTACAAATTCCCACTCTGCCATGGGAGCTTGTTGAGTAACTGTGGCCCAGGCACACATAGTGTTGCCAAGTCCCCCCTGGCCACCAGCAGGGATGAGGGGGTAGGGTTGCCAGCTCTAGATTGGGAAACCTCTGGAGATTTGTGCATGAAGGCTGGGGAGAAAGAGATCTCAGTGGGTTACCATGCCACAGAGTACACCCTCCAAAGCAGCTACCATCTCCAGGAGAATTGATCTCTGTAGTCTGGAGGTGAGCTGTAATTCCAAGGTATCCCCAGGTCCCACCTGAAGGTTGTTGTAAGGATAAAATGGGTGGGTGGGGGAGGAAACCCTATCTTTCTCCACATTGTGGACTCCAAGTGCCTGCCCTCCATTTTATCCTCATAACAATCCTCATCTGGCACTCTAGTTACTACTGCACACTGGCTCTTACACACTATTTGCCTATGAAATCAGAAACACAGTATAGGAGTCACAGATAAAAGTTGCCTCATTATGCATATAACCTTATATTTTTCAGACACTATGGGAATGATCCTAACCAAGTATTCTTTGAATCAAGTTGCATTTTCTTCAGTAAGGCCTACTCCCAGAAAAGTGCTCATAGGATTGCAGCCTATAGCTGTGATGATTCCTGAAAAAACCAATTAAAAAAAATAATTGCTAATTCCATAACTATCACTGATATACAAAAACTGGCATAACATGCATTTTTGATGAATGGATTTATTTTTCATCCATTGCTTTCTCTGTCAAACTGACACTAGAGAAAAACTGAGACCCTGCCTTCCCATTGGCTGATCAAATCCAACTTGACTAATGGTGCCTTATGTTTTATTTGAATTAAAAAGAGGGACTTGCTCAAGGTCATCCCTGGCTCCATTAGAGCCATGACTGAATTTGTGGTGATGGAATTGAAATTTTAGGGTAGCAACAGTGACCAGAATATAAATACTGGTAGCTTGTTAAAAAGTTAATGGATGAACGTGTGTAGAACACACTAATTTTATTAACCAAAATCCAGTTCAAGTGCCTTGAGATCTGTATTTACTCTGTCAGTATTTTCATACTGACATAGTAAATACAGATCTCAAGGCACTTGAACTGGATTTTGGTTAACAACAACAACAACAACAACAAATTTTATTTGTATCCCGCCCTCCCCGCCGGAGCAGGCTCAGGGCGGCTAACAACATGGTTCAGAGTTAAATTATACAAGTGAATAAAACTACATTAAACATTATCAGCATTTACTTAAAATCTGATTAAGCTTTAAAATTAAGTTAATTTTTAAAAGTGCTAGTGCTATGTTTACTTTTTCTGATGGCGGTTTCCTTCGCAATTTCCATTTCGATCAGGGAAAGCCAGTCTGAAGAGGAAGGTCTTGCAGGCCCTGCGGAACTGTTCTAGGTCCCGCAGGGCCCGCATTTCCTCTGGAAGTTGGTTCCATAGGCTCGGGGCTACAGAGGAGAAGGCCCGGTTACGGGTGCTTTGCAGCTTCACCTCTCTCGGTCCGGGGACAGTCAGCAGGTTTTTCCCGGCTGACCTCAGTGCTCTCTGGGGTTCATATGAGGAGAGACGGTCCCTAAGGTAGACAGGTCCTCGACCATATAGGGCTTTAAAGGTAATGACCAGCACTTTGTAACGAACCCGGTATGTAACTGGCAGCCAGTGCAGTTCGCGCAGCCCAGGCTGTATGTGCTCCCATTTAGGGAGTCCCAACAACAGTCTAGCCGCTGCGTTCTGCACCAGTTGCAGCTTCCGGGTTCGGCACAGAGGCAGCCCCATGTAGAGGCCATTACAGTAATCCAGTCTCGAGGTGACCGTTGCATGAAGCACCATTGCCAGATCTTGGCGCTCTAGGAAGGGAGCCAACTGCTTTGCCCGCCTTAGATGGAAGAAGGCTGACTTGGCAGTGGCTGCAATCTGGGCCTCCATTGATAATGCAGGCTCCAGTAAAACTCCCAGGCTCTTAACTCGGTGCGCCGCTTTCAACGGCGCCCCGTCGAAGACCGGGAGAAGTATTATAAATAATAAAATAATTGTGTTATTGGGTTAATAAAATTAGTGTGTTCTACACACGTTCATCCATACACATACAAAGGATATTGTGTGGAATATATTAGTTTTTTTTAATATTCTGTTCTCCCAAGGAGTGATTTGGCAAAACAATTTCCTTACTATGGTTTGGAAAGACATCAATATTTTTTAGTTGTGTTGATCTTTTCATCTGACCTTAGCATCAAGGTTGGCTCAGTCCAAAGATCTCAGGTTTTCACATTGTTCAATAATTCTGTTTGGCATTTTTCCAGGAACCCGCTGTCCAAGAGGTAGTGTCTCCATTGCTGGAATGAAATCTCCTATTATGATCTCCGTTTCCTGACTAAACAATCTCTGAACATTTACAGGCATTAGCCTACAAATGGGAAAAAATAAACTGAAAAAACCTGTTGCTTTGCTTATGCTGTATTTGCCCTGCGTTGCTTCCCATTCTGCTCTTCATGTTAATTACTTGGTTATTTTACATTGGCAATTAAGCTCTTAATCAATAGCATTTTGTGTCCTTTAAAACCTTAGTGAGGGCAAATAGCATAACATGCTAATAAAATAAAACAGTGGTGTTATTTTTCTCAATTTTGGCCCAGTGAGGCTAATTTATCCTTTGTAGCTCCAGTCTCCTGCTGGTGGTACGTCATCAAAACCAATTGAATTACATCTGCTTGAACAATAATCAGGCAATGAGGAGAGAGGTTTACAGTTTGTTCTTTTAAAAAAATAGAGATATTGGGAGAGTCATATACCATTATTCCCATGACAGGAGTGCTTATTATTTCACTGTGAATTACATTTTTGATGAGTGATCCTTAACATAGTTAAAGTACTTAGATTTAAGCCTATTTGGACCCATTGACAATGAGACAAGAGAGACTAGTCGAAATCTTGTTAAGAAGGTCATCTTAATGGGCTAGGTGATGGGCTGCTTGATTTAAAATAACATTTTTGTTCAAGAAGTAAATTTCCAAATCTCAGGGTTATGGGCAAATGGAAAGATTAAAAAAGGGGAGGATGAGAAAGATGTCCTTAAAGATCTGAAATTAGGTAGTTTCGGTAACTGTTTTAAAAAACTAAACTTCTCAATAGATCACTACTTTGTGTCTTCGTTCATGCATGCATGTAATTATAGTGGTTTTATAGGTTTGTGTGTGAATATATTTCATTTTTATTTCTTTAGGTTATTTATAGTCTACAAGGCAAACTGTAAGAGATAATTTGGCACAGCAGGGCAGGTATTGGGAGGAGAGAAGAAAGCCACCCACCCCACATGTTTATTGTAGGAAACATTCAAAGGGCATTTCATTTGCCTGTACAATCACATATATTACTTGAGTCCTGAGGTATCTTTGGTCTTAAAGGTACCACTGGACTCAAACTTTGTTCTACTGCTTCAGATCAACACAGCTGACCATCTGTATATATTGCATGAGTCTTTGCAGAACAGGTAAGTGAAGTAAATACATATATATTTGATCCTTCCCATGGAAACTGATAAGGAAAGCCAGTAACTTTCTAAACTGGCTTGTGTCTTAAGCTGAAGCAGCAAAGAGGGAACAATGCCTCTGGCTGTTGGGAATCAAATAAAGAGGAACTCTTGACATCAAACTGAGGAAAGACAGAAGAAGTCAAGTGGTTTGAGAGGCTTCTTTGCATATTGAGGGGAAATGAGAGCTAATGGAGAAAGGGCATGGATGCAGGAAAAGACCAAGAGAAAGGAGTTGGAATTTGGTCCCTTTTTTTGTACCCATACTGAGGATGTAGGAGTTCAACCACTGCATCTTAACACCACTAGGCAAATAAATTGCAAATGTATTACCAACCCAATTTCATCAGTCACATGTTAGCACTATATCCTGGTCCAACTTAAAAACAAACAAACACAGAGCACCAGCACAGTCTTGCCTCTTTGAGCAATCAAGTCTAGGAATTAGGCTCAGTCATACAACTGACAGCAATTATCGTTATTGTCTTAATAGGCTTCCCAATCCCCCCGCTTTTCCGGGAGGCTCCTGGGTTCCCAGCTTCATCCCCCGGTCTCCAGAAATCAGGAAGCGGGGGGGGTGGAGGGGGGGGGGAACATACCTGAAGCGTTCATGTTGGTGTAGAGCTCCTGAGTCCTGAGCAGTTTGTAAAATTTCTGCCCCTTTAAGGCTGGGCAGGAAGGAGGAAACAGGAAGGGCTTCGGAGAACGGCCCCGCCCTTTCTTTGCTTTCGTTTTCAGAGCAGGCAGAGGGAAGAAGACCAAGTGCGGTAAGTGTTTGTTTGTGTGTGTGAGAGAGGGAGGGGGCAGGGAGGGGGGAATTCCCTGGTATGGAGGCCCTCCCCCTTCCTTTAGAAAGCGTGGGGGGGGAGGGAAATGTCTACTAGGCACTCTATTATTCCCTATGGAGAACAATTCCCATAGGGAATAATAGGGAATTGATCCGTGGGTATTGAGGGCTCTGGGGGGGGCTGTTTTTTGAGGTAGAGGCACCAAATTTTTAGTATAGCATCTAGTGCCTCTCCCCAAAATACCCCCCAAGTTTCAAAACGATTGGACCAGAGGGTCCAATTCTATGAGCCCCAAAAGATGGTGCCCCTATCCTTAATTATTTCCTATGGAAGAAAGGCATTTAAAAAGGTGAGCTGTCCCTTTAAATGTGATGGCCAGAACTCCCTTGGAGTTCAATTATGCTTGTCACATCCTTGTTCCTGGCTCCACCCCCAAGGTCTCCTGGCTCCACCCCCAAAGTCTCCTGGCTCCGCCCCCAAAGTCCCCAGATTTTTCTTTAATTGGACTTGGCAACCCTATGTCTTAATCTTTTGATTAAACAAATGATTTGACCTTGCGCTTGTGGCTACTGCTAGCAGTCAGCAGTTCTATCAACCCCTAAAAGACAGCCCTCAAGTGTTTTATAGCTTTGAAATAACAAATGTAATTGTCTCTACTCAAAGTGGTCTCATTAACATGTATTTATTAGTTTTCCTAAACTCAGTCCCAAAGCCCTTATGGAATCATTGTTGTTAATAACTGCCAAAGAATCAAAGATGTAGTACAGAAATGCAAAATTACTGAAATAATTTGGCATTAGCATCTCTATAATACTGCACTCAAATTTCTGACTGTTCTTTTACTGTAAAAATTTGAGGACTTTTTTTTCCCAGGAGAATTTTCTAAATCTACTAGCATTTAGTAGTATAACTTTAAATATTAATTATGTAGTTTACCAACTTCTGCCCTCTACTGGCTTAAATATAATAATGGAAAGGGGAGAAACATATTTCCCATATAACATGTCTTCAAAATTAGGATTTATACTAAAAAAAAAAAATAGCCATATACTGGTTGTACCACAATAATTGTGAACTATGTTTGCAAAGGAAGAGAGAGAAAGGTGCAAATTGTCTTTTAGATGTGAGGAGCTGAATTTTGTCCACGTAAATGAATATAAGTTTAAAGGAAGTATTTATAAATGTAGTTCTGTAAAGTAGCTCGAGAATGAGGTCATATTATGTCTATGTGCAAGTTCAAGCTCCGAGCACATGCTGTCCAGATTGCTCCAAGCAGTGTTGTTGAGCTTACATGTACTACCTCATCCCCAAACAGATTCAGGAAGTACACTGTGACCTAGAAGTATGCAGATGCAGCAGTCCGTAAGATTTTAGTCACTGGCAGTGATTTTCACTGTCTGAACAAGGGAGTGCTTCCTTTTGGCCACCCTGAATGTATTGCCTATCACCTCCACTGGGTGCCCTTGAGACTGGAATTTGGGTTGAAATTCTTTTGCTAGGTAATATTTTGTTACTCCATCTGGCTTCAAATGCTAAAGCACTACAATTTCTCCCACATGGAATCTTTCACTCCATAGACCTCTTCCCACATCCTGCATGTGCATGTGTAAATCTCTGAGAAAGAGCCAACATGCATTCACTGTACACACCAAACTGGAAACCAGTAGCAGGATAAATGTGCAGTTTAGATCACACATTCAGCTGTACGTAATTACTCAACACATGTATAATGTACAATCAAATGTATACTATACACATATTGTACATGTATTCATTATAACATTTGAACAGGACTCATGCGTAAAGTTTCCAAATGAGTTTTCCTGTGAGGTGCTCTGATCTATATTTATTTGTATGTGCAAACTTTGGCAGTACTCGTGTATGAGGACTGAGGATTGCAACATCTCAGAAAGTGAACATTTGAATTAGTCCTATCTTAAATGTGTATAAGCCTTATGCATCCTAGTTTTATGATTATGATACATTTTGGGTGCCTTTTTACTTATGTTGCACTCTAAAGCATACAGGAGAAAGATTGTAGGAGTTGATATTTAATGCAGGGTGGGATGCAGAATTCCATACTAGAAAGAGAATTAAGAGCTAGCCTTCCATTTAAAGGCTTCTAGCCAATCCTTCGTCTTCCATTAGAAGAAACCCTGTAATTTTCCATCCCATCCCCCTGCTATTGAAATTTTCACTGGCATTCTATTTGAATAATAAAGAAACAAAAACATACCCTCTGGTAAAGAACCTCATGCGCTATAACTTCTCAGTGTGGGCAGCGTTAGTCACAGATGCTAAATGAAATACTAATTGACATATTTATACCATCATATAAAATCCACTCAACATAATGCCAATAAATGTTCTTCTCTGAACAAATGCAGCACCCATTTGGAAAGTGGTGGCACTCTTGTGTGTCTGTGTCTTCTTTTCACCATTTCACCTTGAAAGCAATGGAGGGGCATACTTAGTATTCTTGTGCACAAATGCCAACACCCAGTATGCATATATTTTGCAGCTGGAGATTATCTCTGTATCAGTGGGATACCTCCAGAAATTTAAGTGTGCTGAGTGGATCCTATGGGTCTTCTCATCTCAGTTGTATGGGCCCAGCTAGGTCCATCTTGACTCCTGCAGCCAGTCTTTGTTTCTTGAGCTCTGTAACATTATTAACATTTAGAAGTGCTTGGATTAAGCTGCTCATACTAGTTATAGTTGCAAGCTTAGCTTTACTGCTATGACTTGGTAAAATAACTGCAGAAACCCAGATCAATGCCAGTAGCAGTACCTAGGATTCCACATCCTTTATTGCCTAAAACAGATTTTCATTCATTCAATGAAAATTCAGGTCTTGGTAATTATTGGTTATGGATTACTTTAAAGATAATTGAAGTAATTTTCTGCAACCAGGCCCCAACCTGATGAATAATCAGCTTGAATGTGTATATAGTTCTAGTTAAGAGATCCAGTAAAGACCCAAATCTAGCACGTTACTCTCTAATTAGGGCACAACATCCACAGAGGACCAGTAGCCAATTGAAAATGTAGCTCTGGGAAGGCTACATCATGTGGTGAGTTATATCTGCGAAGCTGTTCCCTAGATGACCTACCGTATTTTTCGGTCCATAGGACGCACTGGACCATAAGACGCACCCCCCTCCATTTTGTTTCAGTGCCTCATTTTGGCTCGTTTTGCTGCCTCTGCCTCCACCGCCTCGTCTTCCCGTCCCCCGAAGAGGCGGAGGCCGGGTGAGAGCGCTGAGGTGGCGCTAGAAGCCACGGAGCCGGTGCTTCCTCCGTCTCCTGGCTTCTCCTTTCTTCCCCCTTGCTGCCAAGGGGGAAGAGCCTTTGCGGCATGGCCTCTGAAGAGGCTTGTTTTGCTGCCTCTGCCTCCGCCGTCTCGTCTTCCCGCCCCTCGAAGAGGCGGAGGCCGGGCGAGGGCGCTGAGGTGGCGCTAGAAGCCACGGAGCCGGCGCTTCCTCCATCTTCTGGCTTCTCCTTTCTTCCCCCTCGCTGCCAAGGGGGAAGAGCCTTTGCGACATGGCCTCCGAAGAGGCTCGTTTTGCTGCCTCTGCCTCCACCGGCTCTTCTTCCCGCTCCCCGAAGAGGCGGAGGCCGGGCGAGGGCGCTGAGGTGGCGCTAGAAGCCACGGAGCCAGCGCTTCGTCCATCTCCTGGCTTCTCCTCCCTGCCTCGCCGCCTTCGCAATGATAGAGGAGGACGAGGAGGCGGCGGCAGACCAGCCGGCGGTGCGACCAGCAGCGGGAGCAGGCGAGGCGAAAGCGAGACCAGCGGGGCCCGGCCGTTGCCTGCCAAGGTGAACTCTTTTTTTCCTTATTCGCTCCATAAGACGCACCCCCCACACACTTTTTTGGGGTGAAAAAGTGCGTCTTATGGTGCGAAAAATACGGTATATTACACTATTTAGTTGTTCCTCTTTTGTTGCTCTTTATTGTTGCATTCTCAGCATTTCTAAAACTGCATGTAGATGCTTTAAACAAATGCATTTATTTCTATCTTAAACCATTAAGTATAAACAATTATATAATAATAAAAGACCATGTTTCCTATACAAATTCCCTTGTCAACTTTATGCCTTGAGGGGAAGTGCATATGGAAACTATTTTAAAATGCAATGCTTGATTACCATCACCATACAACAGTGAGTCATTTGTATACTATTTATTTTATTTCATTGGACTGGAGTATGTCTTGTATTTCTTGCTATTGAGTTTATGGCATTCCAGACCTTTTTTGTGTGTGTGGGGGGGGGGATGGGTGGGTAGCAATTAGGCATTTTGAGACAGTGTGTAGATGAGGGTTGTCATGAACTGCTATACAAAAAGGTTCCCAAATAGTGATAGTAGCGAAGTGGAACAACTTGGCTACTATCACTATGTGGGAACCCTCTTCTGTAGGGGGCTCATGACATCCCTTATCTACACACTGTCCCAAAATGCCAAAATGTGTCTTGAAAGGATCCTATGGATCTTCTCATCTCATGTATATGGACCATGCTAGGCCCACCTTGACTGGGACAACTTACATCAGTGTCCCAGTAGCAGTTGCAATTAGTGCTCAGGCTCTGAGCATTGCCTCTCAAGCTTTTGCCAATGAGACCTGACATTACCTGCTGCTAAGTTAAAGGCATTCTTCCTTCATAAACAGCATGTAACTAAACATAAAACCAAGAAAACCATATACTGGCACTGTTTTAAGTATTCTTTCCTGAGTGCTGTCTCATAGGCTTTTGCTAACAAAGTCTGACATTCCTTGATAAAGCAAATGCATACTTCCTACATAACCACATAAAAATACATAAACAGAGCAACAAGGCTTTCTGCCATCTATTCACAAATAGTAATGACTGCAGCAATCACATTTCTGTATTAACAAGAAGAAGCAGCAGGGTAGCAAGTAATGCAACATCTTGTTATTATTTCTCCTCTAGAGCAGAGTAAATAAAATAGCTTTAGGGTTTTAAATATTGAAATCCAAGAGCACGCAATATATCTGACTGTAAGCAGGTGGCTATAGATATACTTTATTAAATTCTGGCTACTCACAGCTGCCAAGAAAAGAACAGGCTTTAGATATTCCACCTAGCAGATCTCTGCTGTTCTTTAGAGCAGCGCCTGGTTGATTTAAACCATATTGTTTTAAGATGTGGTTTAAAACAGAGCCATGTTGGATCAGGCCAATGGCCCATCCAGTCCAAAACTCTTTGTCACACAGTGGCCAAAACCCCCCACAAAAAAACCCAAGTGCCATCAGGAGGTTCACAAGTGGAGCTAGAAGCCCTTCCACTTTGCCCCTCTCCCAAGCACCAAGAATACAGAAGCACTTGAACTGGATTTTGGTTATGATAGGGTTCAGATATCAGAAAGGGTTGCCAGTCTCTGGACAGAGAGTAGATAACTCCCAGATTTACAAGTGACCTCCAGACTGCAGGCATTAGTTTGCCAGAATAAAATGGCAACTTTAGAGGGAAGACTCTATGGGATCACATCTCTGCTGAGCTTCCTCACTGCCCCCCCCTCCCAAAACCCAGATGTCCTCAGCAATACTACTTCAGACAGAAGAAACTTCTTGTGCCTGGATCAGGGTTGCCAACCTCCAGACTACAGAGTCTATGGAGATCAGTTATCCTGGGGGGAAAATGGCTCCTTTAGAGGGTGAACTCCAGGGTTTGGATTCAGCAGGAGCTCACAGGAGCACAGCTCCTGAACCTCTAGCCTGGGTCTGCATGCAGTGGGAAGTTCTCTCCCTGCTGCACACAGATCCCAGGACCAGATCTACATGTTTTTTGAGGGGGGGGGGAATTTAAAAATGGCACCCCCTTATGGGCCATTTTATCTTATGGTCCCATAGAATACAGTGGACGCCATACCAAATTTTGTGCCCCCCTCTGTTGGCACCCGGGGCAAGCACCTCCCTCTGCCCCTCCCTAGATCCTGCCCTGACAGATCCCAGGGCATATGCAAATGAAACATGCTGTTGAGCTCCTGTACCTTTTCCCCTACAAAACAACCCTTGACTCTATGGCTATATCCATCTGACATCCTTTGCCTCCCCAAACTTCGCTTTCACCAGACTCTGCCCCCAATTTTTCTGGAATTTCCCAATCTAGAGATGGAAACCTTAATACCAGATGAGAAAGTGAAATCAGTAAACAGGTTTCATAGAATCATAGAGTTGTAAGGGGGCATACAGACCATCTAGTCCAACCCCCAACTCCATACAGGATCAGCCTAAAGCATCTCCGACAAATAATCCTCCAGCCGTGTTCTGAAGACTGCCAATGAAAGGGCTGGGCTCCTTATTATCTCAACCTGAATTCCTCATCCATAATTAGCCATATACTGTCAAATGTAGTGGTGTAAATCACACCAGCAAGGAATTGAATCTGCCTATACTTCTTCAAATGAGAAGTTTACTTGTCTTCATAAACTGACTGCCCTAAAACCTCCTTGAGCAAATCTTGACAAACAGAACACAGTATTTATACACAGTATTTGGTCATCTGGGTTCAGTACTTTGCTTTCAGCATTAATTTCCGAAAATGTATTTTATCAGACAAAGCAGCCACAAAGCAAGATTTTCTTGTAGATATTGACTTCTCTTTGAGCTACCCAGAACTTTGGCAGAAAGACAAAATGCATTTTTTTTCTTTAATGTCATTTAGCAGTGCAGATGCTGCAGCCAGATTGGCAATAAATCTAATCTAACCATTAACTAAACTTGAGGAGGAATGGCCTTATTTAATATGCCAATCTTGTAACAGTTTTTAAACCCTGGATAGCAAAATGCTTTAGTTACCACATCAAAAATCTGCAATCTCAGGGTCCACAGATCCTGAATCCTGTACATTGCAGGAATGATTGGATTTATTTTATTCTGCCATTTTACTATCCCATACAATGTTCCCTTTAAGCTGAGTTAGTGTGAGCTAGCTCACAATTTTTTAGCCTCCAGCTCACAATTTTTTTAGCTCAGGAAAAATGGCCCCAGAGCAAATTAATTTATGCAGTAGCTTACAACTTTAATGCCAGTAGCTCACGAAGCAGAATTTTTGCTCACAAGACTCCACAACTTAGAAAGAACACTGTTCCCATGGGGTATGTTTTGTCCTGTACTCTGTTCCTCTCAAATTATGTTCAAGTGGATAGCTGTGTTGTCCTGAAGCAGCAGAACAAAGTTTGAGTCCAGTGGTACTTTTAGGACCAACAAAGTTTTATTCAAGGTATGAGCTTTTGTGTGCTCACACACTTCCTCAGATACAGTGAAACAGATTTTTTTCAACCACTACATATAGGGAGTGAGAGGGGGCTGATTGTCTGGAAGGGCCAGTTAGAGTCAAGATGTGTGAGAACTGGGTTATTGTAGTTGAGACTGGATTATGGCAAAATCTGTGAATGGAAGTAAATTAGCACACAAAGAAAAGTTAACAAGCAGATGTGAGAATGAAGTTGAATCCAGCAACACTTTCAAGACAAAGTTCAATACTGGGTACAAGCGAGAACTGAGAGATTTAGGATGTGTAGATGCACACTCTTTCAGATTCATTTAAACAGATTTCCTCAAATATTACATATAGGTGTGGGGGGCGGGGAGGTTAGTTGCCAGGAAGAGCTAATTAGAGTTAAGATGTACACATGCTACACTGGCAAGATTCCAAGATTGGCTGAGACCATTCCAGACAGAAGGGGGTTTCAGGAAGAGGTAATAGCACTGTCACCACCACAACCCCTGAAAGTTCTGAACATCCCACAAGATTTGTAGTTTGCACCCTGGGAGGATTGTATGCCCCAGTTAAAAATCATAGTTCTAAATTTACTTGCATGAATGAAATCTGGTCTCCTTAAAGGTGGGTTATATGCCTTAATAATATGAAGGTTGCATTTGAGACTGGAACAAGATTGGTTCATCTATAAATTGACCATAGGTGGCATGGAAGAAATTCTGTAATCCTTTTCATTCAGACTAGCTTTCTAAAATTGTGCCTGTGCTTCTCTGTTTTTAAAATCTTGATGGAACTGTGATGCAGTTTCTCTTGTACATTTCACTGCATTTCACCTAAAGGACATAGAGATGAAACTCAAAAGATTTGCCAGAATTGTTAGCCATAAATGATACTAAGAAATACTTAAGATACTGCAGATTAAGAACATGTTTTTAAAACATCCCCCGAAAAGCTGGGGAAGTGAAAGTAACTAATCTTTCCTTTCCCCTACCTCATTACTAGTTTTTTTTAAGTCTCAGGTTTCACCTCTCCTTTGCTCTGTTCTTTTCCTGTGCACAAAATAAGTTTGCCCTTCTAATTTGAGGGTAAATTAATATAAAAGAAAAAAAATGGGAACTATGTCACACTGTGCTTTGTATCTGAACTCGCATTCCAGCACCATTAGCAGGATACTATATGTAAAGAGCAAAGTCTTCCTGTCTGTCCAGTGAAGCAGAGTGTTTTATCGCTGGCACATCTCTAGTAGTATCCCTAAGAATTGTGACATAACTGTCAAACTTTATTATCAGCTCTCAGAGATCTATTTGGGACTCTGGTAAGCAGAGCTATCTGTTATTTTTCGAGGGTTCAGGAAACATTCTAATTAAAATGGCACTAGGATCACTTAACACTTACTTAATGAGTGATTTTATCATTATTCATTGTTGTTTTGAACCAACCACTTTTGTTATGGGTGTTGAGTCAGGGCTACCAAGGATATCCTTTATAAAAATTACTGTGCATAATGTTTAAGTATGGGATTTTGATTTAATGTTGTGGCCAAATTATAGGCAATTATCTGCATACTAGATTCTTATATGTTTGGAAGGTTTTTGCATTATGGATTTAATTTTAAAGAATGGTTTTAACTTTGGAACAGGTTTTCCACTCTCTTTCTGAAACTACTGGATCATTGCCAGTCATTCCATTCACTTTTCTGGTGGGAATGGGAATCATAGGAAAGATTTTGTACTCCAAAATTCCCTAACTCTTTTACTGATTACTCATTTAATTTTAAAGAATGATTTTAACTTTGGAACAGGTTTCCCACTCTCTTTCTGAAACTACTGGATCATTGCCAGTCATTCCATTCACTTTTCTGAACCTGGTGGGAATGGGAGTCATAGGAAAGGTTTTTGTACTCCAAAATTCCCTAACTCTTTTAGTGATTACCACTGCAGCAGCACAAGGAAGAATCTTGCATCAGGCATACAGCTTGCTGCCCAGTATACCCTCATGCTCCCAGCCCTCCTTCTGCTGGGGAGAAACATTGGAGTAGGAAGCCCTGAGATCCACAAGGGCACTGGACACTGAATGGTTCCCTTGCCACCTGATGGTGAGAGCCAGCCAACATCCCCTAAACTCGGTATGCCGCTGAACTTAGAGGAGGGCAGGGAGCTGTTCCTGTTGGCAGCAGAGGATAGGACTCTGCAATTATGGGTTTAAATTAAGGACAGGAAAGTACTGGGTTTTTTTACAGTAAGAGTTGTTCAACAGTGGAATCAGCTACCTAGGGAGGTGATGAGCTTCCCCTCACTGCCAGTCTTTAAGCAACAGTTAACAAACACTTGCCAGGGATGTTCTAGGCGGATCCTGCATTGAGCAGAGGGTTGGGCTAGATGGCCTGTATGGCCCCTTCCAACTCTATCATTCTGTGACCCCATAAAGGAGTTCCCAAATGGGAGAGGCATGTGTGTAGGCACAGCCTCCCTCCAAAAGGATCCATCCCGATGCCCAAACTGCCCAAAGCCATGACAAAAGTACAACAGAGAAAATTACTGAAATACAATCCGTAACAGCTGAGCATGAAAGGATGGAAGGTGGGAGTGCTGAAGCCAAAAGAGATGGTCAGCTCCACAAGCAATCATGTAAATAAGTGTGGTGTGAGTCTGAGGTGTGAGCTGAGGCCAGGCCTGGTTTCCTGCACCCAAGGCCAAACCGCACTCCATCGCCCCCACCCCCAGTGACATATTTGTGCACACAAATTACGTCACTGACACGCCCCCCCCCCCACTCTTGTGGGAATTAGTAGAGCAGACCTGAACTGAATATGGCTTGGTGGGTCTGCCTGGCTTGGAGGTGGAGGAAAAGGCTCTATTATTGCTATGGATGTTGGTGCTTTCCCAGTATTCCTGGGGGCTGTCCGCCTCTTCAATACAAAAGGGGGTGGGGCAGGCCCAGTGAGGGAAAGGGCCACCTCCTCTCATGATTGGCTGGGGGAAGTGGGTGCTGCTGATTTTCAAGGGACTCAGGAAGTGCCAGGCTGCCTGTCAAGGTTGCTGGGTTCTCATGCCCCCTACTCCCCTCGACAAGGCCGTTGCTAGACTCAGATTGTCCCAGGCGACAGGATAGCAATGGGCACTCACAGCCACACACACCCTGCTTTGCCCAGGCTTCCCGAGTGATGGGCATGGGCATGTGCAGCAGGGGTGCCTTGTGGTGCCCCTAGGCCAGGTGGCACCCGAGGCCACTGTCTAGTTGTCCTACTCCCACTTGCTGGCCCTGTCTGAGGCCAACCAGACCATCAAAGCCCCACTCCCTGCAGCTGCCCATCATGTGGCAGTTGGCCATTCAAGCTTCTGCAGGGCCATGCCTGTCCCATGCTACCAGCATGGAGCAGCTGGCCAGCCTTCCCAGCTCACTCCCTGTCCCTGGGCTGCAAACACAGCCCCTGCTGACTCAAAACTATTACCTATGGGAGCAATCCTAAGCAGGTCTACTCAGAATTTTACTCAGGTTTATTCATGGGGTCTTTCTCCCAGGAAAGTGTTCTTAGGATTGTACTGCAAGAAAGGGAGAACTTTTCAGGAGAACACTGGAAGGTGGCCAGAGGAAATGAGTGTTCATTTTGTGAAACTAAACAAGTGGGCAAAAACAGCCCTGACCTGGCCCAGCTTCCAACTCAGTGCTGTATGTCAGGGGTTCCCAAACACCAGGCTGTGGACCAGTACTGGTCTGTGGCCTCGTAACAACCGCATCTTTTATCCACATCTTTCATCCATCCAAGTCCCAGGTTAGCAGAAGAGGCAGCAGTGCTGTGACCTTAGCCTACCCCTCATTTATAGACCTCCACTGATCAGCTGATTGGTGGGGGTCTTTAAATGGGAGGGGGAGACAGAAACAGCCCCAGTTCCCCCCCCCCCATTTAAAGATCACCATGGGGGGGCAGAGATGTGGTGTAGGCAGGGGCAGCCTGGGGTGGCAAAAACCCCAGCGCTGTCTCCCCCACCGGTTCATAGAAAAATTGTCTTCCATGAAACCAGTCCATGGTGCCAAAAAGATTGGGGGCCACTGCTGTATGTGATAGTTGCTTTTAAAAATGGTATTCTAAGCTGCTTTGGTTTGTTTGAGGAAAAAGTTGGATAGAAAATATGTAAACAAATAAATAAATAACAGTATCTTGCTCATAACAGCTGCATTAGAAATTGGGGTTGCCACCTCTGGGTTGAGAAAGTCCTGGAAATTTGGGGGGGAGGGGGAAGTTTGGAGAGGGGGGGACCTTAGTGGGGTATTCACCCTCCTAAACTGTCATTCCCTCAAGGAGATTGACTATACTTCCTTTATTCTGGAGATTGACTATACTTCCAAGAGGTCTTCAGCCTCCACCTAGAGGTTGGTAACCTTAGCCTTACCTTGCCCTGGACTTGAGAACAACCATAAGAAAGCTGACATATTTCACACTTGCTTTCCCATCTGTAAAACAGTGGTATAGTAGTGACCTAGAAACATGTTCATTATATTATAAATCTTACAGATAGCCTTGTCTGAAGACTGTAGCACTATTCTAAGCAGAATAACATCCTTCCATATCCACTGAGGTCTGTGGATGCACAGTACTGTGACTCTGCTTAGGATGGCACTACTACTGTTCCAGTATGTGTCTTGTGCTACAGGAGTGTGAGGTGCTGTACAGAACAGCAGCTAGGATCTAAAGACTACATGAGAAAGTCTCTAGAGGTTTGAAATACCCAATGAGTTCTTTGATTTTTTTTTTCTTTAAACAGCCTGCTTAATAAAGTACCTTGAAGTTCAAAAGTAATTTGCCACGTGTTACAAGAGTGTGTATAAGTGCACTTATGCAGTGCATGTGCTGTTTAAGGAGAAATAAGCTTAGAGCTTCAACAGAATTAGCTGTGCAGTTCTTTGAATTTCAGTGTTAAGATCTGTGACACCATCCACATAACAGGCATTAATGTTGAATTTTGACAGAATAAGACTTGTGAGATAGAGTGTTCCCCTCCCCCCGCCTTCATCATGACATAAAATCTTGTTACATGCTTCATTGCAGTTAGGAACAATTATTTTTTTAAAATGACTAGCAATCTCGAATTTCGTTTCAGTTTTTCTTAAGAACAATGGAAGTAGTGATTGATCCCCTCCTGATAAGTCAGCATTATTATCCCACAAGACAGAAGAAGAGGCTGAGTTTTAGAGCTGCCATCAACCAGGAGGGGTCTAGAGTTCTCCTGGAATAACTAATCTCCAGGTTACAGAAATCAGTTCCCCTGGAGGAAATGGCAGCTTCAGATGATTAAATTTATGACATCACATCCCTCCCTCCCTTCCTTCCTTCCCCAAACACTCCCCAGGCTCCACCCCCAAATCTCCTGGAGTTTTCCAAAGTGTTGGCAGCCCTACTGACCTTGCACCTTGGGAATTTATGGCAGACTTAGGGTTGCAAGGAAATGGCTGGCAACCTGTGGAAAGGTGGTCAATGGAAAGGGGGGGGGGGAATAGCACCATGGAAGTCATGACATCACTTCCAGTCATGTCACTTAGAGCATAATCTCATTATCACATCAGCAATGTGATGTCACTTTGTTCTGAGTATTTGCCAGAAGCAATGTCACATCTCTGATGTGCACCATTAATTTTTTTCCTTCCCACCAGCCCTTAGTGGGCTGTCATGGTGAAAAGGGAGAACAGGAGATCTCCAACTGAGGAGGAGATCTGGTATCCCTAACAATCAGATTGTTCCTGATTCACCATGTGAAGAAATGCATTTTTTTTCCTTTTGCAGTTTGAAATGAGCAAAACCTCCACTCTAAGTTGTAAAAGCCTCCCCCCTCTTCTTGGCAGAGCACAGCCAGGAAGGGGGAAGTCAGTCCAAATGCTTTTCAGCTTACCTTCATACATATGCTAATAGTTCTAGTGCGAGAGACAATGAGACAATAGACTTTCCTCACCCCCCTCAAGCAGGAAATAGAGAATTGGAGGACTTTAAACTAGAAGGGCACCAGGCATAATCTTCAGAAAGAAGCTCCAGCAAGTGCTTCTCTGACCTGGCCTGACCAGGTCAGTGGGTGAGGAAAAAAGAGGTGATAAAACTCCTGGGAGCAAGGAGGAAGCTGTCATTTCCTTGGGTGATGCATCCAGGAGACCACACAGACCTCTCCACTGGCAAGGTGTTGGAATGAACCACACAACATGCGCGTTGAGGAGAAATTGCTTAGCTTGCACGGCAAGCTTCCTTTATTTATACATGCTGCAATTACACTGAAGTCACCCAAACAGGAAGCATCTTGCCCATTTAGCAGGAGGTCTTGTCTACAAGACTTAATGCAAACTTAGCAATTTACCAAGGATAGATGCGGTTAAACCATGAGTGTAAGAAGCCTGTGTTCTATGTGTCATCAGACTTTCTAAAGTAGAGGTGATCAGGTGGCATGCTGAACGCATGATCCTCCCACATCTCTTTTGGGGTACAGGCAAGCAGACATCATTCCAACTGCATAATCCTACATTCCACTCTTTTTTCTATTATATGGTTGCTTGCAAAGGGCAGCAAAATAACAATTTGGTTTTGACATTCCCAGGAAGGAATGAAATGACATTGCAATGGGGTAACAAAAAGGTGTACTAATAGAGATGGGGTAAAGATAAGCCACAGGTGGAGAACAAACAATGATGGGTTTATGCATTCATACTGGCACATCTTAGTATTTAATTTTTGTCCAAAAAAGATGCATGTGTAGGGAGAGAAGGGTTATTCAGAGGCATGCTTTGGCTAGGCAGCCCAGCCTTCCAGTACAGAGTTGTTCAGGTCTCCATCATGGGGCTGGGCATGCAAGCTAGCATGAGAGGGCTCACCATGTCTTTTGAGGCTAGGCTACCCTCTTTATACCATGAGAGGGCCCACCATGACTCTTTTGAGGCTAGGCTACCCTCTTTATACAATAGCACTCTGCTATCAGTCCCCCCCCCCCTTCCTGCACTGTACAATTCTTGGAGAGTTTATGCCATATTGCATGATGTGCTCTCATTTAGATTTCAAACAACCAGGGTTGAAACACAGTTGAGACAAGAGGGGGATGGGAATGTCAATTATCAAAAAGTAAGCTCTTCATGCATGAGGGAAAGCTATGTGTCTTGGTATTGACAATTTTTATCAATAAACATTACTAGTTATGATTCAAGAATACAAAAACTCATCTCAATTTTTTAAAACACGTAAGTGACATGTTACAAACGGAATCAATTCATGTGCCTTTATGGCAAGCAACATATTGTAGCCTAGGTGATCAAGATACACGCATTCAAACATAGGTGAGAGCATGGCCAGAGATGGGCAGTCCATACTGGCTATATTATTACAATTCAAAAACCATTTCACTGTTCATTTCCTGTTCCCCTCCTCCCTTAGTCTAACAAAAGGTCTTGAGTTCATGGAGAGTTTGCGTGCTTTATGCACAACAATCTTTTCACAGGAAAAATGTGTTTCTATTGCAGCCAAAAGGAATTTCTTAAACACAACTTGGAAGTGGCAGTGGAACTGCTATTATGATCAGCTGGGGCAACCAGCCTTTTGCTAGGCAGGGAATTTCCCTGGAAATAAGTTTTCTCCATAACTCAGTTTGGATGGGGTTTTGGGGGAGGCCTTCCTTCCAACATCAATGAGGCATGACCAGGCAAATTTCAGGACTTCTGGGTAGATATGGAAGAGCCTGGAAAACATACTTGGAGAAACAAACAAACAAAACAACAATAGGTGCTTTTTTCCCTTTAAAGCTTTTCTTGGCTGTCCACAAATTGCCATAACTTGAGCTGAACTATGTTGAGATAGGGTTGCACATATTAGATAAATTACCACACTTGTTTTGGACTAGAGACTTCTTCCTCCTCACATGGAGTCTTAGTTTGACAAGGTCTCTGCCCTTCCAATGTTAAAGGCAGATTTCATACACCATACATTATGCAGAACACAAATCCACAATATAAACCTATGCACCACTTCTCATGATTCAGGCTAGTGTACATCCATATAGAAAGCATGCACCTAGAGATTCATGAGAGGCTTTTTTACTTTGTTGCAACAGATATGAATTTTAAAAAAGAAAACATGAAATTGTGCACAAGATTGGAGCTCCAAAAAGTTTATCAGAGTTGGAATTACCCCTGGATTCTGAAAATGGTCACAAAAAGGGAAGAAAATTTTTTGCTATAGCTTTGGAACATATGAAATTGTCAAAAATAAAAACTTCAAAAACAAAACAAAACTGAGGCCTCAATAGAACAATGCCAGCTTTAACATACATGTATACAAAGGATCAGACTCAAAATGATTAGAGAACTGGATCAGAGAATTTAAACCATTGGAAATCAGTGGGGTGATCAAGTCCCACTGAACCCCATTTTTCTCTGTGCCAGCTCATCCAAAATTTGTTCTGTGGGTCTCACATAGGTGTGAGAGTGGGTTTCAACAAACTTTAACAACAAAATCCTAAAAGCAAATTCTGGTTAATACACCTTGAGAAACACACAAAACAATTCTTAAATCTATTTATAATAAGCATGCAATATATATATATATAAACTTAGGAGAAAACCTAGTAACGAGCTTGCACAGCCAAGGAGATGTGTGGGCCAGTGCAAAGATATAATTCAAAACTGATGCATAAAGCAGGATCCTAAAACATGCACCTTGATGAAGAAGGTTGAAATAATGGAGAGGCTGAAACTTAAAACAAGCAAATGGAAATGTGTTATCCAGTAGCAAGGCTGGCCAGGACTGTAGACTGAATTGAAACACAAAATCAAGCAGAACTGGAGTCCTACCATGGTAAGAACATGAAATATAGAAAGGATTTTCTAAACAAAACACTCAGAAAAGGTCAAACTCTAACAAGATACTCTAGAGGCATAAAATAAAATAGATAAGCATGTAGATGCCTCCTTCCACAGGTAAGAGGTTCACCAAATAGCTAAATAGGAAGATTGATATGTACAGTTCATAGATGGAACATAACTATAAATGACATTAAGAAAGCAAATGAAGATATACTTTTGAGGAATGCAGAACATTATTAAAGTCCAGATTTCTAGTAAAGACCAAGAGTTTTCAGGAATTCTGTCTAGTGAATTAATTGGGTCACTGGTAAAACAAAGTATTAGTTTTTCAAGACTTAAGAGAGAAGATGCACAGTGAGAGGGTAGTTTTATCCAAGGAAGGATACAGATGTTCTTCTATAACACATGCTATAACTCCAAAATTTGTGAGGTGGAATTTTAAAAAACTGTTCTTTTTAGAAAATAAAAATTCAGAACTTACAACAAAAAGGAATTTTCAGATTTAAATGAATGAAAAATTGGGAAAGTTCAAAGTAAAATAGAAAACTGTGTTAAATGTAACACTAATAGCCTTGACAGGAGACAAAATACATAAATACAAACAATAGAGACTAGTAATGGATTTCATTGTGAGTTGCAAAAACAGCAGCCACCAAATTCTCTGGAGAAGGCTCTTGCCCAGCCTCTTCCAGCATTTGAGGCTGAGATTGAAATTGGGAATCAGATTTGGGAGACCCTTATGCCATGCCATCTTTAGCCAGGCGAATACAACGTGTCAGAACCCACAAAAGACCTGCAGCATGCCTGCAGCCCCAGGTAATAAGGGGAGCTGGACCATACCAAGTTAATAAGCCCAAAGATCAAATTCAATTTTTCCTGAACCTGCATTTGGATAAGAACCTTCATTTTCACTCCTTTTAATTGTTTTTGAAGAGTGGTTTTCAATGTCTGATTAGCATGTTCCATAATAGCTTGACCTGTGGAATTACATGAAACGCCATGCTGGAATTAAATGTTCCATTGTGTACAAAAATCAACAAATTCAGAAAAACAGGTAAAGTAAAATGGGGTTCAGCAAAAGAAATACAGAAATATAGACAGAGGCCTTGTCTAGCATGTACAAAACTAACAGGCACATAGTAAAATCTGTTATCGCCCCCCCTCCCCGCCCCCTTGTGTTCTTGCAGCAGGGAGGATGTATGTCTGGAACCATGGTTTATTGCTCCTGTTTCCAGAGAGGACAGGTTTTCAGATGTACGCTATTATGGGCAATTTGAAGTCACCAGGGCCATTTTTAGTGCTGGCGTGTGTGCATGTGAGACCATATCTTAATTCTGAAAAATATTAGAACACAATTGAGATTAAATCAAGAGAAAAACAAAATTAATTATATATCACATGGCTGATCAAGAATTTTTTTTCCAAGAAAAGAAAAGCTAGGGTTAAAAAATGAGCTTGCTCTTTGCTTTTCAGGGCGATTTGTAACACAAAGGATTGCAAGTTGTAACACAAAGGGTTACATTCCTTAGCTCCATGCAAAGAAGCACTAAGCTATTTATTGTTATAGTTAAACTCTGCTCATTTCCTGTTTCTTCTCTAAAGACAGAGAGAAAGAGGAAAATGGCTCTAAGCACATGTCTCTATGCCATGGTGGTATTCTGTCTGTTAAATATTCAGTTTTTCCTTTTCAAATTGAGTCAGTCTTGCCCCACACAAAAAGGTGGCTTGCAGGGTTGTTTTTCTGTCTTTATTGCACAAGCCTGTTGTTTGTACTTGGCCCGCCTTGCAGGGCTGGCATGCAAGTTCAGAGCAGAGTTGTTAGTGATGAGGGGAAAAAATGGGTAAGTGTGCCAATTGCTTTTGGTTCCTACTAAGCATTCAATGAAATTGCTGAGCAGTCAGGCTAAAATAGATAAAAGGAAGTACTTCTTCACCCGAAGGGTGATCAACATGTGGAATTCACTGCTACAGGAAGTGGTGGCAGCTACAAGCATAGCTAGTCCCAAGAGGGGACTAGATAAAGATTTAGAGCAGAGGTCCATCAGTTGCTATTAGCCACAGTATAGATATACATATATATGTGCATGTGTGTATACACAGAAGAAGACATTGGATCTATATTCTGCCCTCCCTCACAACAGACACCCTGTGAAGTGGGTGGATCCGAGAGAGCACTGACAGAAACTGCTCTTAACCAGAACAACCTCTGAGAGGGCTATGACCGCCCAAGGTCACTCCAGCAGTTGCAAGTGGAGGAGTGGGGAATCAAACCTGGCTCTTTCAGATAAGAGTCCACACACTTAATCACTACACCAAACAGGCTCTCCTATGTTAGTTTGTAAACCCTGCAGGTTAACAGCAGATCAGGAATATGATTATTAGCACAATGTGCTGAGTCTGATCAAAAGCAACAAAACCCGTTTGTCCAGTGCTTAGGCATTTACGTAAAAATAGCTATGACTGAGAAAGAAAAAAAATAGGGAAGTAACACTTTTTAAAATCTTATCAGCATGTATATTGCCCTGAGCAATCACACCAGGAAGATTAGAATAGCTTTCACTATTAAAAAAAAAATACAGCCAATCAAATTAGAGTCAATTTGAAAGGTGATACATGCACCAGGATGTTGATAAATCAGATTAAATGCATATAAGGTGTCCTATTAAGTTGAAAGCCTGTGTGAATAGTAACAATTGCAGCCTGCTGCACTGAGCACTGTCACAAAGTAAAGTGCATCTTTTACACTTTCCCCCCAGCAAATTGAGTACTCATTTGACCAACCTCAGAAAAATGGAAGACTGAGTAACCTTGAGGCAGCTACCTGAATCTAGCTTCCGCCAGGATCAAACTCAAGCCGTAAGCAGAGCTCAAGACTGCAGTACTGCAGCTTTAACACTCTGCACCACAGGGCTCTTTTTGAATCCAAATTAGCATTTTCTCTGATCGCCTTTACCGATAAAAGGTCAGGCAACTCTTCCCCTGTCAAATGTACAGGACAAATAGACAACATTTCTGCCAATTCTGGGACATCTTCCAATTTAGCCTGATCAAGTTCCTTCTCCAAAACGTCACAGACAATGCATCCCTGGGCGTTAGATGGTGGGCCCACGGGTGGATCTGTTGGTGGAGGAGGGAGAGAAGGAGGAGGAAGAAGAGGAGGGGCAGGGGGCACAAGTTGGACACCAGTGCCTTTTAAGGGACAATCTTTGGAGAGCTGGCTTGGGTTAGAAACGGGCATAGATTTCTCTACTGCATACCTGCATTTATGCCAGACTTGCAGCAGTTCAATAGAAGCTTGGGGCTCTGTGTGAAAGGTCTTCCCTATCTTCTCCCAGTCCCAAAGTTTAAGAGAACCTCCCTCCGGATACCAGGGGCATTGCTTACTGATCTCTTGTAACAGAGTCTTAAATTGGCGAGAAGTCATGGACACGCCGGACTTTTGGATCAAAAACTGTAACTCACCTTAAATGTTTCTGCTCAGCCTGAGAGAACTGTCCACCCATTACTTACCAAATGAAAGGGGTCATTTGAGAATGATGGAGTGCGCACTTCGGGGCCTGTGCCAGGCGTTTGATAAGTAGGAGCTGAGCTGCTGGGCTGTGCCAGGCGATACATGAAAGCAGGAGCTCTCCCTTGTCCTGGGAGCTGAGCTGTGCCTGCTTCGGTGAGCTGCCCCTGCTTGGGAACCACATGTTGGAATGAACCACACAACACGCGTGTTGAGGAGAAATTGCTTAGCTTGCAGGACAAGCTTCTTTTATTTATACATGCTGCAATTACACTGAAGTTACCCAAACAGGAAGCATCTTGCCCATTTAGCAGGAGGTCTTGTCTACAAGATTTAATGCAAACTTAGCAAATTAACAAGGATAGATGCGGTTAAACCACAAGTGTAAGAAGCCTGTTGTTAGGCCAAATGCCCTCAAAACGAGGTTGGGGAATTAGTTTAATGGACACTTGGCTTTAATAGGAATCTTTTTATCAATGTATACCAGGCTCAACCATTCAGAGAGTGATGCTCAATAAAGGACTCTAATTTAATAAAAACCAATTGTAATTTATTTAGAATAATAGTTCTTTCACACAAGGTAAAAATACAAAACAATCACACATTCACACAGGTCTAAGGAAATACAGATAAATTGATAGGGGTAACATATATGGGTAGACAAACAGGGTCATATTTACCATCGTAGACTTCAGGGAAGGTTTCCAATGGCGACATAAGAGGACAGGGGAAATGGACCCAAAACTGTGGCCAGAATTGGGGATGGATCTAGACAGCGGACCTGGGATACTGTTAGATGCACACATGAGTGGAGTTGGGTCAGAGGTTAAATAGACTCCCTTAGACCCTTCAGGGGCTGGGAGGTCTTGGGGAGGAGCAGGGGGAGGCTCTATGATGACCAAGGAGGCAGGACATTAGCAGAGCCAATGGTGAGTTCCTTGCTGACACCTAATTGGATGCCAGTTTGGGCCAATGAACTTCACCTTAGTCCGGTGAACCTGGAAATTTCCAAGCTGCAATGCTGCCTGGGGCGGCTCCAAGGTATTAGACTAGGGAGAGAATGGGAATGGCTGGATACTTAAGGTTAAATGGGATTATCTGGAAAGGTGACAATAGGGAATCAAATACTGGCCTAGGTATCACCCGGGTTAGACAAAACACTTGGTTGAGACAGGAGATGGTTTTCCTCTTCCTTATCTTCTTCCTGGGCAAGAGTTATTGTTCTGGTATTGCTGAGCAATTAGGATCAACAGTGGAGCTATTAATCCATTCATGAGGTAAATGGGTTGCTTGCAGGCTAGGGTGTGTACGTGTGACTTTCCCACTAAGAAGGAATGAGTTCAGCCTGGCAGGGTATGCTTGGGTCAGGAAAGCAAGATGGATTCTGCTGTTGTTAGCTTTAGGTCCATGGAGGCAGGCTGGAAACATGGTGGCCTGGCTTCTTCCACTGCAGTGGCCAAGACTGGGCACACAAAGAGCAGCTGGAGCATGTCTGTAGTTCTGGCTAACACTCTTCAGAGATGTAGAATGCAAAGCTGAGGCTTATAGTATCCACATAAGCCTTAGAAACTGCAAGCAAAGTCCACTTCTTAGAGCAGATGTGTGAGAGTCAAAACTCCAGGCACCCTGGCAACCACACTGGCGATCACGATGTCCACATGTATGAAAAGTAGGGGGTTTTTCCTCACAGTTCCCCCCCTCAAGACCTATGTCACCATCTGGTGGCGAGGTCTTGCAATAACACAATGTCCATATCTGTAGTTGACAGGCGGCGAGTCCACGTAGCTTCAGGTGTCTACCGGGGTGTACCGTCTATCTAAAAAGGTTGGATCCACTATCTAAACTACTCAAAAATCAATTTGGAAAAATATTCCAATAGGCCAAAGGTTCCTTCTTTTGAATACTACAATGCAGGGATAACAGACATTGGCAACATTGTAGGGCATACAGTATTAAAACACAGGGTTACAATCATTGAAATAAAAGTTGAGTTCATAAAATCATTACTGCCATTTAAACAAGATAAATAACAAGAATTGATCTATAAATCACACACAATCATGACAATAATTGATTAGAAAAACACACAGGTACATTAGAATTCGTGGTTACAAGTGAATCCATATCTTAACCTTGAGTCTTATTTTCTTCTTCTCCCCCCCCTTGATAAGCTTCTTATACTGGGGTTTGAAGAGGATCTTCTTCCATGTACCTATTGGGTATGTGAAAGTCCTAGTGGAGGGTGAAATAAAGAGTCTTCCCACCCCCCCTAGCACCCAGCGAAATCTGTCTTTATTATTGCCAAAAAGGAATTCTTCCTGTAACCCAGCATGGAATTGGCAATGGTGCTTTTATTCCTGTGTTCTATGTGTCATCAGACATTCTGAAGTAGAGGTGATCAGGTGGCATGCTGAACGCATGATCCTCCCACATCTCTTTTGGGGTACAGGCAAGCAGACATCATTCCAACTGCATAATCCTACAGGAAGGCAGCCGTTTACCATGCACTCACCTCAGGAGCTGGAGCAAGCCTCAAGATAATGGTAACTCTGAGGAGATCTGTAAATTCTTAAAGCTAAAGAGCCTATCCTATATTTTAACAACTTGTAAGTCACATATGGAGAGAAGGAAGGGGGGATTGCATTTTTACCTTTTTCTTTTGTGTAGCTTGCTCAGTTTGGTGTTGTGCAAAGAGTATGCTTGCAAGCATTGTCTTTTTAATAAATTATTTATTTATTTATTTATTTATTTATTTATTTATTTATTTATTACATTCAATTTATATCCCGCCGTCTCCGCAAGCGGACTCAGGGCGGCTCACAACATCATACAATACAATCAGTCCAATAAAACATATAAAACCATAATTTACTTATTTCAGTTTTAAAACCATTCTATGGCGCTACTTTTGATTCTGGAAGTGATTCTCTGTACCACATGGACATCCACCATCTCAGACACACTATTTTAAAAGGAACACCAGGTGAAGGCAGTCAGTTGGCAAGTGGCTATTCCTCCAGAAGCACACAAGGCAGTAAACTGTCCCCATCGTGACCAGGTGCTGGGCAGTAGGAGACACAGAAGCAAGACCTCAGGACTTGTAAGGGAAGCTGGGACCCCTGACCCTTCCCATGGGCAATTCCAGAAAAAGTCAGGTGGTGATGGTGTGCTACCTGAAAGAGGAAGAAAAGCCTTTCCAGATGTTTAGAAAAACCTAGGAGGGCAGGATGGAATTGGGCCTGCAGGTCAAAGCAAACACATTCTGCCACACACAGCAATTGCAATCCACTTCTTTAAAAAATCTATCGGGTTGAGTTCTGTAGTAATCCCATAGCATTCAGTATCAAAGCAGTTCAAAACTTTATTAGAATAAAAGCAGGACCTGCCAACAACACACATGATGTCAAAAGTGAAACTGAATTAAAGGATCATGTTAAAATATTTATCCAACACAGTAAAGGAACACCATCAAATTCATAACTCCCCACAATATAATAAATTAAGTGATTCCTTTTTGTGTGAGGAGTCTCGATCTAAGCAGAAGACTTATCAACACAGAGGAAGGTTTGTCATTTAGCAGAAGGGAGTCCTCATGTTGGAGTCAGACTAAATCAGTTCTCCCTTCCAGCTGCAAACCTTCCCATTTCCACAGAGTCCTTTATTCTCCAGGAGCAGAATATTGTGAAGACCAATGAACTTCTGTGGGGAAGAGAAGTTCTGCCATAGAAAAATTTAGTTTCCATCCAACCCATTGCCTCCAGTCTCACACCTGTGAGACTGAATGCAACATGAACGACTGAAGGGAAAAAAAAAGATGAGAGGTGAATTAATCCCATGAAACTTGTGCAAGCATGGATTGGGAAATGTTGTGACACATGCTAAGGATAGAAGGCAATGTTATGGTGCACAGGATTGTTTCTTTGTCACTATAGTTCTGCCCCTTGGGAGCCATAACAGGTGCAATGATAGCATTCATGCTGACAACAACCAGTCAAGAAAGTAATATTTTTTCCCCCTGAAATCTCAGAAGACTTATTTTCCACTTCATACTTTGCTGTTCTGTATTCTCTCCCCTGTAGGTGATAGAAGCAACTGGCAAGATCAGGCAATTGCTCAGAAGGCTGAGCCAGACCTACATGATGCAAAATGATACCCGTAAGTCTTCATACTGTGCCTTTACAAGAGACTCTCAGATGTGCTTTTGTTTTCTGCAGCTATGAGCTAAGTTAGGGAACCCACTGCATGTTCAATAGCTATTCTGTCAGTATCAGGGAAAAATTATGGAAAAATGAATCATACCTGCCAAGTTTGCATCAGATATGATTTCTTGCTCTACAGATGTGATCCAAGCATTTGCGTTGTGTCTGTTCTCTCCCCAGTGCCAGTTTTCTTGTTTTGCACTGTGGTTATGGTAGCAGATCATTAAATGCCTCTTGTTAGCTATCAGTAATTGGTAGCAAATTGATGTAGACTGAATTACAAAACACCTGTCACTTGATTTGAAAGAGCCTCTGAACTTTGTGGCTTTCTGTGAATTCTGAATCATTTTACAGCCTATTCTTGACATAAAAGGTTATCTGGTGCTTCATTTCCTATTTATTGTAAACAGAGGTCAATTTCATGGTGTCTGAAATTACACCAAATAGCAAAGCACTTCAGGATGGTTAAATGAACATAGAATCAATTTCAGAAGTTTATATAACAAGAATAATAATTACTATTTAATAACAAAATGCACATTGATATGCCAGGCTGCTTTATGGTGGTAGAAGAATAGCTCATTCACACCATATATTTGTGTGTGCAGAAAGGGGGGCAGAATTTGTCTGCATAGATGTATCCAATCTCCCATTGTGCATTCGGATACAGCTTTGTCTACTTCTAAAGTAAACAGGGAATGTCGCATGTTAAAGTAAGGCATACTAGGAGTTCATTGACTGCATGTAATGGGAACATGTGCTTCCCATGATCCACCTGATGCACACATTTGCCATCTTGTATGTCTTACAGATTTCACCTCCTCTGATGCATAGATCACGCTCTTTCACCTGGCACCACTGGCCTCAGCACTGGAATTGAGGCACTAAGAAGGTGAGATTCGAGGGGGAGGGGACCTTATCCAGATATCCAAAGTAGATTAGCACCAGCATAGCATTATAACCACCTGAGAAATCCCAGGGGGAATTTTCCCAGTATAATACTGAAAGCCATGGTCTCACGTCCTCTCAGTTAGGTATGCATGTCTATGAAAGAGGAGGTTGAGTTAACCCTTCACATTTTTTTTTCTTTTTGCTCCCTCACACTTCAGGGTTTTTCTCTCTCTCAGAGATGAAGCTGTCCCAGGACTGTAATTTCCAAGTGACCTAAGGGCTAACATGGTTTGGAGTCTTTTATGCAATGAAGCTCCTCTTTCTCAAATATCAAACTTTTTGGTTTTTAAAAGAGCCTTCTTCCATTGTAAATCTAATTTAAGCAAGAAGTTCATTCTGCAGCACAGGGAAATATATCAACACTGGCTAGAAAAAGAGATATGAAACAATGATACCTAGAGTTAACTTACATGCTGAGGAACATCCTTCCTGTTTTGCTGGATTTTCAGATGGGACAGACCTTGCCCCTTCTGGATAAGTTTGCTGAGGCTCAAAGCTCCAAAACTGGAAAAAAGGTAAAACCCAGAAAAAGGGGAATGTGACTATTTCCAGGATCACAGTGGGGAAAATCTTTCCTTCTTTAGATCAATGGCAACTGAGTGGCTTTCTGTCCATTCCCCACCACCAACCAGTTTACTAGTAATATTCCCAGTTATAAGAAGAGCCCTGCTGGATAAGACCAATGGTCCATCTAGTCCAGCATCCTGTCTCACACAGTGACCAACTAACCCTTCACATTTTTTTCTTTTTGCTCCCTCACACTTCAGGGGTATAGCCAACAACAGGGTATAGAGGAGGAGGCCTTCTCCTGATGTTGCTTCCTGATCTGGGATTCATAGGATTAATGCATCTGTATGTGGAGGTTCCCCTAGGAGCCATTGTCACACTTATCCTCCATGAATCAATCTAATCCCTCTTTAAAGCTGATTATTTCTGTGGTCATCACTACATCCTCTGGCAATGAATTGCACATTTTAATCACTCTCTATGTAAAGTAGTATTTCCTTTTGTTCGTCCTGAACCTATTGCCCATCAACTTCATTGGATGCCTTCAAGTTCTAGTATTTTGGGAGAGGGAGAAAAATTTCTGCCTCAGAGACTTGTGAATTCCACCCACCAATTTAGTGTCAGAACAAACTGGGTCTTTGGTGCCTTACAGGCAACAAACTAATCTCCCATGAGAATAAAGATGATTATTTAGTGCAGGAGCATCAAACTCATTTGTTTCGAGGGCTGGATTTGACACAAATGGGACTTTCTGGGGCCAGGCCATGCATGTCGTAAAATATAATGCCAGATAGTGGAGATATAAACTTTATAAATGATACAGATAACCCCAATTAAATATATTATTTTTTAACTTAAAATACAAACATGCTTAAAACTCTTGTGATATTTTGTTTAAAACAGAAAGGTGAGGAATAGTGGGATTTGGCAATGCAATTTTTAAAATAAAACATGAAGAAAAATCACAAAGGTCACAGCAGAAACTAAAAATATAAAATGCTCTGAATCTTGGAAAACATGAAATGGCTGGGCATTGAAAGCTTCTCCCCTCCCCACCAGGTCCAGTCAGATTGACAATAGCTCTCCGGTGTAATATCCCCCTTTGGCTGTGGGTTCCCAGGTTAGGGTACTCACTACGTACTAGTTCTTAGATCCATTCAGCATAGACAAGCTGGCTCAAAGCATCGAACCTTTATTTGCAAGCAGTTTCAACTGGCCATAAATGCTGCAAAAAGTGAAACTGCTTTACCTCCACTCCATTGAAATACACTGCAGCACAAAGTTGTAAGGAAAACATGGAATGGATTTTCCATTAAGGTCTCTGGGTGCAGAGACCTTAATGGAAAATCCATTCCGTGTATTCCTTGCAGCTTTGCAAGCCCAAAAGCCAGCAAAAACAAGGCAGAAGGAGCTGGGAACATTGCTGGCAGCCTTGGGGCTTCAAAGGGGGAGGATAGGACAGGAGGGGGAGAAAATTGCCAGGAGCCTGATTGAAGCCCTGGGCAGGCCGGTTATGGCCTGCAGGCTGAGAGTTTTAGCGAGTGTTTCTTTGCCTGCTCTGGATTTTCTCAAGACTGTCATCACACTAAAGCTCTGTTCAGACATACATTTTATGGAAAATGCTATTTGAGATTTATGGATCTTTTGTATTTTTTGTTATTTTGTATTTTTTTGCTATTTTGAGTACTTAAAGTTTTGCACTTTTCATATAAAGGTTGTTACATGGGGAGTTTTTTCTCAGCTTCTGGATTTTCTCAAGGATGTCATCACACTAAGGCTCTGTTCAGACATATGTTTTAATTGGTTGCCATTGCTGTTTTCCATCGGATTTAAAGTGCATGATTAGACAGCAACATCTGCCTCCCATTAGTGAGTCATCATACTCCTGCTCCATCCTCAAACTGGTCCCTTGTGATGTTTTCCAAGTTGTCCAGTTTCATCCTGCAGTTTTTGCTATCTGAACCCTCCTGCTGTGATGTCAAGCCACTTTTGGGTTTCTGAACACTTTCCCATTGTGAACACTGCTTTGGAAGCCTCAGGCATCCAGTTTTTGATTGCCATTTTTTTAAAAAAAAAACTTGTTAGCAACGTATGCATAACCAGACCTCCACTTCCCCTTTTTTCCACCAACGCTCATATGGTCAAGCAATTCAATAGGGTCAGGGGCTGAAGGAGGGGTCTTATGGGCCAAATATTTTAAAGGGGTTAGTTTCAAAGGGAATGGTTGTGTTACAGTGGTTGGTGGGAGGTGGAAATAGTCCCTGGTTTGCACAGCCATGTTCCTTTCTTGGAACATATTTCCCATGTGATTTGGGCAGGAAAGTGAGACTTCATGGCATCAACAGGAGACTTTGGACCTACTTGCTTTCTGGGAGGGATGAGAAAGTTCAAAAAGAGCTTAAGCAGTTCCATAGGAACATCAACATATATGGTGAAATCACCAAAGGTATGACATTCTTTCCCCTACAGCTTGGGATCTGCTTTTCCATTCCAGCAAATAAACTTGTAATATTTTTGCATCAGAACAACTTTCATTCATAACCGTATGAAGAGGAGCAACATACATACTTATAATTCACACTTACCATAGCCTCAGTACATGAAAACTGAGCACTGAATTTCTCAGTGTCTGCACCCTTATGTACCAAGGCTGTACAAGCAGGGTGAATAAGCATGCTGGCCCTGTTCAGATAACATGGTGGCTGAGTGGTTGCTGGGCTCCCAACATGTCTTATTGTAATGTCTGAAAAGCCCTGTTAAGTCTATTGTATCTGTCAATGCAAATCTACCTGTGATTTGATGAGATCATTCAAAAGCTATCTCAACAACAGCAATGCTATAGGCAGCATGTGCTCTTGGTGGGACTGTGATAGACAATCCCTCTCGATTCATCTAAAAGCACATGAACCCAACACATGCAGGAAATATAAAAGAAGATGAAGAAGCCCACAATGAAAGACAAGATTGTTCAACTGAAACATGTAAAATATATTAAGGAAACTTTGCTGTAAAGACAAAACCTAAGTATGTCATGCAAAAGAATTGCTGCAGGGAAATTAGAGACCTATTTCCATCTTGGAACATATTACGAATGATGTGGTTAGGTAGACTTCATACCTCTGGGTAGGCCAGGCCACAAGCCATAAGCTCTACATACACTTTAGCACCAGCCATTTAGTGTTTAGATATTCACTGCTGGTTTCAATAATTATTGAAATACAGAGCTGCTTCACCCTTAATGCAGCCATGAATGAGCTGGCTACACACGGGGATATGGATGGTGTCAGAATGCCTAGCTGAAGAGGGGTTGTCAGGTCTCCCATAGCCATGGATGGGGGATAGGGTTGCCAGATCCATGTTGGGAAAATACTTGAGATTTTGGGGTGGAGTCGGGGAGGCCAGGGACCTCAGTGGGGTACAATTCCATAGAGTTCACCCTCTAAAGCAGTCATTTCCTCCAGGGGAACTGATCTCTGTAGTCTGGATATGAACTGTAATTCCAAGGGATCCCCAGGTCCCACTTGGAGGCTGGCATCCCTAACTGTCAGCCTAGCAGCACCTTCAACCTTTTTTTAGCTCAAAGCACCCAAAAAATGTTTATAGGTGGCATTTGAGAATTCCATCACTGCTTTTTATGCCAAGATACAGGGATTTTTTAATATATAGATAGCTTTGTGGAAGGACACTCTCCATCTTCCAAATTTTGGGAGCCATCACTACTTTGGCCATGAGGAAAGAAGGAATGATTGACCAGATCTCTCTAGCTGCTGTCATTTCTATGGTTTTAAATGGCATGGTTCTGACAGTTGCACTACACACACACACAATTAGAAACATCAGTGCGAAGGGGCTTACAGAAGGGCACAGAAGCAAAAACAAACCAAATAACTGAAGTCTTCTCTCAGGAGGCTGGCTATCTGCATAAACCATGCTTATGTCTGTTTATACTGTACATACTAAGCTTACCCTTCATTGAATAAGGTCTCTCTGTATCTGTCTTTATGAATGGTGTTGACTAGAGACAAGTTTGTCTGAACTATTTACTGACTTTAAAGTGGTTTTGCTGAAGCTGAAAACTAGCCTATTGTCCCTTCTGGATTGAATGAAATATATTAAAATGCTAATTTTGTACAATATTTTAATCCTTTCAATATGCTCCCTTTTGCATATACAGCCTCTGCACAAAGATAGAAAGGATTTAGCGGAATAGTATTCTGTTTCCCCCCCCCCCCCGCCAGAAAAGCCTGAGCTGATATTCCCACTCTTACATATCCTAAAGGAAAAAGAAAATGCTGTCGCTTTTCATAAATCCTACAATTGGGCAGCACAGATATCTGCAACTTGTATCAATTAGTAGCTGTAAAGAGGAAACAGTACCTGTAGCAGATTTGTTTTTAAAAGGTTCTTTAAAAAGTATTGTCAAGAAAATGAAGCTTCTGAGTAAAGTGGATTAATCACTAGTGATTTCCATGGAGTTACAGCAATGAGGAGTCCTATGCACTTATTCCACTGTCTTGTTTTAATCTTACTGTTTTAGTCATCTTTCCCTGTGGTTGGTATTTATACCTTTTTAAAGGTCGTTATGACTTATCTATATGTCAAAATAAATTTACACTCATCACTATAAAGTGCTGTTATTGATATGTGAACAGTTGTTCCCATCTAAAATACCTAAAAAAATCTTATTGGATTTATAGAGTTATCTAGGCTTGATGTTCTTAGTACTTGTGTCCATTAAATTTGGAGTTTCAGTACCATAAGGCTTCATTTTGAGAGTCTGATAGTGTCTCAGCAAGAAGTATTTAATGTATAATTATTGGTTGCCTTGCAATTGCTTACAGTGGGGGAAGACTGCTGAGCATCATGAAAATTGAAAAGTCTTGATGAGAGCATTATATTGGGTGGCATTCTGGAACATGCTCATATTCTTCCACGCATAAGAATGCCCTTCTAAATTATGATTCCAGTAGTATTTCATAAAACATGATCAGGATATACAGTTCCTGTGGTTGCCAACCCCAAGTTATGGTATCTGCTTTGGCCCTTCCAAAAGCATTGGCAGGGTCTCTAGAATTCTGCACTATACACCCAAAATCTCAAAACTGAAAACATAATTCTGTGATTGAGGTAAATCATGCAGATTACAGTAAATAATGTAGGTGATGCTGCATTCATATGTGGAGTAGTGCTTCATAGCATCCTGGTCATTCTCACGGAGAAATTAAAATTTTACATCTGTGCTGTTATGATTAGAAACACCAATATGTAGATCTATCCCAGTCATATATACCTAGTTATTCAGAATATAGTTCGGTGTAGTGGTTAAGTGCGTGGATTATAATCTGGGAGAACCAAGTTTGATTTCCCACTCCTCCATATGCAACTGCTAGAGTCAGGGCTGGCACCAGAGTTCCTGGCACCCTAGGCCCCATCTCTGCCCTGGGCAGACCTGGGAAGGCAAGGGTGGGGTTGGGGCATGTGTGCTACTCAGAGCCCACCTTCAACGGGCTCCAAGGAGTGCACACACCATTGTGCTACCCCATCACTCTTGCCTTCCTGGGTCTGTGAAGACCCAGGAAGGCAAGACCAGCAGGGCAGCTGGTCTTGGGCTCATGCTCTCCTCAGAGCCCAACTTCCCTTGTAAGGGAAGGTGAGCTCCAAGGAGAGCCCACACTGACATGCTGCCCAACTGTGCAAACCCAGGAAGGCGAGAGCAGTGGGATGGGGGGAGGGAGTACTCGGTCGTGGCTGCCTACCTGGCCTCCTCCTATGCACTGGCCCTGACTGGAGTGACCTTGGGCCAGTCATAACTCTGTCAGAGCTATTCTCTCAAAAGCAGTTTCTGTCAGAGCTCTCTAAGCCCTAACAGAGCTCTTTAAGCCTCTCTAAGCCACAGGGTGTTTGTTGTGGGAAGGGAAAGGGAAAGGAGACAGTAAACTGCTCTGAGCCAGTTTGGTGTAGTGGTTAAGTGTGTGAACTCTTATCTGGGAGAACCAGGTTTGATTCCCCACTCCTCCACTTGCACCTGCTAGCATGGCCTTGAGTCAGCCATAGCTCTGGCAGAAGTTGTCCTTGAAAGGGCAGCTGCTGTAAGAGCCCTCTCCACCCCCACCCACCTCACAGGGTGTCTGTTGTGGGGGAGGAAGGTAAAGGAGATTGTGAGCCACTCTGAGACTCTTTGGAGTGGAGGGCTGGATATAAATTGAATATCTTCTTCTTCTTTTGAGACTCCAAGTGAAGGGCAGATTATAAATCCAATCTCTTCTTCTGTGAGAAAAAGACCCCTAATTTCAGAACATTGTAGCCATCCGTTTGGTTGCCAGGGTACCTGGAGATTCAACTCACACACATCTGCCAGGAGAACGTGGGTTTTGTCTACCAGAATGTAAGGGACTTACGTAAGTACTAACAGCCACAATGTTGCGGCAGCACTCAGTATCTCTGAAAGAGTGCTAACCAGGAGGACAGATGGGTTTCCAGCCGCTCTGTGCGTGCACCATCTCAGCCGTTGCAGCAGAACAAGTTGTGCCACCAGGAACTGTCCGGGCAAGCGGATTCCAGCCTTCACCATAGAATTCATATTGGTAGGCTAACATCATCAGCAACTATCTTCCTGCAGTGCCAGACTCCATGACAGCAAAACGGGAGGCTCACGTACTCAACAGATGTCACCTATGCATAAGGCAATCAAGCTTATTTTAGGCATGGATCCTGTCAGACTGCCTAAGCCTTTGTCCAACGGAACCCAAGAGAAAGGATGGTGCCAGTAGAGGAATGAAGAAGAGGAAGAATATCTTCATCCAGAGCCAAGCTTCTTTGTATAGATCGGGTGTTACCTTAGGTAGCAAATTAGCCATCTATTGTCACCTTTTAGATAAGTTTTGGTAGCCTTTTAATCACTTCCACCCCAATAATTGCACCCATTCTTTCCCTTAATGGTCATCCTGGAGCCTTCCCCTCTGTTATCTCCCATCTCCATTGTTACCTGGAAGTCCAATCAGGTAACCAGGGCCAGATCTGTTCATTGGCCAGGTATGGGAATCCAATCAGGTGCCCCCAATAAACTGGCCATTGGCTACCGCACAAGTCCAGCCCTTATGGTCATTGTGGAGCCTCCCCTTTTTCTGAGGTAATGTACCAGCTGACCACCTGTCATCTGCCCCTGTACCTCCTACCCCCTAAGGGCTCAAGGTAGTCCTTATAACCACAGTCCCAACTCCCCACAGGGGTGCATCTAGCAGTACCCCATTCCTGCTGTTTAGATATATCCCCGATTCTTGGCCAGTTGAGGGTTCCCTCCCCATAGTTCTGGTTTGTCGCCACTGGAGCCTTCCTTGAAGACTATGATCGGTAGTCTACGATTATCACCCTGTTTGTCCATCTTTATGTTACCTCTATGCATTTTTCTCTATTTTAAATAGGTCTGTATGTATGTTATATGAGTCTATTATCTTGTATGTGTGTTCTATATTTTTCTGTAATAAAATCATAATTGTTTTACTTAATTAGTGTCCTTGGTAAATTCAGCAATAATTTCTGGAAGTGGAATCCTGTATACATAGATTCTAGGTCCTTTTGAGCCAAAGTTACCCACCTGTCAATTCCCCAACCTCTTTTGAGGGCATTTTGGCTTACACTTCTCTTCTCTTCTTCTACACCTTCCACCCTCTGTCCCTAATGTCCCTAATAACAGATTATTACTTCCCTTTCTGGCTTTCTTCTGCTGTTCAAGCTTTCAGACAGTCCTGCCCCTATGTTTTTCTTGTTCAAGTTTTACTCAACAATGCATCTTTGAATGTTCCCCCCTACTCACTCCAAAATAATATTGCCCCCCCATTCGGAATAATGAGACATACAACAAGTTGGTATGAAGGGCCACTTTATTAATTAATGGCAATGGGGTAAAAAACATGGGGCCAGGATGAGCCAGGGGTCTGCACCAAGACCACCTCCCCAACCTGAAAACAGGGCGAGCCACAGGCCCCGGGATTGAGCCGACCCAACGGCTCAAAACCGGCCGGCCAGGCACCGATCCAGTCCTCCTGAGCTCCACCCTCCCCGTGCCGTACAGCCTGGGCTGTGGACCACTCCCTAATGACTGGATCACCAGGCTTCCCTGGAGCCAACCTTGCGCCGTACAGCATAGGTTCCCCCAGGTAGGCCCTGCACCCCCAAAGGTGCGTTGCCATGTGCGCTCACCGAAATGCCCCCAATAGAACATGTCCCCAAGGGTAAACCTGCCAGTGACCTGGGAATAGCACCGCCATAACCAATTGCCAGCACACCTCCAGCAGTGTAAGGTAGGCAAAAACACTCCCAAACCGGCCAATCGCTTGGGAGCGAAAAATTCCTACCTGGCCCCGTCAACGGCGACCAGCCTGTGCCTACACTGCATGAAGGGCGGGCGGGCGGGCCGAAAAACCTGCTTTACAACTGCGCCACGAGGGGACGGGCCAGCCTATATAAGGCTGCCCGCCCACAAGCAGCAGGGAAAGAACCATTGTCTCCCATCCTGCAGGGGAGGCAATGGACGGCCCCCAGCTTAAGGCGGCCGATGGGTCGCTCAGCTGGGAAGTGCCGAATTGCCCCCCCATTCGGAATAATGAGACATACAACAAGTTGGTATGAAGGGCCACTTTATTAATTAATGGCAATGGGGTAAAAAACATGGGGCCAGGATGAGCCAGGGGTCTGCACCAAGACCACCTCCCCAACCTGAAAACAGGGCGAGCCACAGGCCCCGGGATTGAGCCGACCCAACGGCTCAAAACCGGCCGGCCAGGCACCGATCCAGTCCTCCTGAGCTCCACCCTCCCCGTGCCGTACAGCCTGGGCTGTGGACCACTCCCTAATGACTGGATCACCAGGCTTCCCTGGAGCCAACCTTGCGCCGTACAGCATAGGTTCCCCCAGGTAGGCCCTGCACCCCCAAAGGTGCGTTGCCATGTGCGCTCACCGAAATGCCCCCAATAGAACATGTCCCCAAGGGTAAACCTGCCAAGGACAGCGCCAAGCCTCTGCTTAGGCAACTGACCCCCCACAAGCCAGGGCATGTTCTAACCCCTGCCTGAGGTCGGCCAAAAAGACCTCATTGCCCTTCTTTGACAAGTGGACGCCATCCGGCCTGAAAAGTTCGGCCCGTTTGGCCCGAATGGATGTATGCGGAACATACTTTCCCAAACCCGCCTCCATGGCGATACGCAAGGCTCGGTTAGCCTTCATCCTAGCCCGCTCCAGGCCCTCCGGGTCCCAGGCTGCCCGCCACACCCGGCGCGGCAACATGGCCGACCACAAGACGAGGACGCCAGGCCACTTACGTTTTATCAGGGTGATATCATCCCGGGCCTGAATTGATAGGGCCTTACCCTTTACTAGGCCCAAATCATTCTCCCCCAGGTGAATCACCAAGATATGCGGGGGCAGGCCCCTCCTCTCCGTGAACAAAAGTGAGAGGAGTCCTGCCCACCTCATTCCACGCCGGCCTTGCCACTCAATCGTGGCCTGCTCACTCAGGCCCAAATGCGGTCCTCCTGGCATCCGCCGTGCCTGATGTGCCGCCCAGAAGACAATACTGTGGCCGCAAATGAGGATCCTCCTCCTTTCCCGGCCAGCCACAGCACCTAAGAGGAAACAGTAAATTCAACAATGTTAATAACCAACATAACTAAACAATTCCATGAATACTTAAGGCACCAGGGGGCGAATGTAAGACCTGAAGGCCCGGGACCTCCAACGGCCCACCCGGCGAATGGCCTCGCCTTCGTATCCCATAGCCGCGGCGGTAGAAGCCGCACCTATGCGGAAGGAGTGGGTACCAAAGCGAACCCCACCAAGTCCTAGCTTCTTTAAAGCACGAGAAGTGACGGCCCAAAACTGAAACCGGGACAGAGGGGTATAGTCTTCATGGCAGAATAACAAGCCGTTGGACTTGCCCCGCATGTCCAAATATAACTCCAACGCCCGGACAGGGCATAACTCCTCGTCCACACAAGGGCCCAGGGAGATGACGTTCCCCCTCTGTTTCTGGTCCGTCTTGGACCTGCGGACGCGGATAACAGCCCGCCCCCCAGCCAAACTAACGTCACCCACCATCAGGGCCCTACCCGACACGTCATTGCGCGAACAGGCCACCAACTCAGAGACCCTCAATGCTCCAAAAAATGCGGTTAAGGCCGCTGCATGAAAAAGAGCCTGCTCGAAGCTGGACCCACAAACTACAGCCCATGTGGCATGAAGGCCCCGCAAAATAGATGGGGATATTGGGGCCCTATTGTCGACCTGGCGTCCCGCCTCGCGGGCCCACCCTTCTAACATTTTGGAAATACGAAAGTCCTTAGTGAACTCTGCGTGCCCCATGGACCTGCTGGCGAAGGCCAGACCCGCCAACTGGCCCTTAATGGACTTGACGGACAGGCCACGTTCCTTCTGAAACACGCAATATTGTAACAAATGCTCCACAGGGGCCGGCCAACAGGCCTCTAGCCCGGCACCTGCTCTGAACATGGAAAACTGCTTTGCCGCCCGTTCGTAAGCCCTTCTTGTACTGGGTGCAACCGCGAGTTGGATGGCCCGTGTCACTTCTTCCCTCCAATTCGCCACAGCTCCGCGGGCATTGGCACGGGACAACTGTCGGCCTCCGGGGCGAGTTGGCGGAACCGCTCCATCTGTTGGCGAGACAGGGCGTCCGCCACTCCGTTACTAACCCCCGGAACGTGCCGTGCGGAAAAAAGCACATTCAGTTCAAGACAGCGCAAAGTAAAACGCCTAACCAAACCCATAACGGGGGGGGACCTAGACGTAAGGTTATTGACAACATGCACAACCGCCATGTTGTCGCACCAAAAGTGCACCGTATGATTGGCTAAGTCCCTACCCCAAATGAAAACAGCTACAACCATCGGAAAGAATTCCAGAAATGCTAAATTGCGGATCAAATCGGAGGAGCGCCACTCAGCCGGCCACTGTTCCGCACACCACTGGCCCCGAAAATAAACTCCAAAACCAGAGGAGCCTGCCGCGTCCGAGACAATCTGCAGTTCAGCCTCAAGCAACATGACCTCCCTCCAGAAGGATGTCCCGTTGTAGTGGTGAAGGAAAGACTCCCACACCTCCAGGTCCTCGCGCATGCGCCGAGTTACCCGCGTGACATGGTGAGGGGAGCGCAACGCAGTCATGCCCTCGCAAAATTGCCTCAAAAAGGCTCGCCCAGGGGCGACCACTTTGCAAGCAAAATTCAAGTGTCCGACTAACTGTTGAAGCTCAACTAACGACACTTTCCTCCTACCCTTAACGGCAGTCACCATTTTCTGCATGTTACGCAGCTTGTCCGGGGGCAGTCGCGAGGCCTGCTGAATGGTGTCCAGTTCGATGCCTAAGAAAGTTAACAGCGTCGCAGGGCCCTCCGTTTTTTCCGGAGCTAGCGGCACTCCCAAGTCCGCCGCAAGCCGCTCAAACGACCGCAACAAGAAAGCACATTGGCCAGAACCCGCGGGGCCCACAAACAAAAAATCATCAAGATAATGCGCCGTGTCGCGCAAGCCCGTCCTAAATTGCAGTGCCCACTCCAAAAAAGAACTAAAACGCTCAAAGGCGGAACAAGATATGGAACATCCCATGGGGAGGGCCCTGTCCATATAGAAACTACCCTCAAAACAAAAACCCAACAATTCAAAGTCCTCGGGGTGCACAGGCAGCAAGCGGAACGCCGACTTGATGTCACACTTGGCAACTTCCGCGCCCGGCCCACAATGCCGCACTATACGCACTGCCCGATCGAAGGATGTGTACCTGACTGAGCAAAGCTCGTCGGGGATGGCATCATTAACCGATTGGCCTCTCGGATATGACAAGTGATGTATCAGCCGGTACTCCCCCTTAGCCTTCTTGGGTACCACCCCTAATGGGGAGACCCTCAAATTAGGCACCGGGGGCTCGGCAAAGGGGCCCAACACCCTACCCTCTGCGCATTCCTTCTGGATCTTATTACGCACCACATGTTCTAACCCCTTCACCGACCTCAGATTGGAACACATAAAGGGGGTACGAGGACCTTGGTATGGAATCCGAAACCCAAATTCAAAACCTTCCAACAAATAACGCTTATCTTCCAAACTGGGATAATAGCGCAAAAACTCAGTGAGAACCGCTATCCTGATTGGGCTGGGACCCTTTTCCAGGCGGCTGATTGGAGCCCCCGGGTCTCTTGAAACCCCCCCTCTGTTTGGACTTATTGCATGCCGTGAAAGCATGCGGACCTCCGCACACCGGGCATTCGTGCCGGTACCTACAAAACTTCCGAGAGCACGCCCCCTGGGAGGTAAACTCCCAACAAAGCAGCCGAGGTTGAACCGACTGCCCCGCGGGCGCGCGGGTACCGGCAGGGTGACTGGATTTCTGGATGATATGGCCGCTGTCAGATCGCTCACCTGCGTTAGGCTTCGCAGGAGCCATAAGCTGTAACCAAAGCTGTTGGCTGATCTGGTCCCAAGGTAGATTGGGATTCACAGCGGCCCTCATCCGGAAGGCCTCGTCATACTGGAGCCAAGCCCCACCCACAAAATCACTGTAGGCGCGATAAATAATATCGCAGTATTGAAACAGCGGGGCTGCCCGCCATGGCTGGGCCCGGGCAATCACTCCCGCGTAGATTAAAAACCCTGGCAACCAATTAGACCAGGACCGATCAATTTTCCTTTTCTTAAGCTTTTCCTTGTCCTTTTCATCCATTTCCTCCTTCGGTTTCTTCTCCAATTCCCTAAACAGTAGACTAAAAACGTCCACGTACTCGCCTTTCAATATCTTCTCTCTAGTCGCCGCCGTAAGGTGATCGCCTAGCGGTAAAGCCGAATCGCCGAAGGGAATGGCGTGGAAAGGAACTGAAGCATAAGCCGCAGCTGGATGGGCGGGAAACCCCAGCCCTCCCCACTGCTGAGGGTGCCACGGAAAGGCGGGAGACAAAGCCGTCTGGGAGCCCCAGGGAAGGGCACCACCGCCTAAAGGGGGCGGAACACCCCCAGCAACGTTGGGTTGGCCCCCTACTGAGGATGACGATGCGAAGGCAGACAGAGAACCTGCTTGTCCCGACGTTCCATGCAAGAGCGGTGGCCAAACCAACTGCGACTGTTGACCCAACGGGGCGCCCCCCATAGGGCATTGGAAGGCCGGCCCATGGGCTGGCACAGTTGAACCCAACCCGGGTCCCACTACAGGGCCCCACGGGCCCCAGGGCCACGACCCACCTTGAGGCTGCGATGGGCACTTACCTTCCTGTTGATGTGGGACCACCGCCACCTCCTCGGGCTCTTGCCCTTGTTCCTCCTCTGGCGTCACAGGGTCTGACGTCTCACTGCTCCCGGCACCCTGTAGGGCAGATAAACGTGCCAGCACCTCTTTTTGAAATGCAATGGTCGCCGCCCTGCCGCCACCCGTTAAGCCTGACACACGCCGTGAAGGGCCCGCCACACCCTTCTCCCCCTCTAATGCCGCCAAACTCTCCAGAATAGCCAGGCGCGTGCTGGCATCGTCCCAATCCTCACTAGGGGGCTCAGCAGGAACTGGCCTTTTTGCGGGCTTCTTAGCCGGCTGCTTACCCTTCGAGGGACCCTGGCCCTTCTTTGGCGCCATCTCCCAATTGATGCACGCCCCACCCACTGGCGGTGCCCCCACCGAATACTCTACCCAATGGCTGGCACCAAGCCCAGAATCAGCCCTATGTAAGCAGACTGCAGCAGCTCCCGAGGGTTTTGAGCTGAGGCTAATTGTTAATTAATATTTTTTTTTTTTATTATTTTTTATATAAAATAAATGCCTAGCCTTATAAAGCCGGCGGCCCCTGGGAGCAACTGAGACCCACTATCCACAAGCACTGGTCCCTATAAAAAACCCCTGCCTTCCTTCCAGCCAAATAGAGAGCCCCACAGTCCCTTACAGGAACTAGGAATAACGGCTGCTACCAGGTGGAGGGTGGGGGGGGGGTGGCTAAAAGGCCTCAAAACAAGACGCGGGGGGGGGGGGGGGTAGGGTCGCTAAGGCCCCGTGTGCACCAAGCCCCGTGGATACTCCCTGCGATCCGCGCCAACGCCAAGTGCAGTAACGGCCCCAGCTCCTCTCCTCGCTCTCACGGCCCCGAAAAACGTCAATCAAGCCGCGCAGGAGAAAAAACGCCGCAGGCTCAGGAAGCGAGCGCGATGCGCCGCTCCGAGCCAGTCGTCCCCAGGCGTCCACGGAAGCTCAAAGAAGATCCCACGACGTCTCTGGCCGCTGCCGCCGCCCGGTAAGCTGGAAGCTCTCCGTCCGCGGGCAGGGCCCTACAGCAGGTCTCACAGCCACGCACGCTCGTGGCTGCCCCGAAAAACCTGCTTTACAACTGCGCCACGAGGGGACGGGCCAGCCTATATAAGGCTGCCCGCCCACAAGCAGCAGGGAAAGAACCATTGTCTCCCATCCTGCAGGGGAGGCAATGGACGGCCCCCAGCTTAAGGCGGCCGATGGGTCGCTCAGCTGGGAAGTGCCGAAATATATGGATTTTTTTAGGATTCTATGGGAGCCAAGTTAGCAGAGAAATGTGAGACATTTTAAGTCCAAGGTCTTGGGTCAAATTAATATGCAATTTGAACTTCTGATTGTGCCATTATGATATAGAAGGTGTGCCCCAAACAAGACAATTTCCACTGACATTCTTTAGTGTTGAATTCTTCTAATGAATTCAGTATTGGTCTTGGACTACAAAGAGATGGTTCTTAATTCTGGTCAGTTATGACATGCACTTGAGCAATTAACTGTCTCTCAATCTAACCTATCATACAAGAGCTGTGAAGATAAAAAATGGGATAATGTGTTATATATTGTATGGGCTAGAAGGCTGATCACAGTCTGCTGGTAGATCAGAGCCTGGATCATGGCAGATCTTCAAAGTTCTTGACCCAGAAGTAACTGGGAATACTAATTGCCCCATTCCTTAAATATAACTCTCAGGACAAGTCTAGCATTTGTCTAACCCTTTGCCAATTTTCAGAAAGTTCCACTCCCTGTGAGAGTTGGTCCATTGCTATGGTAACTATTATAGTTGGCACCCTCTTCTCTCTAATAAAATCCAAATAAACATGCTGACACAAATTGCTGTTGTTTAAAAATAAGAAGGGATAATCTCTAAACCTGAACATCCATTACCTGTAAAATGGCTTTATAAAATTGACTGCCTGTGACCAGGTCTTTGTGTGGCATTTTTAGAGTGTTGGAACTGCTGATATGTAGTAACTCAGCTTGTACAGGCAGATCCCCCAGTGTGCAGCTCATGTGGTTGAGCAGATAATTGTGACAGACTCTGCTCTCTTGGGCAGCCATTTTGTAATTGGCTTCAAATCCTGGGAGGAGCTTTTCTAGAACTGGCTCCAGCTGATGAACCCCTAAGCTCTAGCAAAAAAAAAAAAAGAGAGAGAGAGAGAGAGAGATCTTTCAGGTTTGAAATCTGCCCATCCATTCTCTGTGCAATCTTAATTTCCTTTGAGAATAGCAGGGAATATTAGGGAACTACTAGCACAAATTACTTTAAGTATGGAAATATATTTGGGAGTTTCCTGCTCTTACTCTGCTGTTCTTGCCAATAAGGTTTGTCATGTATATATTTTTTTCATCTGGACTATATGGAAACTGAAGATTTGTGTACAACTCTCATTGCTAAAAATTCAGAACTAGATTGAGAAAACATTTTTGCCTCTCCTCTCAGTCCTGCTGCTTCTGAAGAAGCTCATGTCTACAACGCATATTTACTTCAAGGAAGCAGCAAAGAACCCCTGCTCCTAATAGCAGATAGGCACTGTAAGAATTTTCGCACTTTAGAATTTAGATCTAAAGTTGATCTCATAGCAGTGAAGGAAGCAGTAAATTTCTTAGGATTCTATAGGAGCCAAGTAAGCAGAGAAATGACAGACATTTTGGTCATTTTCACACTCACCTTAATCAGCAGCGACGACCCTCTTCACCGCGCAGGATCTGCGCAGATTTCGCACTAATTGCCGCGGAGCACCCAGAAGAGCCGGAAAGTCCCGGCGCTTTTGCGGTGCAAACGGAAACTGCCAAAAACCAGTTTCCGTTTGTGCCGCAAAAGTGCCGGGACTTTCCGGCTCTTCTGGGTGCTCCGCGGCAATTAGTGCGAAATCCACGCAGATCCTGCGCGGTGAAGAGGATCATCGCTGCTGATTAAGGTGAGTGCGAAAACGACCTTTAAGTCCAAAGTTGATTTCAGTAAGAATAAGGTTCCACATACAATTCTTGTTGACAAGTATACTTTACTTATTTGATTTATAAAATGTGGTTTTGGATCCTGTCACTGTTAGGTGTATTTATAACTGGTTGTTGTTATTTTAAATTTCTATCCCACCATCTCCACAAGCAGACTCAGGCAGCTAACAGTCAGTTCAAATATATAATTACAATTTAAAACCAATAAAATACAATTACATTTAAAACATTAAAAAATATTTTATGGTGCTGTACAACTACGATATAGGCAGGATCTTTCATTTCTGATAGTGATCCTATAACGGTTGACAGATCACACTCTTCTCTTGGAGAGGAGTGACAAGTGGAGCACCTCAAGGATCTGCCCTGGGACCTGTTTTGTTCAACATCTTTATAAATGATTTAAATTAAGGAATAGAGGAAATGCTTATTCAGTTTGCAGATAATACTAAATGGGAAGGGGCTGCAAATACAGTAGAAGACAGACAGGAGAAAGGATGATCCTGACTGACTGAAAAACTGGGCTAAAACAAACAACATTAATTTTAATGGGGATAAATGTAAAGTTCTGCATTTAGGTAGGATAAATCCAATGAATCATTATAGGATGGGGGCGGGGGCGGGCTTGTCTTGGCAGTAGTATGTGCAGAAATGATCTCTTAGTGGGCCATACACTGAACATGAGTCAGCAGTGTGATGCAGTGGCTAAAAAGACAAATTCAATTTTGGGCTTTATCAACAGATGTATAGTGTTCAGATCATGTGAAGCTTTACTCTGCTCTGGTTAGATCTCACCTAGAATATTGTGTTCAGTTTTGGGCACCACAATTTAAGAAGGATATATAAAAGCTGGATTGTGTCCAAAGGAGAGCAACAAAGATGGTGAGGTATCTGGATACCAAGTCCTATGAGGAAAAGTTGAAGGAGCTGGGTATGTTTAGCCTGGAGAGGAGATGAGGATGGTGCATAATTGTTTTCTGTGGCCCCAGAAATTGGATTAGAACCAATGGATTGAAATTAAATCAAAAGAGTTTCCGGCTACACATTAGGGAGAACTTCTTGACAGTTAGAAGGTTCTTCAGTGGAACAGGCTTCCTCAGGAGGTGGTGGTCTCTCCTTCCTTGGAGGTTTTTAAACAGAGGCTAGATTGCCATCTGACAGCAATGCTGATTCTGTGAATTAGGCAGATCATGAGAAGGGGTGGGGGGAGGGCTGCATCAATGCTTAGTTCTTGTGTCCCTTTCTCACAAGGAAATGCTGATTGACACTTTGGGGTCAGTCAGCGATTTTTTTCTCCAGATCAGTTTGGAAAGGGATCCTGGAGGTTTTTGCCATCTTCTGGGCATGGAGCAGGGGTCACCAGGCATGTATGTGCATGGGGGAGGTATTTGTGAATTTCCTGCATTGTGCGGGGGGGTTGGACTAGATGATCCTGGAGGTACCTTCCAACTCTGTGAATCTGCAAGTCCATGATTTTTACTATAAGAAAATTATAATAGACTACATCCTAAACTCATTATGGACCCACAAAAGTGGCTCACCACAGTGATAGAATACAAGATTTTGGCTATTTGTCCTTTTGGTTGTGCCAAAAGACACACTTCCATCTACATCCATGCTTAGGTGCCTGTAAACTGGAAGGGAGTAAGAAGCTCAGCTTAGATCTTTGAGAATTGGCAGAGATGTTTGCATGATTTCTCCTCCCTTGAATGGAAATTCTGAAAACACCTCTGCCAGCTAATGAGATATTGTTAACTAGTTAATTGTAACTTGAATGTTAGAATGCCAGATTCAGAATAGGGAGACCTAAGTGCAGCCATGAGGCTCCCTTAATGAACTGGGCCAGTCTCTGTTTTCCAGTCTAGCCAAAGTAAAAAGCATTAGAGAAGATTGTGTCATTAAGATTTTACAGAATACAGTCAGTGAAACTAGAATAATGAATTCAATAACATATTTTTAATTTAAAAGTTAGTAAATATTAAAAATGGGATGTATGATGCTGATCTTTCTCCTTCATGTAGAGAAGAAAGACAAAAAACCATATATGTGCAGTACAGGAAGCCAGAAAAGAAGGCATGGCTAAAAATACAGCAAAAAAGACTAGGAATTTAAAAGTTTCCCAGGAGAGAAAATTCCATCCCCTTTCCCAACTGAGTTATGCTCCATTGGCTCAATGGAAGAGCTTTTGCTTTGCATGCAAAAGATCCCTGTTTCATTAAAGTTTGTAGAATCTTTCAGGCTCAAGTGCCATGTTCTACTGGAGAAAGTTTTTCTTCCAGACGTTTCGTTCTCGGCTGCGGAGAACATCCTCAGTGGCGTTGCAACCGGAGCAGGCCCTCTGACCTTCTTGGCTGCTGTGCATTGAGTGAGGCCAGGGCTGCTGGAGAGCTGCTATTTCTAGGCTGGAGGGGGTGTGGTGAAAGGGCAATAGGTTTGTGGATGTGCCCATTGTTTGGTGGGGCTTCCTGGAAGGGTAGTGATAAGGAAACTGGCTGTTGAATGTGACCATTGTTCTGTGTTAATTGCTGGGAGGGTTGGAAGGGGTGTGAAGAAAAGGTAGATGGTTGTTGACTGTGCTGATTGTTCTGTGAATTTCTGCAATTTATAGTCTGCAGGGTGTTTTGAAAAGCTGGACACCAAGATTGGTGGATGGAAATGCCTTCTTCCTTTCTGTTAAAGTTGTGCTGGTGTTTGTAAATCTCAATAGCTTCTCTGTTCAGGCGGGTATGATAACGTGAGGCCATAGAAAGGACTTCAGTTCTTTCGAAGTGGATGACGTGGTCTCCTTCTTGAAGTGCATGTTCAGCTTCCATCCACCTATCTTGGTATCCAGCTTTGCAAAACACCCTGCAGACTATAAATTGCAGAAATTCACAGAACAATCAGCACAGTCAACAACCATCTTCCTTTTCTTCACAACCCTTCCAACCCTCCCAGCAATTAACACAGAACAATGGTCACATTCAACAGCCAGTTTCCTTATCACTACCCTTCCAGGAAGCCCCACCAAACAATGGGCACATCCACAAACCTATTGCCCTTTCAACCACACCCCCTCCAGCCTAGAAATAGCAGCTCTCCAGCAGCCCTGGCCTCACTCAATGCACAGCAGCCAAGAAGGTCAGAGCGCCTGCTCTGGTTGCAACGCCACTGAGGATGTTCTCCGCAGCCAAGAACGAAACGTCTGGAAGAAAAACTTTCTCCAGTAGAACACGGCACTTGAGCCCGAAAGATTCTACAAACCCTAATGATGTTACCAGCCGTGAAAACCTGAAATCTTTGATCCCTGTTTCAATCTGGTTTTAGTCTCTGGTGTCTTTAGTTAAAAAAGAACCATGCAATAAGTCAGGGGTGGCCAACGGTGGCTCTCCAGATGTTTTTTGCCTACAACTCCCATCAGCTCTAGCCATCATGGCCAATGGCTGGAGCTGATGGAAGTTGTAGGCAAAAAACATCTGGAAAGCTACTTTTGGCCATCTCTGCAATAACTTATGTGAAAGACCTCTGCCTGAGACTCTGGAGAACTTGTACCAATCTGCATAGACAATACTCTCCTTGATGGACTAATGGTCTGATTACTATAAGGTAGTTTCATGTGTGACCAGATGAGATCAGATGAGCTAGTTGCTGCTGCAGTCTCTTGGCTTTTAAAAAGCTTGTTCTGTTTGATTGCACCATGGCAATCAGACAGTGCTGGCATCACAGTCATGGTCCCGTGAGGTCAAGACGGGCCATACATGCACCAAAAGGAGTGATCACACTGCTCCTGCACTTCCATGATGCTCCCAGGCTGATCGTATGGCTGGAAACGTGCCATGGAAGTACTACAACACATTTTAATCCATTCCCAAGCTATCCTGAGATGAAGTAAAGATGAGCAGACTGCAGGGGACAGATGTGCATGTGTGATTATGCACATTAGGTGGGGTGGCTATGGCAGGCCTAAAAGCCCACCTTACCAACAACCTATGTGTGATCTAGTAATGTCCAAGATGTTCTTCCCTGCTTCTGATCTACAAATCAGTGACCTTCTTGCACTGGCCAGCTTTTCAGTCCCATTACTCCTCGTTTCCTATCTTTTGTCCCCTCCCTCTGTATAGTGAATCTGTGTGATTTTATCTATTTATTATTTTATATTATTTTTTTTTTTTGCCATTCTACTCAGGGTTGTGTCTTCAAGGTAGCAAACAACAACAAAGCATTAAAATCTTTAAAATTTTAAAAGCCTATAAAAGCAAAGTTTCTGCAGCATAACCAAGCAGGCCCTTTCTCAAGTTGCCATGCACTCAGCCTCAGATGGTGGAAAACAATGATGAAGAAGCCTAGGCTACCACTCTAGTAACCTATTCTGAAGAACCAGGACTATGGCAGAAAATGATATCAATATTGCCAAGAAGGCCTAAATCTGATGAGCAGAAGAAACAAGCAAAAGTATCTGCTGTGAAGACCTAAGCAGGCATGTGTCCATCTGGGAAAGGGCAGAATATAAATTTACCAAATACAAATGAATGTGTGATTTTATGTGTGTCACAGTAATCCAACCAAAAGATTACAAAAGGGCAGATTGGAGGTGTGATGGGGCCAGCAGAATCTAGAATGGAAAGCTTTTTAATCAGATGCAGGTGGAAAAGAGCACTCCAATTGACTGTGGCCACCCTATCTTCAAGTTGCAGGGAAGGGACCAAGTGTACTCCCAAGCTTTTAACTTGATCTGACAAAGCTAATTTCACTCCATCAGGCAAATCAGTTCCTTGAAGGACATCAGCTTTGCCTAGGAGCATCATTTCCATCTTGTTTGGATTACACAGAATGTAAGAACACAAACAAACACACACATACACACAAATACTGGGTCTCATCAACAAGTTGTCATAGTTGACCCTGCTCCTCCTACAGTATTTGCATAAATTCTACAAATCTATGTGTGGAGATCAAAATGTCTTAAGCTGCTCTGTTCATGCTTTATTCATGTTTTTAACCTCCTTCTATTTACCTGCTTAACAACCTGCCAGAAGTAACTGTTGGCAAGCAGCAAATTATTCATTTAGTGGACATCTGCTCCAATTTTTTTAAATGAATAATTACCTGATGATAAATTTGTGGTTCTGCATGATGAACATTCTGAGAAATCTCAAAGCCTTTGCTTAATAAGGAAATGTACAAATAGAATAGTCCTGTAATATGCAGAACAATAAGATATTCAATGGTCACTGCCAGTAATTGGGGTAGGTGGGACTCACTCTTTCTGCTTTTCAGCTTTCTGTTTTAGAGCAAGGGAATAGATTTAGCTCAGTGCGGGTTAGTTGTGAGGATGGTAAAATGAGAATGGTTGAACACTATAAATTTCATAGTGCTACACAAATGCTAAATAAAAATGCACCTTGAACTGCATTTTGAACCCTAAAAAATTCATCTTAAATCCTAAATTACCAGCAACTAAGATCAGATCCTCTTCCTTTGCACTTATCGTCCTTCACAACTTCTTTATCTCAGGTTCTGGGTTACAAGTAGGTCAGGCCATCATGCTCACTACTAGAGTTGCCAAGTCCAATTCAAGAAATATCTGGGGACTTTGGGGGTGGAGTCAGGATACTTTGGGGGTGGAGCCAGGAGACATTAGGGGTGGAGCCAAGATCAAGCCTGTGACAAGCATAATTGAACTCCAAAGGGAGTTCTGGCCATCACATTTAAAGAAACGGAACACCTTTTCAATTCCTTCCTTCCATAGGAGATAATGAAGGATAGGGGCTTCTTTTGGGGCTCATAGAATTGGACCCCCTGGTCCAATCTTTTTGAAACTTGGGGGGTATTTTGGGGAGAGACACTAGATGCTATACTGAAAATTTGGTGCCTCTAACCCAAAACACAGCCCCGCCCCCAGAGCCTCAGATACCCACGGATCAATTCTCCATGATTTTCTATGGGAATAAATCTCCATAGGGAATAATAGAATTCCCAGCAGATATTTCCCTCCCCTCCCCCCGCTTTCTGACGACCCTGAAGTGGGGGGAGGGCCTCTAAACCAGGGGATCCCCTGCCCTCATCAGGGTATTGGCAACCCTACTCACTACCCTTCTTGTGACCATTTCATATCTTAGGTGCTCTTTCTCACTCACAGAGAAATCAGCAAACAGGGTAGCCTAGCCCCTCCTTCTATCACCTTCTATAACCACCCTGGCTCAAATACTTCAGAGTTATTGGGGCCATACATTGTTCTATTCTCACACTGCCACCATTTATTCATATCCTATAATATATAGAGAGTGAGATATTAACTTGTGTTTCTTCCCTTAGACACAAAACCTATAGGCAGGGCCGGCCCTGCCACTAGGCAACTAGGTGGTTGCCTAGGGTGCCGGGAGGTGAGGGTGACGAATTGGGCTCCCCCCTCCTTCCCTTGGCAAACACCTAGTTTGCCTCCTACCTCCCTTCCCTCCCTGGTCAATTTCAGTGCCGGGGAACTGGCACTTCAGCGCCGCACTCCCCGGCGAGCCATCAAAAGCCACACCCCCCCCCTGCTGAAACCTGATAAAGACTCAAACACTCACTCAAAGTCAGTGCTGTGGGGCTGGCTGGCCACAGTGGAAAAGAAAGAGTTCACGCCGCTGCTCCCTCCTCCCACTTCCTTCCCATCCAGGAAGTGGGTGGTGGCAACGCATGCCCTTTCCTTCTTGCTGCAGCCAGCCAGCTGGCCAGCCCCGCAGCACTGACTTTGAGTGAGTGTTTGAGTCTTTATCAGGTTTTGGCAGGGGGGCAGCTTTAGATGGCCCACCAGGAAGTGTGGCGCTCGAGCGCCAGTTCTCCCACACTGAAATTGACCAGTGAAGTGAGGGAAGAGGAGGCATGGCCATGGGGGGGGGGAAGCCAGGGGGAGGCAGGTGCGGCGGCCCCATGGAGGGGAGCACTGTGGACGAGGGGCCTGGGAGTTTGCCTAGGTTGCCATTCTTCCTCGGACTGCCCCTGCCTATAGGGTTAAGCTCACAAAAAGTTGAGTTCTTTATTCATGGTGTGAACATAATACTAAAGAAAGTAAAGTAGAGGTAATAAGGGGTGCATTCACACACACTAAATAACACACTAACTGAATTTTTACTGTTCAAGAATAGCAAAACCCACTTGCAAACAGTCACCATGTGAAAGCATCCCTTGAACTTTTGAACTTTCCCCTTATTCTAGTATCTTGGATCTTGTGTTACAAATCAATTCTTTCTAGTCACCTAGCTTTAAGGTGATTTTTGCTTCAGCTTCACTCAATCAGACGTCTTCTTTTCACTCTCAGCTCCCTAGTTGACAACTCCCAACTACTGTTTTAACCAGTTTCCCAACTGTCTCTCCTCAACATTCTCTCACCTCTAATTGGTTGCTCCTAGGGAGAGGTGTAACTTTGCCTGTCCATCATAATGGGTTCTAAGCACCAGAAAAGAAGATCATCCATTGCTTATACCAGCATGTTGTCGCAATACAAGTGCAACCACTGGTGTCACCATGCTAGTGCTTATTTTTACCCTCTGTAGGTCATAGCTGTTGAAAAGAGACATATACCAGCAGTTAGGCTATCAGAGGTAGGCAGTAGAAGCAGAAGTCATCATCCTTGGAACTAGACCCCACTAAGAATCCTCTTCTCAACTAGCTGTTATTATTTTAAATTAACATTGGTATTAATTTCATTGTTATTGGTAACCTTGGGGGGGGGATATCTTCTAAAGAACTTAAGGCATATTTCCCTCCACCTTTCATAACTTCACAATAGTCTTGTGAGGTAGGTCCACCATAAAAAGAATGACTGGCCTCAAATCATTCTGAGGACCTCATGGACTGAGCCAGCTTGGTGTAGTGGTTAAGAGCATGGACTCTAATCTGGGAGAACTGGTTTGATTCCCCACTTTTCAACATGCAGCTGTTGGGTGACCTTGGGTCAGTCACAGTTCTCCCAGAGCTGTTACCTCGAGCAGTTCTCTGAAAGCTCTCTCTGACCCACCTACCTCACAGGGTGTCTCTTGTGGGGAGAGGAAGGAAAGGAGATTCACCCTGAGACTCTGAGTGAATTGCGGACTATAAATCCAAGCTCCTCCTCTCCTCAGTATTAGTTTGTACCAATACACCACAATAACTGTCTAGGTCTGGAGATTTCCTGGAGTTAAAACTGATCTCCAGACTTCAAAGATCACTTCCCCTGAAAAAAAAAATGATTGCTTTAGAGAGTGGACTGGATGGCATTATACCCTGAAGAGGTCCTTACCTTATTCAATGCAATGCTTAGAATATGACTTGTCTTTTCCTTTCTTTTTTTCCTTCTTTTTTAAAGGAATATCTTATTTTAACCAGAGCTCCAGTGCCCCCCATAGCTGTGGGTAAATGATTTGCCTCTTATGTGGCTTTTTGGAAATTGTTGCTTGATGTAAAAGGCTTAAGTGTATGAGAGGAAAAATTCTCTGAGTTATTCCCCTCATTTGAATCTTTGGGGTTGGTCTCTCTGCTCTTTCAGCCTGGCTTTAGCATCAGTAAAGTTATTTATTTACGGTGCTGTAAAAACAGAACCGGGTTGAGTAGCTCTGAATGCAGAACTTCCTGAAATAGCTGTCAAGTACCAATTTCCCTCCAGTATTCTCCTTCACTTCTCTCCCTTCATGATGCCTCTGAATTCTTTCATGTTGTGTGCAGCAATAATTCTTTTCCTGTTTTCTGGTGCTATAAATGTGGATAACAAACATCTGTTCTGAATGCACTGTGATATGAGAAAAAACAGGTTCTGGCTAGAATGTCACTTGATATCTCACCTTTGCAGGGCTTGCTTTTTATACCTATTGTTAACATCATTTCTAAAAATAAGATTTATTGTGAGGTAAATGAGTGCCAGGGAAAAGCACTGTGAATGGCATACCTGTTTATATATTTATTTATTTATTACGTTCGACTTATATCCCGCCCTTTCCGCAAGCGGACTCATGTTATGTCTGGTGTATTATATTTGCCTTTTTCCTTTTGACTACTTGCCTAAAAAAATTGTGAATAGATCAAATGGGTTGAGGTGCTTATAAACACAGAAACTTTTTTAAATAGGGCACATAGAAAGCAGAGTCACCAATGCTATATGCACAAATCTGTTCAGTTCAGAAAACTGTGATTAGTTAATGAGGACACAGCTATTGTACCAAAATCAATAGTTAAAATGATACATTGCAATCCTAAACAGAGTACCATCTTTTAAATTCATTGAAGTTAAGACTTAGAAAGGAGTAACTCAGAACAACTAAAAAAAGCCTTATCCTGAGATGGTTGGTCTGTCAGGGTCAGCATTGTCTATTATGACTGGCAGTGGCTCTTCAGGGTCTCAGGTGAAGGTCTTTCACAATACTGGCTAACTGATCTCTTTTAGTAGAAATGGTAGGCATTGAAATTGGGGCCTTTTTACATGCAAAGCATATGTTCCTTCCCTGAACTACACCCTTCCCCTGTTTAGGATTGCATTGTAAATGTTGTAGCCAGCATATTACAGCTAATATTTCATATGACTTGTACATAAAACAACTGGTTCAAATAACAGCTGTCTCCCTAGTTATCATTATCTTTAAGTCTCAAGTATTTGTCTCCAGAAGTAGACAAATTTATAGATTTGTTGGTTTGTATGTATGCTTTTTTTTTTTAGAAATAGTGAGAAATTGATAGCACACACACATATGACATTATTTGGAGTTCATCTATGTCCAGTTTTATTACATGCAGTTAGAATAGCAATCATTTGTACTCCTACATTTCTCCTCCTTGTTACCTGGCTACTTGAGAACTATGCATGTGATCAAGAGCTTCAGAAATGGTTGGTTATCATTCAAAATGAGAGCTCATGCCTGTGGAAAATTGTTTGTGTCTGGCATAAGAACGTTAACAATAGTCTTGAGTTCAAAATAAGTGTCTTCCATCACCCAAGGCCCTATAATAAAGTCCTAGTGATAAAGAAGAGCATTTGGGTTATGTTTCTAAATAAGCAGATAAAAAAATGTGGTGTGGCCAATACTAGAAACCAGAGAATACAGATTTCGGAAAGCAAATCACAGATATTGAACCATTTTACTTCCATCCTTGGACTATATCACTTCAATTAGAATAAAGGTTCCTCTAAGAATCAGAAGACGGGCTGCAGCAAGACTATTAAGCTCATGAATCAGATGAGTCTTGTTATGAAGCCATTTGGAGCCCCCCCCCCTTTTTTTGTTTACAGATTGGATCCAGGAATCCATGGATGCAAGGACTGGATTTTTTCCACATTCACCTCCCCCTAACAGTCCTTTTTTGACCCCAGGAAAGCTGATATATGGGAGTCATGGGACCAATGTAGAGTAATAGTTATCCATTTTGGAAATCTTCAGTGGGTAGGAGAAAGGGGGTGAAATTGCCCTCTCCTTTAACCTATCTGCACAACTGAGCTGAAAGAAGACAAAGAAAAGACAATTTCGTCTCCTTCTTCCTCCCCACGGCAGCTCCCAGCTTGCATAGCTAACACTCCTCTCAGCCCCCCTGACCCAGCAAATCAACTTCTCCAGAGCCAGAAAGAACTGCCGCAGGGAGGGAAATGTGAAAAATATCTGTGACCATCAGCATCTGACAGACTGCTGGACCCAAACGTTATTTCTCTGGTATGCATTCCCAGAACACTAATGGTTTGAAGAGCAGCATTTGTTACACGTTGAAAAAAATAATAATCTTCTACTACCATGTCTTCTAGGTAGCAGTAGCACTAGATTAACTTTATTCTCTGTCTCTCCTACTTGGTTTCTATAAAAGTGTGTAATCAGAGCCCTAACTGAGGATCCTGCCATCACGCCTTATGCTGACTGTCAGTTTGCCCTTGCATTTGTCTGTCTTCTTTTCTTTTCACTTGTAAAAAAACATCAGGAGGTTTAAGGGATCAACTGATTCTACCCCTCCATCTGGAATTCCTATTCATAGGCTTTTGCTGCACATTATTTTTAGCTCATTGGGTGCTATGTTATTGCATTTAGTAAAGTACTATGAATGCTAGCTTTTCTACTAAAGGGAAACAATGAATCAACCTTCCTTCCTTCCTTCCTTCCTTCCTTCCTTCCTTCCTTCCTTCCTTCCTTCCTTCCTTCCTTCCTTCCTTCCTTCCTTCCTTCCTTCCTTCCTTCCTTCCTTCCTTCCTTCCTTCCTCCCTTCCCTTCCCTTCCCTTCCCTTCCTTCCTTCCTTTTCTTAGGTAGATGCATAGTTTTCTTTGATCACTTGATTCCTAATTTTAGTCTTTGAATAACAATGATTACCTTGGAAAATAAACCAGTATCAGAATATTGTGTGATTATACCCTATCTCAGTATTTAGCATACACATACAGAATCTGCTTAGTGCTAATATGTTGTGTTTAGAACAAGAACCTTGGAGTTGACATCTGATGGCTCTTGACAGCAGCTACCGTCCATGAAATTAAGAGCATGACCAGGATTCGAAGAAGACACATGTGCATGCAAAAGAGAAGGGGGTCTGCAGCTGAAGCTTCACTTGCTTTTTTCTTCTTTTAAAACAAGCACTCTGTTCTGCAGCGGACACTGCTTTGAGGAATACAGCCACCAGAAGTTAGTCGTAGCTAAGATTCTTCTCTGTGTACCTCTGTCACTAATTGCATTCTTATTAATTAGTGGTTTTATCTTTCCATCTGTTTTATGATCTGCTTCTGGACTTAGGCCTGTTTTATGTTTATGGACTATTGCATTCTGTTTTTATGTCCCACAGCATATTTTTATATTGATAATTTACTATGTTAATTATAAACCACTTCAAGAGGGGCTCTGGAAAAAAAACTCTTGAAAACTAGAATAGAAAATGAATAAATACATGCGATCATTAGGAAACATTAAGATTCCTTTGGTCACATGGGATACACTTAGCCACAGTAATCCATAGCCAAACCTTTGATATTGTTATACCTTGCAGATTGCAGAAGAACTTGGAAGCCTGGAAAGGAGTACTTGGCAAACACGGCATTGGCAACTGCAATGATAACGGGCGCCTCCTGCTAGAATTCTGCACAGAGCACCAGCTCACCATCACCAACACTATCTTTCAACAGAAGAACAGCCTGAAGACAACCTGGATGCACCCACGGTCCAAGCACTGGCACCTTATCGACTACATTCTGGTGCGCCAGAGAGACCTTCGAGATGTCTTACACACCCGAGTAATGCCCAGTGCGGAATGTCATACGGATCATCGTCTTGTACGCTGCAATCTCCGTCTTCACTTTAAACCCACACCCAGGAGAGGAGGTATCTCTCGGAGGAAGCTTCAGGTTGGCAGCCTTCAGTCAGCCGAAGTTAAAGCTGCCTTCCAGGCAAAACTCCAGTCAAGAATTGAGGACCCCAGTTGCCCCACAGACCCTTCTCCAGAAGCACTCTGGGAACACCTAAAAACTACCATCCTGTTGATCTCTGAAGAAGTCCTCGGGTTCTCCACAAGGAAAAACAAGGACTGGTTTGATGAGAACAATCAAGAGATCCAAGAATTACTAGCGAAAAAGAGATCTGCCTACCAAGCACATCTTGCTCAGCCCTCCTGTCCCGGGAAAAAAGCAATCTTTTGCGTTGCATGTAGCATCCTCCAGCGCAAGCTTCGAGACATTCAGAACGAGTGGTGGACCAAGCTCGCAGAGAGAACCCAGCTGTGTGCAGACACTGGTGATTTAAGAGGGTTCTACGAAGCCCTGAAGGCAGTATATGGCCCATCATATCAGGCTCAGAGTCCCTTGCATAGTGCAGACGGCCAAGTGCTCCTCACAGACAAGGCATCCATACTGAATCGGTGGTCGGAGTATTTTCAGGCTCTCTTCAGTGCCAACCGTGTAGTTCAAGATTCAGCAATCCACCTCACCCCACTTCAACCAGTGAAAACAGAGTTGGATGAGATCCCCACCCTAGAAGAGACTGTTAAAGCCATCAAGCAACTGAAAAGTGGCAAGGCAGCGGGAGTTGATGGAATCCCACCAGAGATCTGGAAGCATGGGGGCACAGTACTACATAGCACACTTCACAAAGTACTTGTCACCTGCTGGGAACAAGGCAAACTACCACAGGACTTTCGCAATGCAATCATCATCACTCTACACAAGAACAAAGGAGAAAAGTCAGACTGCTCCAACTACCGGGGGATAACCCTGCTCTCCATCGCAGGCAAAATCCTTGCCAGAATACTCCTGAACAGACTGGTGCCCACCATTGCAGAAGAACTCCTCCCAGAGAGCCAGTGTGGCTTCAGAGCTAACAGGAGCACCACCGACATGGTATTTGTTCTCAGGCAGCTCCAAGAGAAATGCAGGGAACAGAACAAGGGTCTATATGTGACTTTTGTCGACCTTACCAAAGCTTTCGATACTGTTAGCAGGAAAGGCCTGTGGCAAATCTTGGAACGTTTAGGATGTCCCCCAAGGTTCCTCAGCATGATCATCCAGCTACATGAAGACCAGCGAGGCCAAGTCAGACACTGCAACGACCTCTCGGAGCCCTTCCCAATAGGCACAGGTGTAAAGCAAGGCTGCGTTCTCGCGCCAACTCTCTTTACGATCTTCTTTAGCATGATGCTTCAAAGAGCCGCAGTAGATCTAGATGATGACGATGGTGTCTACATCCACTATCGCACTGATGGCAGCCTGTTCAACCTGAGGCGACTAAAGGCTCACTCCAAGACAATGGAAAAACTCATCCGAGAGCTACTATTTGCTGATGATGCTGCACTCGTCTCCCACTTGGTATCAGCTCTGCAGCATATGACGTCCTGCTTTGCAGAGGCTGCCAAACTATTCGGCCTAGAAGTTAGTCTGAAGAAGACAGAAGTTCTCCACCAGCCTGCACCCCAGGAAGATTATCACCCTCCCTGCATCACTGTGGGTGAATCAGTTCTGAAGACAGTCCAGCAGTTCAGCTACCTAGGGTGCATCATCTCCTCAGATGCCAAGATCGACAAGGAGATTGACAACAGGCTGGCAAAGGAAAATCGTGCATTTGGCTGACTGCACAAAAGAGTGTGGAGCAACAAGCATCTAAAAAAAGGCACAAAGATCAATGTTTACAAAGTGGTTGTGATGACAACCCTCATCTACGGCTGCGAATCGTGGGTTTTATACCGTCATCACCTGCGACTCCTTGAGCGCTTCCATCAGCGCTGCCTTCGCACCATCCTCAACATCCACTGGAGTGACTTTGTGACCAACACTGAAGTCCTCAAGAGGGCGGAGGTTACAAGCATCGAAGCACTGCTGTTGAAGACGCAGCTGCGCTGGGCAGGGCATATTTCTAGGATGGAAAACCACCGCCTTCCCAAGATTGCTCTGTATGGCGAACTTTCCACCGGCCATCGAAATAGAAGGGCACCAAAGAAGAGGTACAAGGACTCCTTGAAGAAATCCCTTGGCACCTGTTGCATCAACCATCACCAGTGATCTGACCTAGCCTCAGATCGCAAAGCATGGAGGCACACCATCCACCAGGCTGTCTCTTCCTTTGAGAACGCACGCATAGCTGGTCTTGAGGACAAAAGGAGATTGAGGAAGAATCGCACTGCTACAGCACCAACTCCAAATCAGACTTTTCCCTGCAGCCACTGTGGCCGGATCTGCCTGTCCCGCATTGGTCTTGTCAGCCACCAGCGAGCCTGCAGCAGACGTGGACTACTGCACCCTTCTTAAATCTTCGTTCGCGAAGTCAAGCCGAGAGAGACCTTGCAGATCAACTGCTATATATTATAGAAACTAGATATTTGCAGTGCAATTCAAGGTAAAGTTACATTCTTCTAAACCCATTGATTTCAGTGGACTTAGATGAGTATAATGCTGCTTAGAATTGCATTATGAGAGGGGGTTGTCTTTTTTCCCTCTGATTTGAGTCTGAGTTCTCCCAACCTGTCTGTCAGCCTTTAAAACTGAAATGTCAAGTCTGTAGGAATTATAGAAATTCTTAGACTAAATACACACTGGCCTGCTGCATGGCTTGTAGTTGCTGTTTCTTTGATAACTTAGTTAAAAGGCTTAGTTAAAATGCTTCTATATATGTCATGGTAATCCTGATGCTTCCAAAGAGATCAAAAATTCAAATAGATAGCTCGTCAGTGGGGCTGTAGCCAGGATTCTTTAGCTCAGGGCATTTTTAAAATTCAGGGGACACCTGAATTTCTGCTTCTGACCACAGGCCGCTTTCCGTACTTCTCTCAGCAAGAAGCAAGGAGACCGCTGCTGCCTCTTGCTTTCCTGTCCTGCTTTGTTAAGCAGGAGGGGAAAGAAAGGCAAGGCTGGCAGGCCTGGTCTTCCTGCTTCTCAAAGCTGCGAGAAGCATGGAGACCTGCCGCCTCTCATTCTCCCATCCTGCTCAGCTGAAGGGAGGGAGAGATACAGGACTGGCTCGGGGACCTCTGCTATAAGTCACAGAGCAGGGGCCCTAGAGGCCCCCCCATAGCTATGGGGCTGTTGGTCAGCATCCATCATTCCATTCACAGAGTTGCATTATTTTCCAATTTCTGGTATTCTTTCTAGGAGTTCTCTGTTAATCCTAACTGAAGCATCCTTTCTAGGTGCTAGGCACTAAAATGACCATTTGACATTTCTAGTTGTTAAAATGACCATTTGACATAATCATATTGGAGTCACATAATAGTGTGTTACAGTTGGAAATACTGAGCCCTGTAGATTTTCCAAATTACCTACAATATTCCCAATGCTTTCTACTGGTTTATTTTCTTCTCTGTCTGATGTTATGGCTCCATAACCTAATTGCAAAAGAGCCTCTGCAAATTCACAAACTATAGCATAACCAGCAAATTGTATTAATATATTTTTCCTCAAGCAGCTTTTTTGGACAATGCTCCAAATGTATGATGAGTTACTGCAGACCTGCAACTTATAAGTATTACTTCCTCTTGGAATTATAGGAAGTGCTCCAATTTATGCAATGGTAACTCCTCCCATAGTTAAAGTCTTTCTTTTCAAATCCTGAAGGTGGCAACCAATTTTGAAATTCCCAACCTTATTTTCTGATAAGTTATGTCTGCCCCAGACAGCTAGACATACTTTTATCACTCTCTCTCTCTTTGGACCAGGGCTTTTTTTGTAGCAGGAACTCCTTTGCATATTAGGCCACACTCTCCTGATGTAGCCAATCCTCCAAGAGCTTACAGGGCTCTTCTTACAGGGTCTACTTTAAGCTCTTGGAGGATTGGCTACATCAGGGGTGTGCGGACTAATATGCAAAGGAGTTCCTGCTACAAAAAAGCCTTGCTTAGAGCTGCCGAGATCTTGAGCCAGGTGGGGGTTCCTCTGCCCAAGAAGTTCCCATACTGGCCTACACTGGGCTGGTGGGGGGGGAATCCTCCCCCAATGTTGCCAGCACGATGATATCATAAGAGAACATAAGAGAAGCCATGTTGGATCAGGCTAATGGCCCATCCAGTCCAACACTCTGTGTCACACAGTGGCAAAAAAAAATTATATAAATATATATACACACACACATATATATACACACTGTGGCTAATAGCCACTGATGGACCTCTGCTCCATATTTTTATCTAACCCTCTCTTGAGGCTGTCTATGGTTGTAGCAGCCACCACCTCCTGTGGCAGTGAATTCCACATGCCAATCACCCTTTGGGTGAAGAAGTACTTCCTTTTATCCATTATAACCTGACTGCTCAGCAATTCCATCGAATGCCCACGAGTTCTTGTATTGTGAGAAAGGGAGAGAAGTACTTCTTTCTCTGCTTTCTCCATCCCATGCATTATCTTGTAAACCTCTATTATGTCACCCCGCAGTTGATGTTTCTCCAAGCTAAACAGCCCCAAGCGTTTTAACCTTTCTTCATAGGGAAAGTGTTTCAACTCTTTAATCATTCTAGTTGCCCTTTTCTGGACTTTTTCCAGAATATCTTTTTTGATATTCACAGCATTCACAGTGATGCCATCGCACTGGTGATGTTGTGCGCTGGCTGCTCTAGGAGCTTCTGGGGAAATGCTATGGTTTTCCCAGATGCTATAGTAATTTGAGAGGGAAAACTCTTTTTCCCAGAAGCTCCTAGAGCGGTCGGCAAATGACATCACTGGCACGATGACTTCATTTGTGAGTGATGTCATCGCGCCGCGTGCACTTGGCACTTGCAAAAACAATCCCCCACCAGAGGCTGTGGGGGACTTGGCAACCCTAGCCTTGCTGTGGACTACACAGAAACCTGGGAAGTATCCAGTGTTCACAATTCAGTGTTAAAAATACCCATCTCCCCTGATTCTCCCCCTTACAAATTTCATCTCCTACTGAAAGCACGTCTCTTTCTTCACTTTTAAACACAACACCTCATTAAATGAAATTCATTATTATTACAGAATGCAGTGAGGGGCCATCAGCTTACCTGACTAAAAAATACTAGACATTTTCATTCAGAACAAGTTTGTCAATGACTTTTAGTGACGATAGCTAAATAGAACCTGCATGTTCAGAACCAGTATATATGTTACTACAAGATACTCAAGACAGACAATGAAGAAGGGTGTTGCCTTCATCTCCTTCATGTGGGCTTTTCTGAGGTACTTGAATGGCCACTTTGTGAAACGGCATACTGAACCTGGTGGATTCTTGATCTGATCCAGCAGGGCACATCTTATATGTCTTTTTTACTTATTTTTCAGTCTGCAGTGTCTTTCTTTCTCCCTCTCTATGTTCTGATGATTTACGTCTGTCTTATATAACACATCATACCATATTCCTTCTTGGCTCAGAAGTCTTCAACCACACTGAAATTACCCATTTTTATTCATTGTGTAATTAATTTACTCCCATTCTTTTTAACAATTCTACTAACACATCATTTTGGCTTTGCTCAGTGTATAGTATCTCTAGACATCTCCCTTTTGCCAAAAATGTAATACCATCTTCATTTTACCCTTTGGAAAGAATTCTACAGTTCTTGTGACTAACACAATACCTTGAATAACTGAATTATCAAAAAAGGAGCAGAAACTAGAGGGTCTATCCTGCAACAGTGGATGTTATTCTGAAAGCGTTGTAAGGGAAAGGATTGGTATTGACCCTCTGCATATATTCCTGGTTATCTTTTCAGAGAAGATACCTTTTGAAGAAAAAATCATCTGGCTGTCAGCCTCATCTCCTTTTTAAACTTCAAGAAAAAATTTCTCTTCATTGTAAAACACTGTACAATTTAGTCTCTGAAAGTGGAATAGTGCCCACTGGTTTTTGGAACTGTTATATTGGGTAAGAGTTGCTAGAGTGAAGAGTGGGCAGGTTGCCATAAAACTATGGAAATGTTAGTGGGTTTTCCCACCTCTGCTAGTGGCATGATCTTTGGAATCCATAACATGATGAAGGCAAAGCATAGGTAAGGGCAAAACTATATGGCCGTTTTCCCACTAGCGTTTGCTCCGGCGTAGCGCCCCATTTACCTCCGGATCTTCTCTTGGATTTCACACATGTTGCTCCGGCGCTGCGCTTTGCTCCGGCGCTTCAGGGATTTTACGCCGGAGTATGTTTTTCAGCAAGTTGCCGGAGTTTCCGAAAACCTCCGGATCCACTCCGGATCCACTCAGCGGAGTTTCCTGTGCGAAATCCATCCACGCCGGATCGACTGCTTTGGGGGCGTCACCCTCTCCCTTTCCGTCCTCCCACCCCATCCACCCGCTTGGCCAATCATCAGCATTTCGCGGCGCTTCCCCAAAGTGCCGGCACGGCCATTTTTTTTTTTAAACTTCACAGTTTTGCGTAATAGCGATATTTCGAAATTAACAAATAGAAAAAAAAAAAACCCTCCTGGAATAGCCTCAATTGGCACTTCAATTGGTTTCGTTAGAATTTTTTTTTATTATTGACTTTAGTTGCGTTATTCCGCTGTTGCGTTATCTCGATAATGCGAAAACGACCATTGCTGGGGGGGGGGGGGAAATGTAGTGCCGGTGCGGGCCACAGCGTCCATGTGTGTGTGTTTTAAGAAGGGAATGCCTCCCTCAGCTGTGCCACCAGGATTTCTGGACCTGCACAAAATCGCCATGTATAAAATGGGAAGTTGGAGTCCTGCATTCTTCTCCCTGGCTACATTCCGCTCGGTTAGAAAGTAGACGCGACCGAGCTCCTCACACGCGCCACAGAAGGGGAAGGAGAGAATGGAGCGGGGGGGGGGAGCTCTGGCAGCAGGAATCAGTCAGGTCCCCGTTGCAAGCGCCAGCCGGGGAGGGGAAAGAGAGCGGAGGAAATTTGGGGGGGGGGGATCTAGTGCTTCAGAATTTGGGGGGGGGGAATCTAGTGCTAGGATTCTCCACTGTGAATGCTTCCGTTAATACATAAAGGGCTGTGGAGGATTCTACAGCTGCAGCCAATCCATAAGCAGCAGCAGCACACGTGATGCGGTTTGTCCAAGAAATGAAGGGGAGGCAGCAGCTCGATGTTACGTTAGTACGTTAGTACGTCATTACGCGACCAGACTTGCGCTTAAAAAAAAAATGATTGACAGGGCATCGGACTCAAGCCGATGCCAGTGGGAAAACGATTTGAGCCGGGGCTTCAGGGAAGGCGACGCCGCAAAGAGTCACTAGTGGGAAAACGAGAAAAATGCTCTGGACATAATTGCGCCGCGGAAAAAGGGGAGCAAACGCTAAGTGCGAAAACGGCCTATGTGTTGGGATCTCCCAAGTGCTTTTACTTTCTTATAAATAACTGGTGCAAAGAGATCTAATTTTAATTGGGTCTGTGACATGGGAAGGAGGGCTTTGTTGGTAGAGGCAACATTCGGCTGCTCTGCCCCTATGTTTTAGCTTCCTCTGAGCCCTCAGAGTTAAGCTACTTTCACTCATGGAAGAGAAAAGAGGGAAGTTTTCCCATTTCTACGAATGGCAGCCAATGATGTGGAATGACCTTTGGAATCCACAAAGATCAAGTCACACTTCTTTCAATATTCATTTTGTAATGAGAAACCTCCCTACAACCCCAGAGGACTTCTCTCGGCCTCTTAAGGCTGATGAGAAATTCTCAGCATGAACGAATAGCTTATCAGTGCCAGGGAAAATTCACATGGTATTCCTGTTCCTGTACCTGCAAGATGGGATGTAGCAGTATCATCATAGATCATAATTGTCTTGTGGGGTGGCCAAATGGAGCTCTCCCTTTCATTTAGTGGTGCATTCCATGCACTCCAGAAACCATTGGCTGATTACAGCTCAGTCAGAGTCTCTTGCCCCCCACTGACTGACTCCCCTGCCCTCGCCTACTCTGGCCCATAAAAGGTGTGGCCACCACCAGCAACAAACCTCTGCCGCCCTATCAACGGCCCACACAGACAGCCTGCCAATACAGGCAGCCTCTGAAGGCTGCTGAAATAGGCCAGGGAGCTGTCCCACCTTTCCTGAATTTCCTGCCTCTTTTCTGCCACTCCTTGTCTCCCTCCTCTCCTCAGCTTCATCCCAGGATGGTTGACTGAGTAGGAGATAGGGTTGCCAATTCCAGATTGGTAAATTCCTGGAGATATGAGGGGTGGAGCCTGGAGAGGGTTGGGTGTGAGGAAAGGTGGGGCCTCAGACAGGTACACCCTCCAAACTAGCCATTTCCTCATGGGAAACAACTGTTGCCAATCTCCAGGTGAGGACTGGAGAGCACTCAGAATTACAACTGCTCTCCAGAAGGCCTCTGAAGGAAAGGTCTTTCCTCCTGTGGAACCACTGTTGCCAATCTCCAGTGAGGGCTGGAGATCACTCAGAATTACAAATACTCTCCAGATGGCAGACATTGGCTCCTCTTGAGGTGAGGGGAGTAAATGCCTTCACTTGGGTGAGGCACTCGCCCAGAGCCTCCTTCTAGAGCCTGTTTTATTTTTCTTCACAATGGGCCTTGCTCCTACTTTTTTATAAAACAGAACAAAAAATGACAAAGAACATGAATTTGTGTGACTAACTGTTTTCATAGCTGCATAGCTGAACCATGACTGGAGGATTTCTTCCTCAAATATTTATAGGATAGTCACTTTTGAAGTTGCTAGGTATAGTTCTACAGAGCCTGTAAGGTAGAGATGTTCTACCAGGCTTTTGGTTGAAGACAGCAATAGTTTTCTATAGTGGCTGGCACCCTCTCTGTTTCCCCCCTCTTCCCCTAATTCTGATTTTGTGTTTCTCTTCTCCCACTCAGAAAGAAGACAGGCAGCCCAGAATTCAGAAGAAGAAAAAATAGAGACATATGAACATATGAAGCTGCCTTATACTGAATCAGACCCTTGGTCCATCAAAGTCAGTATTGTCTTCTCAGACTGGCAGCGGCTCTCCAGGGTCTCAAGCTGAGGTTTTCACACCTATTTGCCTGGACCCTTTTTTGGAGATGCCAGGGATTGAACCTGGGATCTTCTGCTTCCCAAGCAGATGCTCTACCACTGAGCCACCGTCCCTCCCCTAAGACATTATCTTGGACTTCTTTTTAACCTGGTCTTCTCCAATTTCTATTAACTTTTTATATTTTGTACATTTGTTTTATGGCTTTGTGCCTTTTGCTGTACATTGCCCAGAGCCTGCCACAAGCTGGGATAGGGTGATTAATAAACCAAATCACCATCGTCATTGTCGTCGTCATCGTCATCATCAGATTATCACCTTGTGAACACTTTAAGGAGAGGTTGTAGCTGGTACACCACCTGCTTTACATGCAAGAGATCCTCAATTCAGTCATTGAGAGCGTCTAGAAACTCAATCTCTTTCTCGCGACCTATTACGACACAGTTTTTACGTTTAGCCACTATCTTTAATCCTTCCATCATATTAGAATCGTCCTCTATCTTTTGATTTGGTGGGCAATAACAAACTCCCATAGTTAACTTTCCTTTTGGGTCCTCTATTTCAACCCAAAGCATTTCTAGAAGGGAATCTAATTCTCTGACCTCAGTTTTACTGGACCGTATACCCTCTCTGACATACAGAGCCACCCCATCTCCAACCCTTCCCTCCCCATCCTTCCGATATAACTTATATCCAGGAATCACCATGTCCCACTGATTCTCCTCATTCCACCAAGTAAGTTGGTTCATGATTCATGAGCAAACCCCATATTGAACCACATTTTTGTGGTTTTGCCCATCCCTACTGTGTATACATATTCAGCTTCGGTTGAGGATGCAGCTACAGTTTCTTGCTTCCCGCTGCTCCAGCTGACTGCCTTGCAGCTGTAGAAGAATACATATCCATTGGTTGACTTTCTGTCTGTAGTATTTCTTGCCCAGTCTTTTTCTATGTATCCCACTAGTCTGGGATTGCCACTAGTTAGTAACTTTTGTGCCATGCAGCTAATTTTCAGGTCTTTTGCAGTTCCTTTTGCTTGTGTAACATCTTCCTGTGTAACATACCCATAACTGCTGTGAAGTCAGGATGCATCAATGTGATTGATTTGATTTATTCAATTTATAGCCCACCCTTCCCACAAAAGAGCTCAGGGCAGGTTTCAGCATAATCATACAAACAATGGAATACACATTTAAATGTTTAAAAACTATTCCATTTTAACTACTCTACAGTTCTACAACTTTAAAATAATAAGATAATATGAAGTGATGGTGTCCAGAGCGGATTTCATTATAATCTAAGCGATCCAGAAGTCATAACTAAGTCCAACAAATTAAATTAAGAGACTGAGTCTTCATAAATAGTCCTCATTTCCAGAGCAGTGACTGTATAACAGTGGCTGTATGGTAGGAGAGGCCTGATGGCTTTACAGATGTGCTTATGTTCAGCAGTTTTCCAATCGCTTCTCTATATTGCTTGTTGGCAGGCAGAAGTTCACTACTTCCTTGCTGGTTTAGGTAGTTCAATCCCATAGTGTGCTTGCTGGTTTAGCTCCTTTCATATTCATGTAGTCCAGAAATTCTAGGATTTCCTGCTTCTGGTTGAGAAGATAGCTTCCATATACCTCTCATTATATTTGTATTCCAAGACAGTAGTTGATGTTTCCTATTTGCTTCACTTCTACTTCTTGATTCAAATGTTGAACTATTTCATCACAGTTCTCACTGTCCTATCTTACTGTCTTTTTGCTGTCTTCAGGGTCTTCTTCTCTTTTTTGTACATCAAACACTTCCTTTTCCAACATACAATATGTTATAATATTTCATTTAGAATATTTACCTGAGGCAGTAACTCACTTTTTCAAAACACTTAGGTAAGCAATCAGATGCTCATTTATTAAAGAATCTAACCAATTAAATTATGTTTTAAGAAAAGCAAAGGGCTTTTAAAATTGGAACAAGAATCTAGATGAATTATTATGTGCATGATAATTCTTGATAGGAGATTGACTTTAATTAAAGGTATCTTTGCTGAACAAAACACAATAATGGGATTAATGTATGCCTTTAATTAAGATTTAAAAGTCCCCCCCCCCCGAAGTTAATATTATCAGCTTTGGAAGGAGAAGAGCTTTTGGGTGTGTGTGGGGATTCATCATGAATCCTTTTTTAGAGAAGAAGAGGGAGTGGCATTATATTTGTTTTGTGCCATCAAGTTGCTTCCAACTTATGATCACTCTATGAATAATGTCCTCAAAAATATCCTATTGTTACCAGCTTGTTCAAGTCTTACAAACAGGGACATGGCTTCCTTGACTGAATCAATCCATCTCATGTTGGGTCTTTCTCTTTCCTGCTGCCTTCAACTTTTCCTAGCATTATTGTCTTTTCCAGAAACTCTTGCCTTCTCATAATGTGACCAAAGTACGATAGCTTCAGTTTAGTCATTTTAGCTTCTAGGGATAGTTCAGGCTTGATTTGTTCTAGAACCCATTTATTTGGAACTTTGGTGGTCCACAATATTCATAAAACTCTTCTCCAACACCATATTTCAAATGACTTTCTTCCTGTCCAGCTTTCACACTCATATATAGTAACATGGAATATTATAGCATGCATTATCTTGATTAGGGATGGGCATGAACCAGAAAAATGTGGTTTGGTTCACTTCATGGTTCATGGTATGCCCCATTCACAAACCACAGACTGCCATGAACTTTTAGCTGCCTCATAAACTGGTTCAGTTTGTGAGGTTCCTGAGGTGGTGGAATACCACCCCCTTGTGTGCTAGAGACATCAAGCTCCCAGGGACTCTCCAGATCTGCCCTCCAAGTTTGGTGAGGATTGGATTTATGGGGTATGAGTTACAGCCCCCCCAAGAAAGGTGCCCCAAGAAAGTGCTTTCTGGGGAAATTACCTCAGGGCACCTTCTTTATTGGGGGGTGGGGGATAACCTAGGATTGCCAATCCCCAATTGACATCAATTGACCTAGGATTGCCAATCCCCAATTGAATCCCCTGGTTTGTAGGCTCTATCCCTGCTTCAGGGTTATCAGAAAGTGGAGGGGGGGATAACATGGCTGCTTAGCACTCCATCATACCCTATGAAGGCTGATCCCTATAGGGTATAATGGAAAATTGATCCATAGGTATCTGGGGCTCTGGGGGGCTGTTTTCTGAGGGAGAGGCACCAAATTTTCAGCATAGTATCTGGTGCCTCTCCTCAGAAAACTCAACAAGTTTAAAGAAGATTTCACCACAGGGTCCAATTTTATGAGCCCCAAAAGAAGGTGCCCCTATCTTCCATTATTTCCAGTGGAGGGAAGGCATTTAAAAGACATATAGTCCCTTTAAATGTGATGCCCAGAACTCAATTTGGAGTTCAGTCATGCTTGTCACAACCTTGCTCCTGGCTCCACCCCCAAAGTGTCCTGACTCCACTCCCCAAAATCCTCAGATATTTCTTGAGTCAGACCTGGCAACCCTACTGGGACCCTGTAAATCCAATCCTCACCAAACTTGGAGGGCAGGTAGAGGAGAGCCCACCAGAGGTCCCCTGTGAGTTTGGTGTCTCTAGCTTGCACATAATCTATTCTATATACTCCTGAACCTGCACCTGTCAAAATGACGGTCATTTTGAGAGGTGCTGTTTCAGGATGTTCGGAATTGCATAGAATGGATCCTGTGCAAGCTAGAGACATCAACGTCTCAGTAGACCTTTCCTGGATGCTCCTTTACATTTCCACACAAATTGTTGCTTTGAAGTTATGTAAATGTTTTGATTGAGCAGAGACTGGAAACTTCTCCATTCACAAACTGGCACAAACCTCCGTGAACAGCTTGAAAGTTTGTGGAAAGTTTATTTTCATTTAGCCACCATGAGCCTGACTTTATGAATCATGAACTGGCCAAAATTCATAATGGACTTTAGTTCATGAGCTGTTTCATGCCCATCCCTAATCTTGATCTTGGTTGTCAATGACATACCTTTACACTTAAGAATCTTTTCTGGCTCCTTCATTAGAGATAGCATGATTTTTCTGTTATGTTTTCTAAAAAACATTTTATTTTAACCAGCACAAAAATCAATAGACTACACAATTGGGCAAAAAAAAATGTAGATAGATCGCCCCCTAGTTATTGCTCTGTGGATAAATGGAGCCCTTTCTTCAATGGAATGTTTTTGAAAATGTATGGTATCTATTTAAAAATATTATCTGTGAAGCATAAAAGGAAGAAACTCGATTTGTTTGTTTATTTGAATACTACAAATTATATCCAATTTGCAACCATTTTGGATACTTTTAAGGCTTATATAAGAGAGATTTAATGAGTCATATCTAAAAAGGAGGGAAGAGATACTTGTTAAAACATAAATCTATAGATAATGACAATACATATAGAAGATCAGGAATACATTAAGGAACAAGAGAAAAACGAAAGCTAGACATCATGGTTACAAAGCATATTGTGCAAAATCATTTATACCTTAGACTTGTATTTGCAGCCATACATGGAAAATAGGGGGGGGGGGGGGTTATATTAAACACAAGAATTAATAATTAGTTTATAAATGCTTATGTTGGTGTACATTTAGGAACAGACCCTTCAGCAGAGGAACCTCAGAACAAAATTTTGGTTAAAAAAAAGAAGATATGAAGTAGATAAGAAAGTGGGAGCTCTGTAAATGAATCCCCTACAGGTTTTTGTTTTGTGTGCGTATGAGTGTGTGTTGATTTGGTGTCATTGAATTGGTTCAGAATGACCCTCTTGCATCCTTTTGGTCAGGATGCATCCTTTAAGAATAGACTCTAGTAGATTAAGGGGTACAGAACTAAGAAGTGCCCAGTGGCACAAGGAAAGGAGGACAGAAGGTTGCATCTCCCCTTATGCAGAATCCAAGTTCAAGTTTTTATCTCAGTCTATCTCGAAGCAGCTACATAGTTCCTACTAGGGATGTGAAAGATAAACAAACAAATAAAATTCGGATTTGGGGGCAAAAATATTTTTGGGCTGGCAGAATATCCCTAAATATCAAGTTCAGTGCCTGAATCTGATTCTGGAGATATTCAGCTATTCCCAAATATACAGAAACAGACTATGCACTGAAAAATCTTTTCTGCAGTCCCTTTACCAGCCTGGTTTAAATGGACTGCAGAAGAAAAAAAAGGGGGAGATAGCTAATTGGCAGGAAGCAGTTTCCCAGCCTCTCAGTTGTTTCATTGATCATTTCTGCAATCTTTTTAAATCAACAACTGGGAGAGAAGTCACTCCAGATGCAAAGATATGTAAACAACAACAGTTGTAGTGACTAAATTACTATGTATTACTTAACAATCAATGAAAAATACAAATAAATCATGCATGTATTATCGCTCAGGAGTCCCAATGTACAGGTCGTTGACTTTAAAAAGTCCTGCTTCAAGGTCTCTTCAAGCATAGGGTGCTCCATAAAACTTTAAGTAAGCATTATCATCAATAAACGCTTCCGATGTATTTCCACTGCGCTCCCTGCTGCACTATATTTTCAATACTAATATGGGAATAAAAAATTCTCCACAAAAACTTGAAAGCAGTGCCACGCTCACTAACAGCTCAAGTGATAATATATGCATGATTTATTTGTATTTTTCATTGATTGTTAAGTAATACATAGTAATTTAGTCACTACAACTGTTGTTGTTTACATATCTTTGTCTCTTTAAACCAGCCTGGTTTAAATTAAATGCAGAAGTAGTTTTTTTTTTGGGGGGGGGCAGCTGAAAGGTAGGGAGTCGCCTTCCTGTCTCTCAGCCATTTCCCCAGTCCACCTGGTTCCTGAGGTTTTGGGGGGTTTTACTTCTTTTTGATATTATTTGGCCAAACTTTGCAATATAGCCCGTTTCCTTGTGCTACATCTTACTTCACTATTACAGCGGCTCCATTTCTACTGTGTTTGTCATTTCCCAAGTAAAATACTTTGTAATTTTATGAATGAAAATGTCCACTAATCCAGTCCACTTTACTTCACTCACTCCCAGGACTGCAATGTTTAAACATTCAATTTCTCATTCTACTGTTTTGAGTTTACCTTGACTCATATTTCTCACATTCCATGTTCCTATTCTATGTGTTAAACAGCTTTGGACTTCTCTTTGGCATCCATTCATATCAACAACTGAACATTCTTTTCACTTTAATCTATTTGCATTAAGAATAGTGCTACTTGTCCTCTGCTCATACTTGTCCTCTGTGCTTCCCCAGTAGATAATGGAGTGCTGTCTGACTTGGGGGGGGGGTTGCTTTCCAACACTGCATCTTTTTTTAATTTATTCCTGTTTTTCTATTTAATGTAACATGTGTAATCAGGCAGCAGACCTTGATCCTTTATTTCCCTGTTTAATTCTCCCTGTGTGCACACACTCACAAGCTCTAACTGTATGTGTGTGTGAGTGAGAGAGACAGAGAGAGAAATGTAACCTTAATTGTTGCTTTTGCAGTTGGCTTCTTTCCCTTAAGGCATCAGACACTAGGTTCAGCCTTCCCTTCACACTCCTCTCAGATGATAATCACTCTACCTGACTATACCATCTGCTTTCTATAAGTACTTCTGCTAACCTAAACTGGAAGTATTGTACAAAACAAGAAAAACAAACCATCAAGGACACATGAAGCTGCTTTATACTAAATCAGGCCGTTTCAGCAGCTGTCTAGGGTCTCAGGCAAAGGACTTTCACATAATCTGATCCTTAGAGAAGCCAGGGACTGAGCCTGGGATCTTCTGCATGCAGAGCAGATGTTCTGCCACTGAGACACAGAAACTCCCCTGAGAAAATGAATCAAAGTCAACCTCGAGGGCAAGGCAGGGTATCCACAGCACGGAGGCCTGGAACAAACTATGCAGAGGTCTCCCTTCCATGGTGAAAACAAAAACATTCACACCAGGGCAGCATCAGTCTTCTTTAAAGAATGCTCTGAGAAGTCCCTGAATGTCCATGCATGTCCCCTCATACTCTTTCTCCCCATCTTGATCAGTCTCAGCCCCCACTGTGTGGGTTTCCAGTCCTAATTGCATCAGAGTCCTAGAGGGATGCCTTCCTGTAGGTACCAGACCTTCCATGACTATTGGTGTGCTGGGATGCAGCTTACTCTCAGGTGCTTTCTTCACCCACTCCTAGACTTCTCAGGGATCTGTCCATACCTATCCATTATCCTCAGATTCCATGGTCCCTGGTGTGTCATAATGGTGTCACAAGTGGACCAGTAAGCCCTTGACCTGTTTTAGTGCTTTAGAAGATAGCTTTCCAGCCTATTTAGGTATACCCTAAATGTGGTTTGGATCCTGTTACTGTTAGGTGGATCTGCAACTGGTTGACAGATCGCACCCAAAGAGTGTTTGTGAATGGTTTTTCTTCCTCTTGGAGAGGAGTGACAAGTGGAGTCCCTCAAGGATCTGTCCTGGGCCCTGTTTTGTTCAACATCTTTATAAATGATTTGGGTGAAGGAATAGAGGGAATGCTTATTAAGTTTGCAGATGATACTAAATTGGGAGGGGTTGCAAATATGGTAGAAGAAAGACACAGGATACAGGATGACCTTGACAAGCTGAAAAACTGGGCTAAAGCCAATAAAATGAATTTTAACAGGGATAAATATAAACTTCTGCATTTAGGTAGGAGAAATCCAATGCATAGTTATCGGATGGGGGAGACTTGTCTTAGCAGTAGTATGTGCGAAAAGGATCTAGGGGTCTTAGTTGATCATACGCTGAACATGAGTCAACAGTGTGATGTGGTGGCTAAAAAGGCAAATGCAATTTTGGGCTGTGTCAACAGAAGTATAATGTCCAGATCACTTGAAGTGATGGTATCTCTTTGCTCTGCTCTGGTAAGACCTCACCTGGAGTATTGTGCTCAGTTTAGGGCAATACATTTTAAGAAGGATACGGACAAGCTGGAAAGGGTCCAGAGGAGGAGGATGAAGATGGTGAGGGGTCTGGAGACCAAGTCCTATGAAGAAAGGTTGAAGGAGCTGGGAATGTTTAGCCTGGAGAGGAGGCAGCTGAGAGGTGATATGATCACCATATTCAAGTACTTGAAGGGCTGTCATATAGAGGAGAGTGTGGAATTGTTTTCTATGGCCTCAGAAGGCAGGACCAGAACTAATGGGTTGAAATTAAATCAAAAGAGTTTCTGTCTCAACATCAAGAAGAACTTCCTGACAGTTAGAGCGGTTCCTCAATGGAACAGACTCCCTCGGGAGGAGATGGGCTCTCTTTCCTTGGAGGTTTTTAAATAGAGGCTAGATGACCATCTGACAGCAATGAAGATCCTGTGAATTTAGGGGGAGGTATTTGTGAGTTTTCTGCATTGTGCAGGGGGTTGGACTAGATGACCCTGAAGGTCCTTTCCAACTCTATGATTCTATGACCCATGAGATAATTCTATCCTGTGAGGTCTGGTCCTATCAGAAAGATTCCAGATGCCTTCTCTGAATGTCCTACTTCAATTCCAGAAAGAAGAAAGTCTCTAGCACTTTTCCATGTGGAGATACAAAGAAAACACCTGGCAATATTCTAGCTACTCAATTGATCAATCAAAAGCAAATCTGGTCCAAGATCTCCAACAGATGAAAACAATGCTACAATAATTAAGAAACATTAGTGGTTTTTAAAACAATATATGTTAATTAATATTTAAGACATGAGATTTCCTAAATTTAAATTAATATTTAAGTCATGAGACTTCCTAAATTTAGTTTTTGCCTGTTTGATTGATATTTCCCCCAGTACTCAGTGCACCCTTTTGCACCTTAACACCACAAACATATTGCTGTCGCTGTGGCTCCCCTGAGTTATTTTGCTATCTGCATTTCTGTGACAGTGTTAAATGTAAAAGAGCTCTGGTCTGAGTCTGAAGGCAGAAAACATTAAGAAGAAGACAGTAAGGGATAGCCTCTATCAAATCACTTGAGGATCAAGAAAAGTTGGCTTGTCTTAGCCTACCCAAATGGGTAGAGGTATCCATTTTTTTTAAAAAAAAAACTGGGTTTCTACAACATAACTTTATATTCCAATTAAAATATCTGCCTAACTATGACAATCAAAGGGCCCTTGAGTGTTGACCAAACCAGAATATGCTAGAGTATTACCTTAAAGTGGGGAACACCCTTATCCAGGAACCAGGCAGAAATAAGCAAGGCTGAGGCCATGCCTGGAAATGTGCCATCAGTTGCCTTAGCACCCATCAGGTCTGGCATGTATTTTAGAAAGGAGGCAGGGCTCAGGTAGCAGACTGCATCTTGGAACAGGCCAGAGGCTGGCAGTGTCTGGGGCCTGTGCAGGTCCACAGAACAACATTAAAACCTCAGGGGAGGGCAGAGTACAAGAGAGAAGGACCCAGCCAGGGAGGCCATTGGCCCAGATTTCCTTCGCTCACTGTGGACCTGCCCTGGAAGAGAGGGCATTAGAGGAGTCCAGGGTCAGCCCACCTCCAAACAATCCTTTATTAGGCTGGCCCAATAAGAGTGATAAAGGAAGGGCATCTACAGCCAATGGACTAGCCAAAGGCTGAATACAGAAGGCTTAGGGTTCAGCTGAACTCCCCTCCTCTCCCTAAGCTAAAGCCCAGCCCTTGGCTTGCTGAAAAAATGGCCTTTGATGGCATGCCCACCCTGGAGTTAGGTTGACAGTTCCAGGTTGGAAAATATCTGGAGAAGTTTGCAGTGGAGCATGAGAAGGGAGGGGTTTGGAAAGGGAAGGGGCTTCAATGTCATAGAGTCCACCTTCCAAAGTGGCCATTCTCTCCAGGTAAACTGATCTCTGTCGCCTGGAAATCAGTTGTAATCCCAAGTGATCTCCAGCTACAATCTGGTGGTTGGCAAGCCTAGTCAGAGCCTGGCACTTATGTTCTTCTGATGAAGGGGGAGGTTTTTGTTTTTGTTTTAAAAACCCAACATTTCACTGGAAGCATCTCGAGATATGAAGCTGGAATTTTGTGATCCCAATTGTGTCAAATGTCCATGGCCTTCTAGTTAGTGAGGCAAAAATGTTTTCCGCCCTGTATGTCTCATATACTTTCCCAACTTTTGTAATATTATAATGAAGCATATACACTGCTATTTTATGTTCATTTACCAGCACATACTTTCAAAATGTGACTAAGCAAATGTAGCATATTTAATGTTCCAAAGGCTATATTTTTAAAGTACTACAAATACTACATTCTAGTGACCTAGAGGAATCTGACTGCAAAGCCTACTTATAATTTTGATGCTGAATCTTAGAGACGTGCCCTTTTCCCTGGTGTAAACAAAGGATACGTGTTTGTGTGTGTGTGTTTTAAGCTGAACTCTTCACTTCTAATTTTCTCACATTTATGAATGGTCTACAGAAAGGCTGTTTTGATTTAAAAGTTGGAAACATCAACACTGTTTGGCCTTCTGTGCTGTGTATAAATGGACGTCATATAGATATTGGCCTCCATTTTTATACTTGCAGAGAATCTGGTGTCAGATTTTTAAGCCAGGTGCATTGACCAAATGTCAAGCCAGTAATGAAAGGTGGAGCATTCTGCTGGGCACAGCTGCCAAGTACTGCCTTGCCTGTCAGTTTCATTAGCCATCCAATTGTTTCATACTTTTCCTGGGGGCCATTAGGTAGTTAGCATCTCTAGGCCATTCTGACAGCATAAGATGGCATCTTTTATTATAACCTTTAGAAAGTAAAACTGACAATGCCATCCAGATTCAGAAAATGAAATTCAATTGCTGGAGCATTTCATAATATTGCCATGTCAGATATTTTACATTATCGGAACTGTCAACATCTCACAGAATTAGCGTTACATTACATAAAATGGATGACTGAGTCTTAAAATATCCAACATGACTAATGATAGAAGGAGGTACCCAATCGTTGTTATGAAATACAGTGGGGAGGGAAAGAACCCCAAGTGTTCCTTGGTCTTTAATGAGGCTTTTGCTCATTTTTATGATCCTCCATGCACCTCGGACCAGTCAGCAAGTGATGGAGAACACACAGGATATTTACAAGCAGGGAGGAAAAGAATAGGCTGTCGGATTCTGACAAATTATCCCTGGAGAAGAAAATAACTCCTTAAGAAATATAGTTGGTGCTAAATTTAATAAAAGCAGGGCCAGATGGATTCCCTCTGGAATTCTACAAGACCTTTCATGCATGCTTTATCCCCACCGCTGTCAGAGACTTACTGAGAAGTTTTAATACAGTATCTGAAGCATTCCCCCTCTACCCATCGACTATCATTATTTCCCACCCTACCTTAGAGAAGCAGGGCAAATGTAATGGTACAGACCTTAGATACAAACTACGAGATGGATGCCACGTTTCTGGCTGGCTGTGGTGAAGACAGAAAATAAATTTTCCTTTTCAGTGACCCATTTAGGAAGATAGAGATGTTTACTGTAAATTATCTTCTAATGACATATCCATTCAGTACTACAAGGGGGGGATCCATTTCTGCTTACACACTCAGGCATTTAAAAGAGTTAAATTGAGCATTATCATTGAGCTAAGGTTGCATCCACATGTGGTTGAATATTGTACTATTGTTGCACTATATAGTCAAAGCAATCCAGGAGGTGTATGCCAGCTATAGCACAACAAGAATGTAACATCCCACCAGTGTGTGTACATAGTCATTGTCAAGCGTGCTCATTTCTGGACTGCAGTTTCCTAGGTAGAGAGCAGGTCATCAGCTCTCCATTTCTCCCCTCCTTATTTATGGCCAGCGGGCAAGTAATAAAACCATCTGGAACTGGGATGTTTATACTACAGACTGGCTGCTATTACCTTCAAGTCGCCTCTCCCATGGTTTCACACAGGCAACCCTTATCTCTGCTCAAAGAAGTGTGAGAAGGTTTGATGTTTCCAACAGCCTAAAATTCCTTAGTACTAAAATAGATAGTTGCTTTGTAATCTTTGAACCTGTGACTCAAGTATGCATCTGTAGTGTAACCTATGATGATATCCTATATAGCAACTGTGTAACTGTTTGTACCCCATTACTCCCAAGGCTTGTTTCCTTGGTAAAGCTCCTGAGTTTCTAACAATAAACCTACTTTTGATTAAAAACAAAGGACTTGGTTATTGGGAAATATTGGCGCTTGACATTTTGGGAGTAATCCCACCTGGGGACTTAACCAAATTGGAAACTTTCTACCACGATGGCGGAGAGAGCTCCAGATAATGGAGAGGCCCCAACAACCCAGAACAGCCAATTGGCAAGGATCAAAGACCCAACACAGCCCCAAGGCAACCTCCGTGGCACATACTCAATGCCAGGAGGCCAGCTGGTAGAGGGTCCCCACTGCACATACAGCAACTGTTCATAACCCCAAAGGATTGGGGCCCCAGAAGGTTTACTAGCCTGATGGATGAAGCACCTGCTTGGAGAGAAGCAATCTTAGCGCTGCCTCCCCTATGCACATGGATGGGGGACAACAGCGATCAAGGCACTTCTGAGGCAAGTGGGGGCGATGGTTGAAAAGAATGGGGTCCCGATCCAATCCCAGATGAGGAGGAGGAGGAACAAAATCCCAATCCACGGGACTTCCTCCAAACAATGAGGTTGGAGATGACCAGAATTCTCAGGGAAGAAATGCAAGCGAACAATGCCTTCGTGACCCAAGAAGTGCAGAGGCAGCTCGACCGGGCTTTGCCACCACCAGTGCCGAGAGGGGGGCAACCACAACAACCCCCTCCACCCCAACCTCAACAACCTCAGCAACCCCAGCCTCTGTCGCCGCTGAGGCCCAGAGATTATGGCAGGGGCTGCGAGCTGGATGCCACCTTTGACGGGAACCCCAAGAAGGTGAAATACTTTTCGATACAAGCTAATAGCTTCATGTTCTATTGGGAGCACACCTTCCCCACTGAGTTTAGCCGAGTGGATTACTTAGGCTCCAAACTAAAAGGAGCTGCCAAGAGATGGTATGTAAGCCTATATGAAACACGGAGCCCTGATCGAAACATGGTGGCAGTGTTCCTTTGAGCACTACTAACAGTATGAAGATCCTTTACAAGGGACGTTAGCGCTGATGACCCTGAGAGACCTACAACAAGGATCCAAGGCAGTAAGAGAATATGCTGCAGAGTTTCGGGCTAACGTCGCTAACGTACGAGGATGGAATGAGCAGATGAAAATTGAGCAGTTCCAGAGAGGTCTGAATGCCAGCGTGCTGCATCGAGCCCTCCAAAAAGCTTGCCCTGCCTCGCTGGTGGGGTGGGTACAACTGGCGGGAGAAGTAGAAATCAACATGAAGAGAGTGGCTCTCCAGTGCCAACAGCAGCAAGGGAGAAAGGGGAGACGTGAGTCTCAGCCGGGGGCAAAGGCGAAAGGGCGGAAGGCAGGCCAGTCCGGGGGGGCAACTAAACCACCCACCCTCTGGCACTGCTTTTGATGCGGAGACCCTAACCATGTGGCGGCAAACTGCCCCGAGCAACCTCGAGGCCCCCCCTCACTCCAAAGGCCAGTGCGCTCAAAACGAAGAAGGCGGAGGGACAAACAAAGGAGCCAGCAAAGGGCAGCTCAGCATCCGCAACCCCTTGGGAAGAGGAGATCATCGTCATCAATGAACTGGGAGAAGAAACCTGGGAAGAAGAACCGGCGGGAAATGAGAGCGACCTGCACAGAGCGGTACAGAGCAGCAGGTTGTGGAACTAACAACACTACTGAGGGTGAGAATTACGGGGAGTTTGTTTTTCATCCCACTGACTTTATTGAACCCTAATCTTAAGCGGTTTATAAACTCCTGAGTGCTATTAGATTCTGGGTGCACCAGAGACATAATCACACCCAAACTAGTGGAGGCTCTCAGACTCCCTATGAGTCCCCTGCAGCACCCCATACAATTTGAGCAGATGGATGGGATGGTAATGAAGGGGGAACCCTTCATGGAACAAACCCAAGGTGTGCTGGTAGAGATAGAAGATCACTAGGACACAGAGATCTTTGTCGTGGACCCCTTATCATCATTTGACATCGTCCTGGGGTGGGATGGCTGTCTAAACATGAACCTAACATAAGGTGCTCGGACCAAATCATAGACTTTAGAAATGGAGGGTGCGAGCCTCACAGATGGAACAAGGAATGAGGCCCCGGACCTCCCCCCCGAATGAGAAACTATGCCTCACCATAGAAGAAGTGAGATCGATTCCGAAAGAGTATAGAGACTTAAAACGAGTGTTTAGTGAAGAAGAAGCTAACGAACTCCCCCCCCCCCATCAGGGAAGATAGAACTAATTCCGGGGCAGAGCCCTCCCAGAGTCAAATTATACTCCATGGGGTGAGCTGAAAAGGCAGAGCTCCACAAGTTTTTAGACAAGAACCTAAAATGTGGGTACATACAGCCGGGCACTGCCCCCCATGCCGCCCCAGTTCTCTTTTGGAAGAAAAAAGATGGGGGGGCTGAGGCTATGCATGGATTTTAGGGGAATCAGCACGATTTCAACATCCAATGCATACCCCATACCCCTCATAAAAGACCTATTAAGCACCTTGTTGGAGTGAAAGATTTTTACCAAGCTGGATCTGGGAGATGCTTACTTCTGGGTGCGCATAAAAGAGGGAGACAAATGGAAAACAGTGTTTAACATGCCGATGGGACAATTTGAATATTTAGTCATGCCATTCAGGTTGCAAGGCGCCCCTGGAGTCTTCATGAACTTCATAAACAAAGAGCTATGAAAGTATTTGTACTGAGGGGTAGTGGTGTACCTGGAAGATATAATTATTTATTCCAAAGACCTCCCCTCACATGTGAAATTGGTGAGGGAAGTGTTAGCAACCCTCTATGAGAATCAACTGTATGCGAAACTATCCAAGTGTGAGTTCCATAAGACGGAACTGGATTACCTGGGCTACAGAGTGTCGGGGAAGGGTTTGGCGATGAACTCAGCGAAAATACAAGCAGTGCTAGATTGGGAACCCCCAAGGACACGTAGACAGCTCCAATCCTTCATTGGATTTGCAAATTTTTACTGCAATTTTATACAAGGGTTTGCCCACACAATGCTCCCCTTGACGGACCTCCTTAAAATGAAAGGGAGAGGTCCCGAGGCCAAGTAGCCGGGAGCCAAATTGAATTGGACAGAAAGCTGTCAAGAGGCATTCACCAAATTAAAGAGACTGTTCACTAGTGAACCCATCCTGATTCATCCCAATGAATTCAAACCCTTTGTGGTCCAATGCGACGCCAGCAATGTTGCCGTGGGGGCAATTCTAATGCAACCATTTAGGGGGCCTAAAACCCTGTGCTTACATCTCCAAAAAATTTTCCCAAGACCAAAGGAACTGGTTGGTGTGGGACAAAGAAGCATTCACTGTAACGTTCATGTTAAAGACATGGAGATCTTGGCTAGAAGGAGTGAGGGTTCCATTTGAGATATGGACAGACCATAAAAATTTGAAAGCCCTAACAGGGCATCAAAAACTACCTAAGAAGCAGATCCAGTGGGCGGGATTCTTCGCCAAATTCAATTTCAAACTGAAACACATCCGGGGTCTAAGAATTTCTTAGCAGACACCCTATCACGCCCCCCCCCCCCCCTCCCAGCACAACAGCCAAAGAAAGGAAGTGATCGATTCATTAATCTTCCCCAGTTACTTGGGGGAAGCTGTGACCACCCGCTCACAGTCAAAGCGTGAAAAACCTGAAGAGCAATGAGGGGGGACTGATTAAAGAGGTAGAAAAGGAAAAAGATGCAGTACCCGAGGGGGTGAAAAAGGGGGAGGGAGGCTTCTGGTACAAGGACAATAAACTACATATCAGAGAGCCTCCGGAGAGAAGTGCTACAATCCTGCCATGACAACAAGATAGCCGGGCATTTTGGGGTATTTCAAAACCCTGTACCTAGTGAATAGTCAGTTTTGGTGGCCGTTTATGTAAAGAGACATATCTGAGTATGTAGCCTCTTGCCCAATTTGTCTAATGGCTAAAAGGCGAGGGGGGAAATCGCTGGGATTATTACAACCACTGGAGACAGCAGCCCGACCTTGGTCAGTAATGTCGTTGGACTTTATCATGGAACTCCCTCCTTCCCAGGGAATAAACATAATCCTTGTAGTAGTGGACACCTTTTCTAAACAAGCGCACTTCATCCCATGCTCCCAAATACCCACAGCTAAAAAACTAGCTCAATTATTCTTCCAAAATTTCTTCAAATTTCTTCAAATATATTAGAAGCAGGAAACCAGCCAGGGAGGCAGTGGGGCCCTTGGATGACCATGGGGTAAAAGGATTACTGAAGGAGGAAAGGGAAATGGCTGAGAAGCTGAATGCATTTTTTGCCTCTGTCTTCACTGTGGAAGATGAGAACTTTTTGCCCGCCCCAGAACCACTAATTTTGGAAGGGGTGTTGAAAGACCTGAGTCAGATTGAGGTGACAAAAGAGAAGGTCCTACAACTGATAGACGAATTAAAAACTAATAAATCACCAGGTCCGGATGGCATACATCCAAGAGTTCTGAAAGAACTCAAAGTTGAACTTGTGGATCTTCTAACAAAAATCTGTAATCTTTCATTGAAATCTGCCTCTGTTCCTGAGGACTGGAAGGTAGCAAATGTCACCCCCATCTTTAAAAAAGGGTTCCAGAGGAGATCCGGGAAATTACAGGCCTGTCAGTCTGACTTCAATACCGGAAAAGTTGGTAGAAACCATTATCAAGGACAGAGCGAGTAGGCATATTGATGAACACGGGTTATTGAGGAAGACTCAGCATGGGTTCTGTAGGGGAAGATCTTGCCTCACTAACCTGTTACATTTCTTTGAGGGGGTGAACAAACATGTGAACAAAGGAGACACGATAAATGTTGTTTACCTTGACTTCCAGAAAACTTTTGATAAAGTTCCTCATCAAAGGCTCCTTAGAAAGCTCGAGAGTCATGGAGTAAAAGGACAGGTCCTCTTGTGGATCAAAAATTGGCTGAGCAATAGGAAGCAAAGAGTGAGTATAAATGGGCAGTCTTTGCAGTGGAGGACGGTAAGCAGTGGGGTGCCGCAGGGCTCAGTTCTGGGTCCCATGCTCTTTAACTTGTTCATAAATGATTTAGAGTTGGGAGTGAGCAGTGAAGTGGCCAAGTTTGCGGATGACACTAAATTGTTCAGGGTGGTGTGAACCAGAGAGGATTGTGAGGAACTCCAAAGGGATCTGTTGAGGATGGGTGAGTGGGCGTCAACGTGGCAGATGCAGTTCAATGTGGCCAAGTGCAAAGTAATGCACATTGAGGCCAAGAATCCCAGCTACAAATACAAGTTGATGGGGTGTGAACTGGCAGAGACTGACCAAGAGAGAGATCTTGGAGTCATGGTAGATAACTCACTGAAAATGTCAAGACAGTGTGCATTTGCAATAAAAAAAGGCCAACGCCATGCTGGGAATTATTAGGAAGGGAATTGAGAACAAATCAGCCAGTATCATAATGCCCCTTTATAAATCGATGGTGCGGTCTCATTTGGAATACTGTGTACAATTCTGATCAACGCACCTCAAAAAGGATATTATAGCATTGGGAAAAGTGCAGAAAAGGGCAACTAGAATGATTAAAGGTTTGGAACACTTTCCCTATGAAGAAAGGTTAAAACGCTTGGAGCGCTTTAGGTTGGAGAAACGTCGACTGCAGGGTGACATGATAGAGGTTTACAAGATTATGCATGGGATGGAGAAAGTAGAGAAAGAAGTCCTTTTCTCCCTTTCTCACAATACAAGAACTCGTGGGCATTCAATTAAATTGCTGAGCAGTCGGGTTAAAATGGATAGAAGGAAGTACTTCTTCACCCAAAGGGTGATTAACATGTGGAATTCACTGCCACAGGAGGTGGCGGCGGCTACAAGCATAGCCAGTTTCAAGAGGGGGTTAGATAAAAATATGAAGTAGAGGTCCATCAGTGGCTATTAGCCACAGTGTGTGTGTGTGTGTGTGTGTGTGTGTGTATTTGGCCACTGTGTGACACAGAGTGTTGGACTGGATGGGCCATTGGCCTGATCCAACATGGCTTCTCTTATGTTCTTATGTACTACAGACTGGCTGCTATTACCTTAAAGTTGCCTCTCCCACGGTTTCACACAGACAACCCTTATCTCTCCTCAAAGAAGCATGAGAAGATTTGATGTTTCCAATAGCCTAAAATTCCTTAGTACTAAAATAGATAGTTGCTTAGTAACCTTTGAACCCGTGACTCAAGTACTGTAGTGTAACCTTTGATGATATCCTATATAGCAACTGTGTAACTAAGAACATAAGAGAAGCCATGTTGGATCAGGCCAACGGCCCATCCAGTCCAACACTCTGTGTCACACAGTGGCAAAAAATTTTATATATACACACACACTGTGGCTAATAGCCACTGATGGACCTGTGCTCCATATTTTTATCTAAACCCCTCTTGAAGGTGGCTATACTTGTGGCCGCCACCACCTCCTGTGGCAGTGAATTCCACATGTTAATCACCCTTTGGGTGAAGAAGTATTTCCTTTTATCCGTTTTAACTGTCTGTACTGAACTGTTTGTGTCCCTTTACTCCTAAGGCTTGTGCCCTTGGTAAAGCTCCTGAGTTTCTAACAATAAACCTACTTTTGATTAAAAACAAAGGACTTGGTTATTGGGAAATATTGCCACTTGACAGTCATAATGAATGTAGGCGATTAGAGAAAGTAACCGATGATTTTGGCATTTTTCCATTTTATGTTCCTTTATTTCAATAAAGGGAATTTTACACTGTATAAACATGTATTTTATAATTTGCTTCATTACAATAGTGTTCTCTCCATTCAGATCCAAGCGACAAATACTTGAAAGATCTTGGATTACCGTGCTGGAGTTTCAGCTGCTGTTCCAAATTAGTGTGAATAAATTTATTACAAAGACCAGATGTGTTCACATAGGAACAATATCTACAAAACAAACCACATTCGAAAACTTACAAGTCTCATCATCTCTTGTTACTGGGTACAGGTTAGAGCAACCGCAGCAAATCAAAAGAAAGCCATGATAGTACTGCTCACTGGCAACCAAATAACCACAGACACCCTTTGTGTTCTTAATCCTAGGCAATCAGAATAAGGAGGCAGCAGAGTTTTCAAAAGGAGCACAGTTTAATAAATCAGGTTCTTTCTAAGTGCAGTAACAGCAACATCTTTTTTTCTCTTTTCTAGCCCAGGCCTGGAGTGGATTTGTGCAATCTAAAAGACTGGCCCAGATTAAAGGAACTGGCTTGTCAAAACACCACAACAGAGGCTGTATGCTTAGGGGGTCTTTACCTGTTGTTCTGCCCTTTTGGTATTGTTAATGACTAGTCTTTGTGTACAATCAGTCAGAAAAGGCTAAAACCATTTGAATGCAACCCAACATTCTAGTTTCTAGCAGTCCCATCCTGTGAAGTTATTCCTCTGCTATGCACAAATTAATTCTGCATATGATTACACCTCTGGTGCCTCATTAAAATGAAAAGATTTGCTGTATTAAAAATAGTGAAACGATCAAGTAGAAGCATGAAGAGAACACTCTCACCATTTGCAAATGAAGATCATACACCAGGGCAATAAAGGTTGTCTATATCCTGTAGTCAGGCCTGAATCCAAATCGAAATGGTCAAAGGCAGATGCATCATCTAGAAACCCCTGTAGTTGCTCTATCCTTAGCCAGTCTCTTATCTTGCCTAGAAAGGGCCAGTTGAATAGAGTTCTACATTAGCCAAAACCTTTTTACCATTTATTGTTTAAGCATAGATTGCAGCATTTTAAAGATACCTTGGGATGATTCCCTCAGTCAGAGGCATTTACAACAACCAGAAGAGGTGCCCTGGTCTACAAGCTTTCAAGCCGGCAGTGAAAACAAGAGTCCTATTTATAGATGTTGCCTTTATTACCCCATGGGTCCTGGCAGTATTACTGAAGGAAACCAATCCAAAGCTGTCCATGCAAATTCAATCAGACAGTGCTTTTGATGCCTCTGACATAGGGTTTGTGAGAAAAAGACCCCTAATTTCAGAACATCGTAGTCACCCGTTTGGTTGCCAGGGCACCTGGAGATTCGACTCACACACATCTGCCAGAAGAATGTGGGTTTTGTCTACCAGAACGAAGGGACTTATGTGAGTACAAATAGCCATAACGTAGCAGCAGCACTCCATGTCTCCAGAAGAGTGCTAACCAGGAAAACAGATGGGTTTCCAGTCACTTCGTATGATCACCATCTTGGCCGTTGCAGCAGAAGAAGGTGCGCTGCCAGGAACTGTCCAGGCAAGCAGTTTCCAGCCTTGACCATAGAATCCATATGGGAAGGCTAACATCGCCAGCAGCTATCTTCCTGCGGTGCCAGACTCCATTACAGCGAAGCGGGAGGCTCACATACTCAACAGATGTCACCTATGCATAAGGCCATCAAGCTTATCTTAGGCGTGCATCCTGTCAGACTGCCTAAGCCTTTGTCCAACGGAACCCAAGACAAAGACTGGTGCCAGTAGAGGAATGAAGAAGAGGAAGAATATCTTCACCCAGAACCAAGTTTCTTTGTATAGATCGGGTGTTTCCTTAGGTAGCAATTTGGCCATCTATTGTCATGTTTTTAGATAAGTTTGATAGCTTTAATCACCCCCACCCCAATAATTCTCCCATTCTTTCCCTTAATGGTCATCCTGGAGCCTCCCCCTTTGGCCCATTGTTACCTGGAAGTCCAATCAGGAAGTCAGATCATTGGCCAGGTATGGGCATCCAATCAGGTGCCCCCAATAAACTGGCTATTGGCTACCGCATAAGTCCAGCCCTTATGGTCATTGCGGAGCCTCTCCTTTTTCTGAGGTCATGTACCAGCTGACCTCCTGTCATCCGCCCCTGTACCTCCCATTCCCTAAGGGCTCAAGGTAGTCCTTATAACCTGTGACCCAGCTCCCCACAGGTGTGCATCTAGCAGTACCCCATTCCTGCTGCTTAGATACATCCCTGATTCTTGGCCAGTTGAGGGTCCCATTCCCCATCGTCCTCATTTGTTGCCATTGGAGCCTTCCTTGAAGACTACGATCGGTAATTATCACCCTGTTTGTCCATCCTTATGCTACCTCTATACATTTCTCTCTATTTTTATTAGGACTGTATGTGTGTTGTATGTATCCATCACCTTGTATGTGTGTTCTATATTTTTCTACAATAAATTTTTAAATTGTTTTTACTTAATTAGTGTCCTTGGTGAATTTAAGCAATAATTTCTGGAAGTAGAAGCTTGTATACATAGATTCTAGATCCTTTTTAAGCCATAGGTGCCCAACTGTCAATTCCCTAACCTCGTTTTGAGGGCATTTTGACTTACAGGGCCAATCCCCAGGTGGGGGCAGGGGATCCCCCAGTTTAAAGGCCCTCCCCCTGCTTCAGGGTCATCAGAAAGTGGGGGGTGGGGAGGAAAATGTCTGCTGGGAACTCCATTGTTCCCTATGGAGACCAATTCCCATACGGTACAATGGAGAATTGATCCATGGGTATCTGGGGCTCGGGGAGCTGTTTTTTGAGGTAGAGGCACCAAATTTGCAGCTTAACATCCAATGCCTCTTCTCAAAGCACCCCCAAGTTTCAAAAAGATTGGACCAGGGGGTCCAATTCTATGAGCCCCCAAAGAAGGTGCCCCTATCCTCCATTATTTCCAGTGGAGGGAAGGCATCTAAAAGACATATAGTCCCTTTAAATGTGATGCCCAGAACTCAGTTCTTGAATTGGACTCGGCAACCCTACTCTGACAGTATTTGCAATTTAGTGTCAGGCCAGATTGAATAAGAGATTTTATTAGCAAATAAATGCATAAAATCATCACAGCTATAACCAATACACTATCATTTTGGGAGTAAAATCTAAATGTTCCCAAATTCCCTAATTATTCTAAACAATTGTGTTCAATTCTATTGTGGTGTCTGCAGAGGAAGCATCTTCTTCAGGACTGTAATGGCTACCTGGAGCCCTTCAGATAGTTCTAAGGCATGCTCTTATGTCTTCATGTGAATATTCCACTGCTGTTCCGCAAATCACCTCACTGCTTTCTTCAGCATCCTCCAGAAATCTAGGAAATCAAGAAGATTCTTTTAGGAATGTGGAGAGAGCACCAGGGAGCTATACCGTGTAACACTTTAGAATTCCAGGTCCCATCTTCAACAGAGCCATTGGGAAGATGCTCAAAATTCCTCATTGCATTCTGGAATCCATTCAGACTCATAATATGTCACTGGCACACCATTTATCAATTTTCCAGCCCTGGGAATGGGTGGAGACATAACCAACCATGCCTTTCACATAAAATTACTTTACAAAGTTTTAGTCTCCATTCCAGTTACCAGATAACCTATGAACTATTCAGAAAAAATAAGTAAATCCAGTGGTAATACCTTTTTCATGCATTGGCCCATAATGACCTGGTACAGTCTCTTAGTTGCCATGGCAGCTATAAAGAGGACTTGGCCAGCCAAGGCACCTCTGCATTGATGTAGAAATCCCACGGGGCCAATACTCTGTAGGTGCTCAATGCTAGATCAAAGAAATGTTCAGTCAGATAACTTGCTGGTAAGATTGTTAAAACAGAAATAATCACAACTTGTCTTTGATCCCTAGTTCAAGGTACATGCAATCAAAATAGGAACTTGCAAACACCTTCTGAGTTCAAGCCCAGAAAAAAAAAAATTAGAAATGCAAGTTGAATTGCTGGGCTTTTCTTTTCAATTTTACTGTTTTGCCTTTTAGCTTTCCATGGAATAGAAGAGACTCTTCTAGTCTAATCATTTGGGAGAGAAGATTGCTCAATTATCCTGCAGTCTAAGGCCTAGTTTTCACTGAAGAAATAAACTGGTCATGATTGTATCTGTCTTTCAAATAATTGGTGAGGATTCGCATGATGGAATACTTCCTTGTGGACAGATGTTCCTCCACACACACACAAAAAATGAGTGTATCATGTAGAAGGTTATGCTAGAACACAGATAACATTTTTGTATGGAGCAGTGGCGTCACTGGGGTGGGTTGCACCCTGGGGCCAAGTGCGTGGGTTGCACCCTGGGGCCAAGTCGGTTGCACCCTGGGGCCAAGTGTGCCGGACTCGGAGGGAAGAGCAGCAGTCCTCGTGCGCTGCCCAGAGGTGCTAAATCCCTCGCGTTCGAACAAAGGAAGCCTCCGCCTGGAGAAGCCGAAAGATTTGGGGACGGTAACCATCCCGAAACTTGAGGAGAGGCGCTGCTCGTCCTGCAAACTACTTCTTCCATCAGTCCGTCCCTCCCAAGGCGCTGGCGGCGGCGCGGGCTTGTGCAAGACCAGTTGCTAGCCGAGAGCGGCGGCTGGGGGAGCTCAGCGCACCTGGCGAGAACCAGCGAGAAAGAAGCCCGCTTCGGGTCCTCGTCGCCTGCCCCCTCCTCCCCCGCCGCCAGCAGCAGCGCCTGCGGTGCGGA